>NC_142492.1:28775439-29122336 GCF_965113065.1 Corylus avellana
TTAAAAATTTAAGCTCATGAGTTTGAAGTTTGAACCAACAATACTATATTAATCATTTATACTTGTTGCATATCTATAACGTGGGACTTTATTCTTTTTTAGACTCACACGGAAGCAGGCCGACATACTTGTTCATATCAGTCCAAGGGGCTGAGATTTATGACATGCGGCATGGTTCTTGATCCAACGGACAGATTTGAACAGCACAACATGGTCCATATGGGTTGAAACGAAGTGGGACCCTAAACCGTCCGCACCGTCCCGTCAGGTGTCAAGGTCCATGCAGCATGGCCATTGGCTGTTGACAGCATGAACTTTTTCAAACTACCGACCACCGAAACCCACACAAAAAAAGACAACCATAGTCAATTTCTTATTACAGAAAAAATATTCCTTAATCCATAAATCATAAATGTAATGCTTCTCCTATAGAAATCAGTGCTTGCTTGCACCTGTCTTAGAAACCATCCCCCACTTTTCCTGGATTATGTTTTCTTTTCTTTATGTCCCTTGAATTAATCTTGTTTTCATTTTTCGAGCTTCGTGAATTCGGCCGGTTTGTCTTCAGTTCTTGTTGATTCTTTAATGAAATTCGACCTGAATTCGTGGGAGTTCAAAGCACTAGATTTCCACGTCTGTTCGTGTAATCTCTTCTGTCTGGCGGTTTCCTTTTTATATATATATATATATATATACTCCATAAGAAGTTTATTAGTTGAGAGTTTTTGAGGTGTCTTTCAAGGTTAGTAAAGCAAGCACCCTTCTCTACTGGACTTCTTTTTAGCTATTTACAAGTGTTTGAAAGAAATTGTGAAAACCCATTTGATTAAATCTCAATTGGGATTCATCTTTTTGAACTGATCCAACTGTTCTTCAATTTTAAGAATTGGGTGTGAGAAATATAGATATAATTCCTGTTTGTTTCCATTGTTCAGAAAGAAGATGGAAAGTGGTTTTCAGTTAGGCTGGAGGAGTAGCTTCTTGCATGGGCTAGAAAATGTAGAGGAAGATCGAGAGCTGAAAGTGGCGTCATCGTTGCCTGCAATCCCTCAACCACAAACACCACAGGAGCCTATAGAATACTTGTCCAGGTCATGGAGCCTTTCTGCTTCAGAAATTTCCAAGGCTCTAGCTGAAAAGCAGAAACATCTTTTCCTCGACAAGAATCCCAACACTTTTCCAGAATCAGCAGTTGATGTTCCAGAACTAGTAAGCTAACCCCCGTAACTTTTTTTTTTTTTTTTTTGATAACCGGGTGGTCGAGGCTCCGCCCCGATTAGATCTTTGAGACACCGTGCAAAGCACCCCTGCCACAATGGTTAAGTGAAGCTTGAACTTTCGCCTCAAAGAGGGCTTAATGCTTCGTGAGAAACCAACCCCATAAAATTTTAATTCCTTCTTCCTGGTTCTTAAATTCCCATGGCATTAGGGACCACATACTTAAATTCTGTTTGTTTCGGCGTAAAATGTTGTTAGATTGTTTTGTTTTACTGCAGGCAGTGAAGGTAACAAACTCTGTGAATGGTCGGAGAACAGCGTCTTTTGGAAAATGGTTCCACCACAAAGAGTCAAGTCCTTGCACACTGAAGAAGAAAGACAGGGCACGTGTAGAAAATGCACATATGCATTCTGCTGTCTCAGTGGCTGGACTAGCATCAGCCTTGGCTGCCGTTGCTGCAGCAGAGAACTCCAGTGGCTCTGAAACAAAAATGAGCATGGCTCTGGCATCTGCTACACAACTCTTGGCATCACACTGCATTGAATTGGCTGAAATTGCTGGGGCTGATCATGATTCTGTGGCTTCTGTTGTCAGATCGGCGGTTGATATTCGAAGTCCGGGTGATCTAATGACTCTCATTGCTGCAGCTGCAACAGGTATATACTTTCTCTGTCTCTTTGCATCATGCAATAAAATGCTCTAATTTTTGAGAAAAAAAAAAAATTTGGTCAGTTCCTAATTAATGATGTCAGTATGTCAACAATATTTTTGGTTTAATGTTATTTTGTTCATTGATTAATTAGTTGATAGAACTTTAACTCTGCTAAATTAGCTTTGCGAGGAGAAGCAGTTTTTAAAGCAAGATTGCCAAAAGAAGCAAAGAAGAATGCATCTATAAGTCCCTGTGATAGAGGCATGACAGGATCAGGGAACAACTGGGCTGCTGCTTTCCGTAGTCAAATGGTGGAACAAAGTCCTCCTTTTGTTGGGGAATTATTGCAAGTTACTCAAAAAGGTAATCTGCCGTAAAAAGTTCAACAATATATTATTATTATTATTATTATTATAAGACTAAAGTATCCTATATTCCATATGGCAGAATGCATTGCTCTGCTGAGTAATACTATAAATTATATTTTTATATCATAATTATAATTGATGTGATATTCTCAACTAATCTTTAATTTTTTTAAATTTTAAAAATGACTGACCCAAAAATTAGTTGGGACTGCCACACCAGCATTATGAGATAGTTGTGTAATTAAAATTTAGTTTCTAGCATTATTCATCAGACTGAAAGTATTGTATATTCCATAAAGCAAAATCCATGTTGAGTAATGCCATTATTTACTTTCATTTATCACACTTACTTTACACCGGTTAACGTAGCATGTTTTAAGTAGCTTTCTTTCTTTCTATTTTTTTGAAGTGTATGACATGAAAAGTTTCTTAAAACATACTACGTCAATCGATATAAAAGAAGTGTGATAAACGGGTGTGAAAAAAGTAGCATCGATCACTCTTGTTGTTTTAATCTTTTTTTACATGATTGAGAGCCTGTACGTATGCTTGAGTATCAGATATACAAGGGTATGTCCCTTTAGAAATTTAAGAAGCTACTGTTAAATCACTTGCTATTGGAATTCACAGGAGTTTTACAATGGAAGCATGTCTCTATCTACATCAACAAGAAATCACAGGTACATAAATTAAATCGTGAGGAAAATGAGGAAAGACTGTCTGATTGCAGAATTGCATTGTTTGCTTATGTCTCCTTATTTCTTTTTCATATGACTCCATTTTCAGGTCATAATTAAGCTCAAAAGAAAACACGTTGGAGGAGCCTTCTCCAAGAAGAATAAATGTAAGCATTTCATTTCAAATCTCTCACTCAGCACTGTTTTGTTGTATTCACCAGTTGCCTAATCTCTTCACAACATCAAATTGTCGAAATAAGATGCTCCATTTAATGGATGGATATAATTTAAAGTTGATGTATCTAACCATGTACACTGTTTCCTTAACACAAAATGAATACTATTCATTTCAAATGAAATGAAGAGAATCCTTGTCTATAGACTACCACTCTGTTATGAAGAAATTTCTGACAATAAATTTCTGTGACTTTGGTACTAGGTATTGTTTATGGAGTTTGTGATGAGAGTGCTGCATGGCCATACAGAAAAGAAAGGGAAATTTCAGAGGAGGCCTATTTCGGCCTCAAAACTGGACAAGGTCTTCTAGAGTTCAAGTGCAAGAACAAGATCCATAAGCAGAGATGGGTTGATGAAATTCATAATCTTCTAAGTCAAGTTAGCTGCATTGAAGAAACCGAACATTCTCTGGGATTCATAAGTATTAGTAAATAGTATATGCTCTGTTTTGTGTATATGTAGTGCAAGAGTAGGGCAGATAACTTCACCAATGGCACAATCCCATTTCATGTGAGAAGAAATTGTCGTTTCCTTGTACGCAGATATAAAGAACACATGCAACGTACTGGCCTTATGTCTGGTTCAGGACAATTATAAAGGTCAAAATTTACTTGAGAGTTTTTACTAATTCTTTCCACAATGGGGAAAAATGAACAAATATACTCTGGTGAAAAGCACAACATACCTTGAGAATTTACTTAAGAATTGGCCTCAAAAAATTTACTTCGAGTGTTTTTAATAATTTCTTTCAGCTACTTTGATTCTCTACAAAGATACTGTGCAGATTCTGACAATTCTTTCTGCAATGGGGAAAAATGAAAAGAAACAGATGATGCCTGAGTACTAAAGAATTATATACATCATTGATATACAGATGTATATATATATATATAATTACTTATGGTGAAAAGAATGGATTCAGGAACTCATCAAAATAACAGTCTTCCAAACATTTCTTCTCGTTTATGTTTGATTCAGAAATACAAGTTTGGAACCTTGCTTGATGAGTTTTTAATGCTTGTACATGTTATTAGATTCCTAAAAATGATTACAACATTTTGTGTAAAGATTTCGAATGAAGAACTGAATGTACATACAGTTCGCACCCCCTTTCAATGGCTTCATTCCCTTCTTTCCCTCAAAATACAACAGTCCTGCTTTGCTCATAAGGTAACACTCGCAGCTCACAGTATGACTTTATTGCCTTTGCAAGGCATTGTTTCTCAAGGTTCTCTGATTTCTGAACAAAACTCAGCAAGTTATCTCTGTGGGAAACTCTCTCAACCTGCAAAGTAAACATGGATGTATTTTGAGATGTTTATAATGGGACAGACCCATCATGTACAATTAATGAAAACTAATTGCCTACAATAGCAACTTTTGTGCTACGGATATAAACTACTTAAATTATCACTTAGCCAAAAAGTTTAAATTAATAAGATATGATGAATTTAATCATTTCATTAATATTCGAACATTCTCCCTCACGTATAAGTTCAAACTACTCCTCAACAATTGACGTTTAAGATATTTAACCGGAATGGGAGGTAAACACGTGGAGTCAGGATTCAAACTCAGGACTCAATCCTGATATCACTTTGTTAAGGAAATTGACACTTAAGAAGTCTTTTCTAGTGAGACCATAATAATTTTTTGATAAGTAGTGAGACCATAATATAACATACCTACACCACTCACATTAAAATCTTAAGCCTATGACTTTGGGCCTAATTACATTACATTGATCACTCATACTTGTGATGTCTTTCTAATATGGTACTTAAGCTTTATACACTCACACGTGTACTCAATAATCTTTGTTATGGAGATTGATAGGTGGCTTTCTAGTGAGACCATAATATAATATATTGGGACACTGCTCAACCCAAAAACGTAAGTTTATAAATTTTGGCCCAATAATGTTGTATTAATCACTCACATATGGCATCTTTATACATGCATGCATGTACTCAACAATCTTTTTCTCCCATGAATCCATCACCACATCGCTACATTCTCTTTCAAACAGAAACTCGATCAATTTTATGAGTCATCTCTAAGATCACTTGTGGGGGCTCTATGTCATCCACCGTTATCCTAGCTCTAACTCTGAAAAGAACCCACCATCTATGCATGCACACCGTCCCCACTCTAACTACGAAAGGAACCACTATCATCCATCATACCAGTCGCCACAACTGGCTCTAACACCATGTTAAATTATTGATTGTCTGAAAAGCTTAAAATTGATAAGAAATGAAAATTTTAATCATTTAACTAATATTCTAATCAATGCAAGCATGAAGAATCTAAAAACAAAGTATAATAATGATCTGACATTTTTTTATGTATATAATAAAAATCAGAAGTTACATTGGCTTCTTCAAAGTCACCGTTTTATCTTGTTATCAATAAAAACAAATAGAGCAGAGTACAGACTAAGTACAAGATGGTCCTCCCCTTATAATTTAACACCCTAGAATTTTCTGGAAAAGAATGCATAAGAGATACAACTGTAACAACAAACCTCAAATTTACATCATTTTAGTCAAAAAGTTAGCTTTACATTCTGGCTAGGACAGGTGTTATCCCTAAAACATGCACAAACAAGTCTGGACTTACGTAGCATAAACTTTTAAGATTTTCAAAGCCTCAACAATGTGCAAAATTCGCTAGGTGTATCGGACAGCTAACTGCTTTCATGGTTTCACCCTCACTTAAGTGACTCCTCTCCCTAACCCTAAGTTCAGGGTGGTAAAAAGCTGAATGGGATGAGGTATGTCGTAAGACATGTTATGCAAAAGTTTTAACTAATAAATAATCACCTAGAGTAAATTGCCATTAATCATAGAATCACCATTAAAGCTTTAGAAGGCAGTCATAGGGTAATGGAAAAAAAAAAATTCAAAACAGCTGCAAAAGATTTTGTAGTCACCATCTGTTCAATAATAGGCCCTGCATCAAGTTCTTCAGTCACAAAGTGACTTGTTGCACCAATCAATTTCACACCTGCATCAAATGCCTGCCAACACAATCTAGCAAATTAAATACGATAGAGAGTTAGGAAGGAAGCATAGAAATGATTGGAAAGGTGACAGTATATATAACCTATGAAGAAGGCAGGATGACTGAACCTGTTTAGATGGGTTACCACCCTTGAATGATGGCAAAAGGCCATGGTGAATATTTATTATATCCTTTCCGTAGCTCTTTAAGAAGTTACCAGATAGTATCTGCAAAGATACTGATGCTGTAAATTTCAACAGTGGGCATTCAACAACATCTCTTTATGAGTTTCTTTTTATTTTTCCTTTTATTTTAATTAATAAAGAGAGAAACAATAAAAGCACACAGTAGAAGAGTATGATTGATCAAGTTTAGTGTCCACTGGCTTAGATACTGACAGGTGGACTGAAAAAAACCATGCTATCAGTAAATGAAAATTAAAATATCAAACATCATTTGACAAAAATTTTCCATTTTAATTATCAAAATAATACAGTAACGAAGAGAGTGAGAGCCTAAACCAGAAAATTTGATTTACCTGCATGTACCTAGCAAATACTAAAAAATCAGTATTCTGAACCAATTCCAAGATGTCCCCTTCTCTCTTGTTCTCTTTGGTTGTGGGTAGATAATGATAAGGAACACCATGCCTTTCAAGAAAACGAATCACATGGGTGTTTGAACCTCTATCATGATTACTGTTAAGTGAAAATGCATTTAGGACTATGAATCAACATTATCAAAATGAAAAGAAAAAAAAAAAAAACAATGAAAAGATGGCAGACCTGAAACTTCACCTTATTACACAAGTTATGTCTACTGGAAGTCTTCCATCCTGCGTTCCGTGTAACAAATCAACCAGGCAATGGTCCTGCAGCAAGATAGAGGCAGCTTAAATATGCATGATATTAATTCAAGTTACAATAAAAAATAAAAGGCTAACGATTTTGAAAAGAGTTTTTTGTGTTTTAATTCAAAAAAGTTTTTGACGCGATGGAAAGTTGAGAAGTGCTTTCAGTGGGGTCCACATTTGAAAACTATTGCCTCTAGGTCAGCAGAAGAAAATCGTTTGGTAAACTTAAATGTCTAGTGTTTTCAAAGAAACAAACACTAAACATGCTTATTTTGAGAAATTACGTGTTTATTTTTTTGGGTGTGAAGGCCGACTTCTTACTTTAAAAAATGGAAATCCATAAGGTTTAATCAAATCAGTCCCTAATGTTTAAAATTGATCAAATCACTCCTTAAGAATGCTTTGTTATCAAATCGCTCCTTCCATACATATGTTGTTAGGGTTCTTAATGGAACTTGTGACATGTGTAGGCACAAGAGAACGTTACACCAATAAAATAGCTCCACATGTACAGATTTGCCACTTTAGCTTGGCATATGGAAAAAAGGAAGGAAACAAAATAAAAAACCAAAAAACAAAAAAGAACGGAAGAGAGGTGGGTGGCCACACCAAGGAGGTGGTGTCCACCACCCCAGTTGGCGTGGTGGGAGGGTCCCTAACTGGTAGATGCAATTTGACATAGTGAGAAGTAAAATCTGCACACGCTAGACTTCACAACTCTTCTATAAATCATAAAAAATTCTAAGAATTAGAAGGACTATGAGAAAAAAAAACTCTCTAAAAAAGTGTTTCTTACCAATAAAACTGAAGAATAAAATCAACTGCGGAGCCAAGCTGTCCTTATTGAACTTAAATAAAAGTTAGGGACGCAAACCTGAGAGCAAAATTACAAAACTAGTCTTTATTAAAATAATTGCGAACTTGCTCGAATGAGCATGAGTGTCAAGAGAAATTTCTATCTTGTGATTTGTTGTAATTGCACTTGAGCTAGAGTCAAGCAAATGTGAAGCAAAAATCAAACCGCAATCTCACTCAAGTGAGAGTGGAGAAGCAAGATTTCTACACCAGATTTTTGAATTATTCACGACCTATTTTGACCTAATAAGCATTGGAATTGGAAATTTTTAGTGAAATACAAAATTATAGTCCTTTGAATCAACTTTCTAACGCCACCAAATTTTGCCTTCATTAACCCTTGACTTCCATCACTTTTTCTTTTTTTGGTAATTATCCTTTCCTCTCATGAACTACCACTCGATGACCATATACCCCCATCAACTACCAACTTTACATTACGACTCCATCAAACTACTATTTCGTTACCAAAACTCCCATTCCGTCAATTAAGGTCGTTAAGTTGGACGGTCAACCCATCACTTGCTCGTCACATGCCTTAAATGCATATGCATTTTTTCGGGGGTAATTATCCTTTTCCCCCCATGAACTACCACTCGATTACCATATACCCCCCATCAACTACTAACTTTATGCGCACGTGATGGGTTAACCGTCCAACTTAACAACCTTGACTGACGGAATGAGGGTTTTGGCAACAAAATGGTAGTTGATTGGGTTGTAATGTAAAGTTGGTAGTTGATGGGGCTATATGGTCATTGAGTGGTAGTTCATGGGAGAAAAAGATAATTTTCCCTTTTTTTTTTTAGCTAGAATTAATTCCAAACTCCTCCATGAAGGCACGTGTCATCTGGTCTACATCACTGGCAAAGGCAACACAAGTAGGTTGCAGACCACATCCTCTACCACTATGAGTAGGATGTCGTCCGTAGATGCATGGCCGCCCCACCCATCAAAAGAGGAGGGGATAGGGTCACCCCTCCACCTACTTCGTCCATTGGTAGACGACATGAGTTGCATGCCACCAGTGGGCATGGGTAGGTGGAGCAACCCACCCACTGGCATAGGCAGTGTGGGTTACCAGCCCACCAACAGAGAACGGGTGGGGGTTGCCCCCGCCACCCCAGCTCCCCTCTACCCACTAGTGGAGGTTGTGGGTCATGACTTACACACACCCCCTTTGCCAATGGACGTGGGTGGGTCGGGCAACCCACACATAACCTATCTAGCGAAGAGGGCGTGGGTGGGTCCACCAACCTACTGGTAGAGGATGTGGGTCGCGACCATGTCCCCTTTGTCAATAGACATTGGTGAGTGGGGTAGGTCCTCATGCCCTCTGTGGGGTTGGTGAGAGGTCACCACTCACTTTTCTCCTCTCGTTCACCATGTATCAAGTTGAGAAGACAATTTTGTACAAGTGAAGCTATTTTATTAGGTTTGATGCAGGCTTATGTATACGTGCCACAATTTCTGTTAAAAATCCTAATGGTAGATATTCAGAGGGAGAATTTGATAACATAGCATACCTTAAGAAGTGATTTGATCAATTTTAAACCTTAGGGAGTGATTTGATAGAAGGTTAAACCTCAAGGACTTTTACAACACTTTTCTCCATATATATATTTTAAAAAAAAACAATACATAAACATAGAGATGGTCATGGGCCACCCTCAGGGATGGAGAAAGGTGGCTATCTAGTTGAGGTGGCCATGTGGCCACGTCTTACTTGTTGGGGTGGGGTGGCCACACAACCACCCCTTATCCGATTGTGGTGTCCACATGGCCACTCCTATCTTGTTAGGGTGGTCATGTGGCCACCTTTGACCTATTGAGGTGGTCATGTAGGCACCACCTATTTGGTTGAGGAGGTCATGCAACCATCCTTATCCACCCCCTATTCGGCTAGATGACCACGTCGCACCCCCTATCTGGTTCGGGTAGCCATGTGGCCACTTCTATCCACCCCATATTTGGTTGCACTACTTATCCGGCTGGCGTGGTTACACAACCATCCCTGTCCACCCCCAATTTGTTTAGGGTGCCGCACCGTACTCCCTATTCGGTTAGGGTAGCAATGCAACCATCTCTATCCACCCCTCTCCTCCGCTAGAGGTGGCCATCACAACCCCTCTTTTTATATTTTTTATTTGTTTTGTAAATACAGTTAGCCTCCACACTTGAAAAATAAAACACGTGTTTTCTTAAAATATTCTTAAAGAAGTTGAGTGAAGTTTTCTAAACAATGAGTTTTTTTTTTTTTTTTTGAAAAGTGTTTCATTTGGTATCAATTTTCTGAAAAGCATGATTTTGTGTTTGAAAGGAGAAAAGTGACCTCGAACTTGTTAGCAAACATGACCAACATATACCTGCTTTGAAGTAAGGACAGCAATCTTATATTTGGAGTCTTTATTTGGCACCCGAACAACAGATCTCGTAGCATTGAATATTTTTGACAGCTTAATGAAGTCTTCATCCATTTGCTCCCGTGGCCATTTAACAGGATCAAAAATAAACTCACTGCCATGTTCCACACATATTTAGTAACAGGGTCAAACATAAACCCACTGTCATGCCGGACAAATTATTCAGCTCTAACCATGTATCCATAAACATTAAACTTAGTAGCCAAACAACATTCAATTATAGACAAACCACTACTTGTGCGATCCATCCAACTATCACCCTTTTGCCACTTTACCAATGCAATAAAACCAATGTTTCAGCAGCCAAATTGAAGCAATCCAGATGTTTACCCACAAGAATCAAAAAGTAATTTCTCTTCTTGCAAGCACATATACACCATTCAAAAGTGTCTCCCATAACGAATCGAGTCCCTTACCCTCTTGCAACTTCTAGACTTATGTTTGGAACCAAAAAAAAAGACCCAAATGACGAATCTAAACACACTAAGTCTACTCTTTGCTGTCACATTTGTTAACAACATTCATTTGTAACCAATACTAAATAAAACATAAACATAAAAGACAGCATTCCACTCAATAAAAATCCAAACCAAATTTAACTAGCATACAGGAAAATCAACTAAATGGTAACTTTCTCTAGCACAATGATCAAACAGAACCAGAAAGAATTACCTTCTAGAATAGAACACGTGCTTGTTTTCGGGTACGAAAACATCGGCGCCAAGTATGTTTCCCCCCTTACTAGCTATACATTCCGACAGCTTTGCAACAATCCCAACCGCATCCTACATTACATAGCAATTCAATATCCCATCTCAGAAGCCCAAAACTCAACCAAACGTAAGATCCTATACACGAAATCACTGGTCTCATTCATCCCCCGTTTGGTTGCCATGAAAACAAATGAGAAAGGTTGGCAGTTGTGAAATTTAAGATTTTATTATTATGTTTTAAAATTTCTTGTTATTTCTCAGAAATCAAAGGGAAAAAAAATGAGATGAATGGAGGAGAGGGTGTAAGAGAGGACTTACAGGGCACTGGAAGACGTGGATTCCGTGGGTGAGGGCGGCAGAGGTTGAGGAATCCGGGGGATCTCCCGGGATTCTGAAGGATTTGAAGGGCCTGCTTGCAAATCCAATAACTTGGGGAAGGCTCGCTGAAACTCTTCGCATCAGAGTCATTCCTTCTCTCCCCCCCTGCTGCAACGTTTAGCACCCACCCACTTCCCAAATGGCCTCATCACCTCACAATTTGAAGCTGGCGTTGTACCCTATACGATGTCGTTCCTGTTTGGTGGACGTTAATACGGCCTGGTCCTGGCTTTTAAAAACGTTTTTGTGCCGTATCTTTTTTATATGCGAGTTAAAAGAAACGTATACGCCATACAAATTCCTGGTGTATAGAATATACGCCAAGTGTCAAAAATTTCCCGGCAAAAAAAATATACGCCAGAAAATTTTTGAAAAAATTAAAACCCCACCTCCTATATCCAGTGGCGGATACAAAGGGGGTGGACAGGGTTTTCTCCTCCTTCTCGCGCCCCTACTCTTTTTCTTTTATTCTTCCTAATACGAATTCTTAGATCCGCCATTGCCTATACCCTTCACTTTCTTGAGTTCTAGCAAGCTTCCATAGTTATAAGCTTCACAATACCTTAACCAGAAATGGATGTAGGGCTCTAGAGTTATCTTCCCAAGCCATCTGGAAAACCAAAGACAAAAGTATCACATATATTACATTACATTAGGAAACATAAAAAATAGACTTTTTTTTCCCCAGCATATAGTACATTATATTACACTAGGAAACATAAAATAAGAAAACGTAAATAATAATATAAGATGTCTTTCTACTGTTTTAGACATCAAAATTAACCCCTGCAATTTTCTGGGTTAACTGTTTTTTTCTTGTTCATGAATGAAGTGGCTGGTTGAATTCTTGTTTCTCATGATGATTCGTTTCCCATTTCTAAGGATTTACGTCAACACTTTGCTGTGCATTTCATGATCTTGTTTTTCAGAGTTTCAATCGAGTGAAATTGAATCTTGTAAATTGAAAGATCTTATATTTTTGTTGCTTGTTAATTGGTAGCTTTTCCCGTGCCTGTTGTTGATGTATCATAAAATTTTGGAGCTTCAAATCTAGCGGTTGCTGTTGGAAGAAATTATGCTATATGCATAGAGTAAATGGAAAGATTTTGCAGTAGACTTACACAGGACAACCTCATATAATACTTTTAGAAAACTCCTGCATGCATGAGGAGAATTAACAAATAAAGTATTTTTTGTTAACTTGTCAGTGCTGATCTCAAGTTTTTGTAAAAGATGGTCTAAGAAAGAGAATTCAGTGTAGTGCTACTCTAATTACTACTAACAATTCTCTTAAGCACTTTGTACACGCAAAGGAAAAAAAATTGTTAAAGTATTGATTAAATCATTAAATTTAAAAGATAGGTAGAGATTTAACATGGTATCGATGTCCTGATCGACCCTCCATAGTTGAGCTCACACGTAAAAAATGATGTTAAAGTATTGATTAAATTATTAAATTTACCTATTCCTATCAGCTTAATTGTAATACATACTAAAACTAATAAGTGCTTCTTGACTTGAATCTTTTTAAATATTCAGCCAAAAATTTTATAAAAAAATATATATATATTGAAAAGCTTTGACCGAAATGCTTTGTGATTCTGCAAAGAAAGTATCCATGCAATATTAAATGGAATGTCAAGCTTCAATCTGACAAATATATTGACAACTCCAAGGTTACAACCACTTTTAGACCTGTACTGTTAGGTTTAAATGGAACACTATCAAGCTGATTTGGCATGACTTAAATTGAATGTTAAGCTTTAATTCCTTTTTTTTTTTTTTCTTTTCTTTTTACTTTTCCATGAATATTGAATATGATAACCCTATATTCATATACATTTGAAATTTTCGTATATTCATCATTTTTAAAAAAAAAAAAAAAAATTCTTGTAGCATGTTTAATCATATATGTTCTTGCTATGATGTGGCTGGGAATGTGCTATACATGGCCTTGGTAGGTTTTCAATTTCACTTTATTCTAGTAATTATATATTGCTAGTTAGAGTTTCACTTTTCACTTGCTGCAATACTCTTTGGAGCTTATACGCTTTTATGCTTCTAATACATTATTGATACTAACAATATTAGAGATGCATGCATTATGCTTCAGCTGGGCTCAGAGAGGACCATTCAGATGATGATAGAGGACATGGCTTTTTTTGGCTTTTTTGATCATATTGTCTTTTATGTTTTTTTGTATGATGTTTATGATGATGTAAGGACATTAGTTCTCATGATTCTCATTTAGTTATAAGCTAATGAATATTGTTTATTAGTGATTATATTAACAAGTTTTTAAAATACTGATCATACTTTCGGTATAATGAAAATTTTTAAATAGTAAACACAATTTCCTAGCGTTAGAATTACACAGGAAATAACAAGTTTTATCAAACTTCCTAGTGTGTCAGGTATTTCGGTAGAAGCTTCACGTTAGGAATTAAACGTCAAGAAAGTTTTCTTGGCGTTTAATTCCTAAAAGGGACCAATTTTTTTGTAGTGACACTACACTCTCTTTCGTCCCATTTAATTGACGTGGCAGTGTCCATTAATCTTTAGGTTAGTCATTTAAAAAAAAATAAAAAAATGAATGATTGATTGACACTATTACATTAGTCAAATAGAATGAAAGTGAGATGAGAATCTAGTATGTAGGGTAGTATTATTTAAACAAAAACTACAAAGATTGGTCAGTATTGTCACGTTAGCTTTATATGATAGTTGTTGGATAAAAATGTGACTTTTAACATGAGTAATATTACATACTACACTCGCATCTCATTCTCATTTTATTGGGCTGATGTAATTATGCCCACTAGGTACTAACCCTTTGATTTTATTTAATTTTTAATTAAGATTGATTATGGGGCAGATGGCCACCAACACATTAGCTCAATACGATAGAGATATGGTATGTAGTTACTCTTAAAAAAAAAATCAAAAAGTTGATTGATATTGCCACATCAGTTTTGTGGAATGTTTATGGCATAAAAATATAATTTATAACATTATTATGTTATTTAGTAACTATTATACGATTGTCACAGTAAAATCAACATTTTAAAAAACAAAAACAAAAAACAAAAAACCAATGAAGGGCAATCACTCAAGAAATGATCTAACAGTTCCCAATGGGTAGCTCAATCAGCTGGAGATCACGTCTCATGAAGTGGAAGTTACTAGTTCGAATCTCTCCTCTTGTGTGGGCATGTCAAAAAAAAAAAAGATCCAGCAAGTTCAAAGTCCGGTGCGAGCCCAAATTTAGGTTCGTTAAGTTGTGATTTAGCCCAGCACGGAATGGGCTGGGCACGGGGCCCACTCTGGACGTACTCTTTAGTCCCATTGATTTTCAAATAGCGATGACTGCCACGTTTGCAACGTGGCGAAACAAGGGTGTTGAAGAAAGCTCACTGGACGAATCTCACAGGAGAGAGCACCCAGATCGCTCCGGTGGGAAGCCCCTTTCGTCCCTCTCCGTCAGAACAAACTCAGACACATCGAAACGTTTTGTTTAAGCTGCACAATCCAAACATGCCTGTAAGTCTCCCTCTCTCTCTCTCTCTCTCTCTCTCTCTCTCTCTCTCTCTCTCTCAGATCTCGTACAGAGAATATTGGGAAGGTATTCAGTGAAACTCATATTTGGGTGATGATGGTGTGTGGGTGCAGTTCAAGGGGTTGATAGAGGTGGAACCACCGAGCCCGCTGAGATACATAATAGGAGCGGCGATCATGATGATCGGAGTCGTATTGCCCGTCGGATACATGATGTTTCGGAACAAGCGTGTTCCCACCTCTTCCTCTTACTCCAAACAGACGTAGGTGTGCCTTTTACAATTTATTTATTTGTTTCTTTTCCATCACGGTTATTCATATTAGTGGAATTGTACGATTTTCTCAGAGCATATATCAATTGGATCTAGAATTGTTCGAAAATTCATAGATTCGAATTTGTACCGAACTGGGAGCAGGTTGAAAAAGAAAAAAGATTTGAATTTTGAAAAAAAAAAAAAAAAAATCCCACTTGACTGTGTCTAATGCAAATCTTAAGGTTAGATCAGGTAGTTTTTTCATATACGGGGCCATTTTATGTAAATTTCTTAGCTCCTTTTGCTTTCTAAAGAAATCACATCTAAGGTTAGTAAGTTTGTTTGAATTGAACTGAATTTTTTTTGCTACCAAATTGGAATAAAGTAATTGAGTTTTTTTGTTTATTGCTATTTCCAGGAACAAAGTTTTGATATAGAGAGACTGAGAATTGAGAGCTTTGGATTCGATTTGTGGATTGTTATGCATGAAGAAGATGAGAGAAAAATACGAATTAACAGATCTTCCAAGTACACATGTAAATTAATTGAAATTCCAATTATGTTATGAATAATTCTATTTAGTAGACTTGTATACGATTGCTATACAACTGGAATGTCGCAGTAGTAAAAATCAGCACTTGTTTTTTTTTTTTAATTGATCAAAGAGCTGATTTTTACTGCCACGTCATCACAGTTGTATAACAGTCATATAACAGTTTACTAATAGCATTACTCTTATGTTATATGGATTATTTGGGAGTCTGACGTCTTATCTACCAAATGGCATGTGTGCATTACAATTCAATTTTCCTCATTGGATCGCATCTTGGAAATCTTTTGATGTTTATTTTGTACTTGTGTTTACTTGGGTAGATTTAGTTCATCTTTATGTCTTGGCATTTTGAGTGACAATTATACTGCCTTGTCGATTAGGCCATTTCCATAATGATTTCTTTTAGAAGTAGTTATCATACTCACTTGACTACGTTTATCACCAGTAGTGCTCATTCTTTTTTTTATCCATGAAGTGGCGTTTTGAGGTGTATTTGATTTCTGTTTTGGCATTACACCAGGGAGTTAAATTACCATCGGGGAATTATCATTAGGAACATTGTCAAAGGAACTTTATAGGGCTTTGTCAGTTGATCTTATTGTGTTTGTCTGGTATTTTTTTTGTAAGATATGCTGATAAAGGTTCATGATGGTTCTTTACTGCATGATATCATACACATTTAGAAGAGCTGCCACTTGAATTAGAAGTTCTTTTGCGAGACACACATATGTAGAGGCACAGTGACGACAATGACTTTATTTGAAAGGTTTAGGTATCTATGTGTGGCAGATTTGATGCAGCACGCAATGCATAGTCAACAAAATCTAGGACTAGTGTGATTGGTGCAGGTCTGTTTATTTATACTTGAAGTAGGCATCTAATGAGTGCTCTTTAACTCAGTTCTAGACCTCATGGCACAACTTGCCATTGTGCTGATATGGATGTAGTGCCAAATCTGTTACCAGATTTTGCAGAAGTCAGCACTAGAGTCAGAGATGAGGGAGACCTGGAATTTAGTTAGGTGGAGAGGGGTTGGGTGAGTCCGAGGTACACGTGAAAAAGGAGTAGAGGATTTGGGTTAGGATTAGTAAGAAACGTAGTTAATTACCCTTAAATTCCAAGTGCACACACCTGAAAAATGGGGTAATCTCACCTCAGAGCAAAACTTTCAGAACTAGAAATTCTAAATTAAACATTCAATTTCTTCAGCTTTTACTATAGTCCTAGATAGGTACTATTATGGTTCTGCAGGATGTTGGAATTACAGTGAAGCTTAGTTAAGGCTGTTTTATAGGTTGAATGTTGCATAAATACTAGGACGTAGTGTTTCCTGTGTATTCAGATTGCGCCTTTTGCTTTTAATGATATTTTGATTACTTATCAAAAATAAATACAAGGAGGTGGCATAGTGTTCAATCTTAGAAAAGTTAAAGATGGAAAGAGAGAATAGTAAGAAACCTAGCCAATCACCCTTAAATTCCAAGAACCCACACCTAAAGAGTGGGGTAATCTCACACTCGAGTAAACATACAATTTCTTTAGCTTTTTACTATAGCCCTAGAGAGGTTACTGTTATGGTTCTGCAGGAATGTCAACTAAAATTCTTTTGTTGGAGTATACTTGTCAAAGTCAAATTGGCATCTGTTAACTTGACCAGAAATTAGATGAAGGGTCATGAGGTTATTGATGAATCACTGATGAACTTCCAGTTTCTACTATAGCATCATCTCTTCCTTTGTACAAATAATTACTGATTCCAGATGCTCTTTGCTGTGATAGTAAAGAACCAGAGGTGGTACTTTGTGAATCAATTTGCTGCAGTGGCAGAGGCGGAGATGCTGTTGGAAAACATTTCACATGCAAAACCAGAATTAAGTTAACACTTCTTGATGATGTGAGGTTAACATAGACGGACCTAGGAATGCATCTACCAGGGAAACCACTGCATCTACCATCTTATGATTTTATAAAATCATGCATTTTGTCTAATAAATTGTAATGGCCCAGACGAGACGAAGGCAACAATGAACATGATTATCCTCAAGGCACAACTACTATACCTCACAATTATGGGTGAAAAGGTAGTTACGATTAAGGATTATTGGTTAAAACCGCTAATCGTAATCGTCTAGGCGATCAATCAGTGGTTAATCGCTAACCACTTTTTTTTTTTTTTTTTTTTTTTTAATAAAAAATAAAATAAAACGATGCCGTTTCTAATATCTTATTACATACGACATCGTTTCTAAATTTTTATACAATTTTTCTTTATATATTTAAACACAAAAATGACTTTGTTGTGTGTGTGTGTTTGTGTTTCTTTATATATTTAAACACAAAAACGACTTTTTAAAAAAAAAATAATAAAAAAAATAAAATAAAATGATGCCGTTTCTAATATCTTATTACATACGACATTGTTTCTAAATTTTTATACAATTTTTCTTGTGTGTGTGTGTGTGAACCACTTTTTTTTAAAAATAAAATAAAATAAAATAAATAAAAATAAAACGATGCCATTTCTAATATCTTATTATCTTATTACATGCGGCATTGTTTCTAGATTTTTATACAATTTTTCTTTATATATACGACTTTGTTGTGATTGTGCTAACCAAAACCACTTATTCATTTTTTTTAAAAAAAATAATAAATAAATAAAACAATGTCGTTTCTAATATCTTATTACATACGACATTGTTTCTAGATTTTTATACAATTTTTCTTTATATATTTAAACACAAAAACGACTTTCTTGTGTGTGTGTTTCTTTCTAATCGCCTTCAAATGCGGTTAGCGGGCAATGTGTGTGGTTAGCGGTTTTTTCTAACCGCATTCAAATGCTAGTGGGCGGTTAGCAGTTAATAACCACCTGTTATTTCAACCCTACGCACGATAATTAATTGCAGCGAGAAACATGCTATAAATTATATCTTTTCCTTCTATCATGTGAAACCGCAAATTCATCTACTTATAAAATAACCAGAGCACTAGAAACAACATAGCTTCATTAACGTGACATAATTACTTTATTGTTCATATCCACGTCTTATACAACTATATAATAACAAAAGGATGCACATACCCATATAACATGGTTTGCAAAACCGAGTACTTAGCATGGGACTCACAAAAGTTTGGCCCTATGATTCTACAAATCATACTGTCGATACCCCTTTGGCTCACTCGTCTCCTGGTTGGCTATGAGTCAGCCTATGACTGTAAAATAAACATTTTATAGGTGGAATTGGAAGTCGATGACTCAAATAGTAAATAACTCCAATCAATATTATGTGACATTGTTATGTGCTTATGTAACGTGATGAGAACTAAGTAGAGAGATTGATATGGTAGGATTTTTGAGGAATTCTGGATTTAGGATTTTCGAAAAATCCTAAACCTTCTATGAGCAATTAGAGGTGCTCTCATCTCTTACAAATGTAGGGTTTGAATAATTTACTTGATTCATTTTTATTCCATAATATTGCAGGCTTAAATAACAAAATACAATAAAAGAGTTCCAAGAGAAACAAACTTCAATGTGGACCATAACTCAACTATTAACATAATTAAATCTATTCCTAGTAACACATTTGAAAGGTTACTGGGATCGAGTTCTACCTCTATTAGCCAAACAAACAGATCATGGAACTAAGCCATACAACAAACACATAGTACGCATAGCGGAATTAAAACATCAATCACAAACACAACACAAAGTTTGTTTACGAAGTGGAAAACCATTTGAACACATCAAAGGTAAAAACCACTTCAGGGCAATCAAATCTGAAAAATCACTATATGAAGATTCAACGTTATAGACTAGACGATACTCACTCCTTGGAGGAGGACCTCTAGACTTAGTAAAAACAACAAGCTTCTCATTTGGTTTCCATCCTGACCATCTTCGCGGAGTGTATCCCCGCACTGACCCTTCGGTAGAATTCTTTCTTCACGAATCCATTACAGCAATCTTTAGCAAATGAACACGCAACACGCAAAGCAATAGCAAACGACAGCCCGAAACTTTATCTCGTCCTCTCTTGAATAATCAACTCTAGAGACATAGCGCTCGTAGTGAACTTTGAGACTTCAGTGAACAATGCACAGATAAAATATTTCTCAAAAGTCTTGCAATGAACAATGACAGGAAAACCATTTATAGGCGAGACATTTCCTTCTTCACATCCTAACGGGATAACACTCTCGTTATAATGGGAAGGCCAAATCCGTGGATCTGAGAAATCTACATCCTAATGAGAAAGTAGTCATGTTCTAACGAGAAGAACAATTGTCTCATCTTCGTCACATATCTCGTCTTAACGCACCTTCTGACGAGAAAACAGTAGGTCCAATATTGGTCTCATTACATGTCCCGTCCTAACGAGGTTCCAAACGAGAAAACAATAGCTTCAACTTAGCTTCCGTTACATGTCCTGTCCTGACGAGGTTCCTGACGAGAAAACAGTAGCTTCACCTTAGCTTTCACTATATGTCTTGTCCTGACAAGGTTCCTGACGAGAAACAGTAGCTTCACCTTAGCTTTTACTATATGTACCGTCCTGACGAGGTTCCTAATGAGAAAACAATAACTCCCCATTACATGTCCCGTTCTGACAGCATTTACAACGGGAAAATAGTAGGCTACTTCAACCAACCCTTGAAGACCTAAAAGACTATTCCTAAAGTTTTAAACAACAGAAATTACTGCAGCACATGCTGACGTTATGATAACATAAGCCTTTAACTAATGAATAAGAGTCTATTAGGCTTTGAAATTTCGTATGACAAAATTTTGTTTTTAAAATAAATCACAGGAAGTCTCATTTAAAAATGCGTTTGAAAAAAAAAGGCAATTTGAAAACTTAAAGAAAATTTATTTTTGTAAAATGTATGATTTGAAAGGTTGAATTGT
The DNA here is from genome assembly GCF_965113065.1 of Corylus avellana. Classification (NCBI taxonomy): domain Eukaryota; kingdom Viridiplantae; phylum Streptophyta; class Magnoliopsida; order Fagales; family Betulaceae; genus Corylus; species Corylus avellana. The sequence continues at coordinate 28,796,098 of NC_142492.1, forward strand.
AATGTTATAAAACGCTTAACTACATTTTTAAAAATCATTTTTTCATTAACTACTTTTGAAACCGCTAAACCAAACGGAACGGATCGGAGAGAAACATCAATTATAATGTGCATGGATTTGTATATGCTACAGCATACCTAGGTAATATGAACAATATTCTTCATTTGGAAATCTATAATTCATAACTTTTATTCGGAGTCTGTTGATGGGAAGTTGCTAACATGTTTAGGATACTAACTTACCCCCATAACTTATATAAGTAATACTAGAAACCAAACTTTTATCCCATCCTATTAATGTGCCGGTGCCGATCAGCTTATTTATTTATTTTTAAACAATAGCTAACTTAAGAAATGATTGACAAAGTAAAATAGTAATGATAAAAAAAAGTTTCTAACCATAATTTACATTTGGAACCAACTGTCTTGTTTAATATGTTTGGATATCATTTTAACTAAAAAAGAAAAACTAATTGGTAAAAATTTTGACATATTATCCTTAGGGGTGGGCAAATTAACCGCCTACCAATTATCGACCGCCTATCGACGACGATCGAACCGAAATTAACCATCAATTGACTTTTGTGGTTCGAAAATCGGTATATATTTTTTATACCAAAGTCGGTTCGGTTCGGTTCATCGGTATAATTTTTTTTTTTCGGTTGACCGAACGGTTCGTGCATAGTAAAACAGCGTCGTTTTGACTTTTTTTTTTTAAAAAAAAATTAATTGAAACTCAAAACGGTGTCGTTTTAAGTTTGAATATAAACTAAACTTTAATTTGAATTGTAATCCCAAACTCCTCCCGCTTGCTGCCCTCTCCACTCTCCAGTCTCCTGCGTCTCTCTCCGGCTACATCTCTCTCTGTCTGCCTCTCTCTCTCTCTCTCTCTCGCTTCCCGCGGCCGTCTGTCGACTCTCTCTCTCTCGCTCTCTCGTTGCAAGCGGCAAGCCGTTGTGTCTCTCTCTCGTCTCCCGTGGTGTTCAGTGGCTTAACTTCACCGTCGTCTCCCTCGCTTTCTCGTTGCAAGCGGCAAGCCGTCGTATCTCTCTCTCGTCTCCTGTCTTTTTAGGTATGGATTTTTTCGAGTTACTTCATTTTCTTTGATTTTTATTTTTTGAACTAATTGAGTGTTTAGATTTTGATTCTTTGATTTTGAACACTTGATTCTTTGATTTTGCATTTATTTTCGAGTTTGTTTATATTATTAGGATTTTGGAATACTTAGGAATGAAAATGATAGATTTTTAGTTTTTTTATGCAACCTTGATCTGATTTACGCTACCTTGATTTTTCTTGCAAATAAATTTTCTTCTTTTGGATAAGCATTTGCTAATTGCTGTAATTATTCTTGAAATTTGTATTGCTGTTGGGCCCTTGTTTTTCTTCTTTGTTTGTGTCAGGTTTTGGTTGTTTAGGACCTTTAGGAATGATGTATAGGCTGGGTGCATGGGGTGCAGTCATTGGCTTTTTTTTAGAAGATTGATTGTTGTTTGATTAAGGTTTTTGCATCTTATATTCTTATTGCTTTCTTACTTGATATTACTTATTTGTGGTGGTATTTTTATATTGATCATTACGTTTATGTTTTGATTTGTTTGATTATTGAAGGAAGAAAATTTAAGGAATTTAAGGTACTCCATGTTGGAGGTGGCTTAGTTGAGACTTTGTTTATTATTCTTTTATGGATTTTAAGTTTGCCAAGGTTTGGGATTGTCTGAATCTACCCACTTTTGTAAACAATTTGTGAACTGCATACCAATTTAAAACCATGAGAACAGAAAGAACTTTACACTCCAGGACTAAACAGAAAAAAACCAATTAAAAACCTTAATTAAAGCTCCAAGCCTGTATAGTAAATTTGTTATTTAGTCTAAAAAAAAAGGGAAATCATATCTAAAATCCTTAGGTAAACGCGCTTTTTTTAAAAACTCCCTGGGTATTTTTTTTCGAAAATTTAATCCCTGGGTCACTCGAGACTACTTAAAAACTCCTGACCGTTAATTTTTGTTAACTTCCGTTATTTGAGTTAAACGCACCGTTTTACTTAAGTCCACCTCAGTAGAATTTTGTATCCTACGTGTTCACATTGGACACGTAGGATATAAAACTCACCGTTTTGGACCATCCAAAACGGTGAGTTTGGCTTAAACTTGAGAGCTTCTTTTTTGAAACCCTCAAGTTTCATACGGTCACAATACCAGCCTCCCGATACACCTCGAGCGGCAACCCACCGACGCAGACGCCACCGACGCAGACCCCGCCGGCGACAGGACCCACCGGAGACAGAACCACCGGCGACAGAGGCCACCGGCAACAGTACCCACCGGTTAAATCACCCATTTCGGCGTCACTTTTCCGGCTAGGTTTCCGTCAAATCACAATATTTTGAATCGGAAAAAATCTGGTTTCGACGAAGGTATTTTCCGAAATTTCTTTGTGGGTTTTGTTGATTGACTGAAATGGAAGCCTTTAATAGTTGTTTTTTGAATTTTTTTGTTGTGTTGGAAGCATTTGGTCGAAACCCCATCCCCAACCTGTTTTTTTTCCAACATCTGTCCCCATCCGCAACTTGTTTTTTGTCCAACATCTGTCGAATATTGCACTTTTGAGCCAATATTAGTGTTGATTGGCAGTGGGTGTGGTCCACCTTGGTTGTGGTCCTGGAATGAGACAGTTGTTGTTTCGTGCACTGGCAGGTTTGGTCAAGGGGGATTTTGTCGTGTTAGGCAGAAGGGATTCTATCAATTTTTTTCTGTGGGGCTTAATTTCCTTCCATTTAATGTACAACTCAACTTGCTCAATATACAACTCACCGTGCTCATTCTAGAAGGGGATTGATGTTCTGAATTTGTAGAAGTCAAATTTGGTGTTTAATTTATCTGTTATTTTAATATGGGATTTAATTTGGATGAGGCATTGATAATGAAATAGTAATTTGAAGATGGTATATATATATATATATATACTGTTCTTTATATTTAAAATTTTTTTCCTTTAGTAGTTAGCTCAACCACATTTTGCCTTAAACAGAAGGTTTTATTATCTCATGAGCTGTCTTCTAGGATAAATTGTCTATATCCTCTTGTGATAGCTTTCCAATATGAGATTTAATCTCTCACGCTCACAAGTGTATATAATTGTACCTATATTCAACTACTTTCTTGGATTACATGCCCTCCATGCTATTGTGCATGGTAAATTTCATGTCAATCTGGTGGGATTTACTATAATCTAAAACTTATTTATTTATAAGCTTGTTTAAAATTCTTTTTAAAGAAACTTTATCTTTAACATTTCCATAACATTTCCAGATTAGACAGTTTCTAATCTCTCATTCTCTTAATATTTAGCAAGCATGATGGACATGTATATTAATATAATGTAATGGTGACTTTGGCAAAATAGTGATCCTATGGAAAGTTATTAAGTAGCAAATGTAACTTAAACCTGCCTCTTTTACGTATATTGATGAATTTTTGCATAATTTAAGGCATTGAATAGGTTAATGGTTCTTATAGAAAGAGAAATTTTTTACATGTATTGTATGCATTTGTTGATCTTTCCACATATAACAATGAGCGAAAAGTGCACTTTGCACCTATAACATGCATGTGCAAAAGTATATGTTTATTATTACTATTATGTTTTGTCCTTTTTTCCCAATTGAATGGTTGCCAACTATGTCAACCTAACTTCCAAAATCAGCTTAAGTTGGGCATCTTGAGTCCAAAACATGCATGTATAATTTTTAATGATATATATATATATATATCATTAAATCATTTCATTTCATGCAATAGATAGATATTATTGTTTTTTGTGTTTTCTTGTATTGACAAATATTTTTTCTTACACTCTTTTATATTTTTTCTTACACTCGTTTATATGTTTACAGATATGGCTGTCAATATAATCATGCACCACGGTGGAACAATGACCCATACCCCATTTAACTACGTTGGTGGCGACGTCCATGAAGTGAAAGGCTATGATGTTGACTATTTTAGTATGTGGGAAGTCAAAGAGTTGGTTCGTGACTTAGGATACATGAGCGACGTTAGATGTTGGTATAATGTCGGTGATGGTCCACATAATCAAGTGATATCTTTAAATAGTGATGCAGACGTTGTAGATTTTGTAAATATTATGGATGAGTACAGAGCACAAGATGTTCATTTATATGTTGAACATATGGTGGACAGTGCTATAATAGTAGATGAGCATTTATTTCTTGAAGCTGTTGAAGGACAACATGGAGAAGGTGGTAGCGGGGTGGGTGAGATACCTAATACTGCCCAGCATGACGGAGATGGAGAAGGTGGTGGCGGGGTGGGTGAGATACCTAGGGCTCCCCGTCATGATGGAGATGCAGAAGGTGGTGGCGGGGTGGGTGAGATACCTAGGCCTCCCCTTCATGATGGAGATGGAGAAGGTGACGGGGTGGATGAAATACCCCGTGCTGAAGGTAGTATACTTATTTCTTATTTGTTAACTTAATTGTTTTTTCAAATAATATATCATGAGAGCACTTAGCCTTCCCTTCCTGAATGACTAACAACAAATTTGATTGTTTCTTTTAGGGATGGAGGACATACCTAATGCTGCACGTGAAGATGGAGATGTACAAGGACAAGGTGGAGAAGGTGGACATTCTCAATCAAAACATTTCAAAAGCCCCCAAGTTAAAACTAAGGCTGCCCGTTCTGTTACGCCATCCAAGAAACCAAGCGGGCAACCGACCACCAGCCGAGGAGGTACATAGAAATTGAAATTGAGTTGGACTCTTATGTTGTCACAATTATTTATGGTTTTTATTAGTTGATTCTTTTGTTTTAGGTTTTTTATTTTAATTTATTTGTATATATTTTTCAGTACGTAGAAGAAGAAGAAGACGGGTTGCTCAACCGGTTTTGCAGGACGAGGAAGACAATCAGAATGTTGGTGCGGACACCGTGCCCAAAACTGGTAAAAAAAAAAGTGGACGTGGTGGTAGGCCACGGAAGAAGAAAGTGGAAGAGGATATTGATGAAGTTATCAAGGAGTTGTTGACTGACTTCGAAGCAACCGATGGCGAGGATGAGGACCTTTTCTATGATGCTGCTGAGGTCAATAAAGAGAATGATGGGACGTCCAAATGGTGGGAAAAAGTTGACATTAACATAGGTGATAAAGGAGCCGATTTTGGGGAAGAGGAATCTGATGATGAAAGTGATGGTCTTGCAAGTTTGCAAGAAAGTGATGCTGCCAAGGTTGGAAAAAAAAGGAAGCGGTATAGACAGTTCAATCTGAAACATGACTTGAAGATTCCAGTGACGTTTGAGCTTGGGGATCAATTTGCAGATTCAAGTTCTTTCAAGATGGCACTGAAGACGCATGCTGTGCAGAAAGGGTTTGATTACAACTACAAGCACAATGACACGAGTAGGGTGAGTGCAGTCTGTAAATTAGACCATTGCTCATGGAGGATTCATGCCTCTACTGATGCTACCAGGACTTCTTTTCAAATTAAGACGTACTACCCGGTTCATATTTGTGGTAATCAGTACGAAAACTCTAGATGCGATGTTGAGTATCTTGTTCGTGCTTATAAGAGGGACTTCAAGGATGACCCCACGTGGACACCATATGCATTGAAACAGAGGGTGAAGAGAGACCTTAACATCGATGTTCCTATTGACCGTTGCTATAGAGCGAAGAAGGAGGCATTGCATCAAGTTTTTGGTAGGCACTCTAAGCAATATCGCCTCACACGGAGATACGCAATGGCAATACTCAGCACGAACCCTGGTAGTAGTGCTTTTGTACACAGAGATGGAGTATTTTTTCAGCGGATGTATATTTGTCTTGATGCATGTAAGAAGGGGTTCAGACATGGTTGTCGGCCCATAATTTGTTTAGATGCTTGTCATCTAAAGGGGGAATATGGGGGGCAATTGTTGTGTGCCATAGGCAAGGATGGCAACGACGACATGTTCCCCATTGCAATTGCTGTGGCCGAGGCAGAGACAAGAGATTCATGGCAGTGGTTCATTGCCATTTTATTGGAGGACTTATGCGGGCCAGAAGGCGGACTTGGTTGGACTATAATGTCTGACAGACAGAAGGTATTTAGTGTAAAATACTATTTATGTTCTTATTGTGTTATTTTATTCCTTTTATTCCTTTATGTTGTTCCATATAATTTAACATAAATTTATGTGTGTAGGGGCTTGGAATTGCAGTTGAGGCTGTGTTGCCACATGCTGAGCATCGCTTTTGTGTTCGGCATCTACATGCGAACCTCAAAGCGAAAGGCTACACCGGGAAAGCTATGAAAGATGAGTTGTGGGGGGCTGCACGTGCAGCCAATGTTTATGCGTTTGACCATCACATGCAGAATATATTGTCAATGGATAAAGGTGCACACGATTACCTTAGTGGTGTACCGAAGGCATCATGGTCTAGACATGCTTTCAACTGCCAAACCAAAAGTGATATGTTATTAAACAACTTGGCCGAGAGCTTCAACGCGTGGATTAAGGAAGCTAGGATTAAGCCTATACTGACTATGCTTGAAGAAATTCGTCTGCAAATATGGCACGCTTCCAGCAGAAAAGGAATGGAATCCGGTCGACGCACTACACAATATGCCCAAAGATCCAGAAAAAATTGGAGAGGTCAAAAAGTGGTGCAAGGAATTGTATTAGTCGGTGGCAGAATGAGTTGGAGTTTGAGATTGAGGACATATACGAGCCACGGTGTTTAGTCCGGTTAGATCATCGCACATGCACATGTGGACGATGGCAGGTGAGTGGGATCCCTTGCTCACATGCTTGTGCTGCAATTTACATGCATAAACAAAAACCAGAGGATTATTTGGATGATTATTACAAGATTGACAAGTATTTGCAAGGATATGCAGCTCGAGTGTATGGCATGGAAGGTCCACAGACATGGCCAGCTGATGATCCATGCGATGAAATCCAGCCACCTATCATTAGAAGGGCTCCTGGTCGACCAAAGATTAGTAGGCGAAAGGCTGTGGATGAGCCAACTAACCCCTACAAGCTAACCCGTAGTGGATATATTGTTAAATGTGAAAATTGTGGGGGTTTAGGGCATAATTATAAAGGTTGTCATTTACCTTTGAACCCAGACCGGAAGAGGTGGAAACCGAAGAAATATAAGCCGAAAAAAGATGCTACTCAAGCACAGGTAAAACAAATACATTTTACAACATAAGGTTCATATTCCAAAATTTGTTAACTTAATTATTATTGTACAAGTAATATAATAATTATTGTTGGTATTTGTCTGAATGTTTGGTTAAATTATTGTAGGGATCACAAGCTCAACCCCACCCAGAAGCAGAAGCCCACGGACCATCACAGCCAAGTGTACGTACACGTAGGGCTACTCAGTCAAAGGTAAAATTCAAGTTTTTTTTTTTTATTAAGAAAACTCTTATTTCCTGATGATTCCATAGCTGCTCACTAATATATGAAAGTTTGCTAAAATTGGTGGTGGGTACTATTCACAATTCTGGTTGAGATTATGGTATATTTCAATTAAATTAAGCTCGAATTTGGGTTAGTGTGAAGTGCATTCAATAAGCTGCTTTGAGCTGCAGCATTGTAAAGTGTATGTGGCGACCAATGGATTGTCCTAAGTCATCACCATACAAGTGTCCCACATCATTAATTCCCAATATTGTCACCAAGTTCTTCAATTCTACGGCTGTCAAAAAAATGAAAAATATATATATTACTTGTCATTCTAAAATGAGGAAAAACCAAAAGGTATAACTTAATATTGGTTTGTCCTGTTGTTGGCTTGTAACTTTTAATTTTGCTCTGCATCTCCAGCAATAATCCTTGTTATAAAAAAAAGCTAAGTTCACTATAATAGAAACTGGTTATTGAGATGTGATTTTGTCTTTGCTTATGTAATGGATGAACTCAGTATAGCTATTTAGGATAAGGTCCGATGGTGTATGCATTTTTTCAGAAAACATTGATGATACTATAATAGAAGCTAACTCTACTTATCAAAAAAATATAATCAATAAGTAATGGGAGCTAACTCTAAGCTGGAAGTTTGGGAGGGTGCTTTAAGTTTAAGGTTAAGGAGGGTGCTTTAATCTTTGATTTCTATTAGAAAATTGTCTATTTAAAGAAGTGTTTGTAGAAGTAATATAATAATTATTTGGAAATGCTTCATAATCTTTTCCTTTTTTTTAACGCATTTTTTGGATCCCAACATGAACGACAGGCAGAGGTAGAGGCCCCCGGGTCATCACAGCCAAGTGTACGTACACGTAGGGCTACTCAGTCACAGGTAAAATCCAAGTTTTTTTGTGATTAAGAAAACTCTTATTTCACGATCATTCCCCCCCCCCCCCCCCTTTTTTTTTTAACGCATTTTTTGGATCCCAACATGAACGACAGGCAGAGGTAGAAGCCCCCGGGTCATCATAGCCAAGTGTACGTACACGTAGGGCTACTCAGTCACAGGTAAAATTCAAGTTTTTTTTTTTTTTTTTATTAAGAAAACTCTTATTTCCCGATGATTCCATAGCTGCCCCCTAGTATCTAAAAGTTTGCTGAAATTGGTGTTGTAATTTAGTAAATTAGTCTGCGGTTTTTTTTTGCACTTAAAAAACTCATATACTTGTGCTTAATTTGTAATATTCACAATGATTTCCGGTTTTTTTTTTTTCTTTTATATGTTGGTATTTGTCTTAATTATTATTTTTGTTAACGCATTCTTTGAATCCCAACATGAACCACAGGCGGAAGCAGCAGCGGAATCATCACATCATGGTAGTACACGTAGGGCTACACGTGTACTAAGAAGCCGGGGAAGTGGTGCCACACAATGATCACATTTATCACTTACAAGATCTCTTGATTTTGCCTTTTTCCCGTATACCTATTTCATAATCAAGTGATATGTCGGCTTTTTTTGTTTTATGTTTGTAATATAAAAAACAATTGGGGGATTCATTTTGGGACTTTATGTGCTTGTAAAATTCAATGTTGTTCATGAAGCATTAAACGTGCACTGTTGTATATTGAATTATATTTTGGAATTTCGTCATGGCAATTACCAATTCCAGATTGTATTAGTGGACGGATAAAATTAATTCTGTCTGCAAATTCTACTGTAGGGTTCAATATTTCAGACTTAAGAGCAACATACAAATAATCATAAATCGCCGCATACAAATAAAACTAATGCATGGAAATAGTTGTTCCAAAAAAGTAATCAGCCAACCTGATAATTACGAACAATCTGGATTTTTACATAATTGTTACATAGAAGCCATAACCATATATCCACGTGGACAACATAGCTCAGTAAACAATATCCTTGACAACAACAAAATAGATAGTCTATTCCACTGATAATAATCTAATTGCCTCATTCTCATGCCTCAATGCCCCATCAACCTTAGACAAATCAACAGTACACAAATCACCAACAAAAAAACCAACAAATATGTTTGGATCTTTAGTTGTCCCTTAAGTAATGACACTTCACATTTCAGGGAATGAACTTGTTTATACAACGCAGGTAGGACCTCCCTTCCGCGAGCACAAGTTTCTTCGTCATACCATTGGAAAAAACGACATTGGCCAACTTTCTGTAATTACACAAAAAAATCTGATAATTACGAACAAGTACGAAGTAATAACTATTTGTTAAAACCAAATTATCCAAATTCAAATACCTTTTTACGGTCATACATAGGACACCCATAGAATCGCCTCCCAGGATTTTTTATAGTAGTGGATGTTATAATTGGGCTTGTAAGTCCGCACCTACACTGCACAGGTTCCATATCCTCTTTCACCGATGATGTTATAGATGCCGACGACATTGACTGTTCATTTTACAGTAAAACCCACAATTATTAGAAGTAATCACAGTTCCCTAATGGGTTTCACTAAATAAAATTCACAAACCTTTTTCATCTTCCCATCGTAGAATTCGCTTTCATTGTATCCTATCCCGAAATCTTTCTTCCTCCTGTTCATCTTATAATATGAACCTAACAATATATAACTGACATGTGAGAGAATAATCAAGATCATAAAAGAAAAATAAAATCAAGCTTCCCAAAAAATTATTCTCACTTCAATTTGTAATCTAAACAATACTGGGAAAAAAAATGTACCATAAACCCTAAACAAAAGATAATCACATTGTTTAAAATGTGATTCCCCTGCAGAAATAGTACTGCTCAATTTGTAATCTAAACAATACTAAGTTGTTAGTGTAGTAGCTGGAGATGGTATATGAGCATAGGCGGCTCCCTACAAACATGCAAATATGCAGTGTAATCAAACATGCAATAAAAAGAAATTAGCCGTAACATCCAACCACGTATATAATACTGCTCAATTGTAGAATGATGAAACTTCCCTAAAAAAATTTACGACGTCATCAAAACCCAACCAACCACAATCTATCATATCCCAACAATAATACCACTTTTTTCTCCATTGAAAAATACTTTTCTTCCAAATGTTAATACTAATATGATTAACATTTCTTCCAGTAATTGACCTTTCTTCTTATCAACTAAAAAGGTGGCAAAAATATTGGAGGACCTAAAAACAAATACATGCATAGAAAAGTATGGCATGAACTATTAGGTAAAAAAAAAAAAAAACCAAAATTTCAAAAAATACTGTTCAATTGTAGCATGATGATGCTGGCGTAAACTATGCACAAAGAATTCCTATTTTCATGTCCTCGACGATCCACCATTTGAGTAGAGAAGCAAAAAAATCAAATAAATAGTTATACAGATGAAAAAATCCCCCTTGACCAACTTGCCAGTTCACACGAAAAAACAACTGTCTCATTCCAGGACCACAACCAAGGTGGACCACACCCACTGCCAATCAACAATAATATTGGCTCAAAATCGCAATATTCGACAGATGTTGGACAAACAACAGGTTGGGGATGAGGTTTCAACCAAAAGCTTCCAACACAACAAAAAAATTCAAAAAACAACTATTAAAGGCTTCCATTTCAGTCAATCAACAAAACCCACAAAGAAATTTCGGAAAATACCTTCGTCGAAACCAGATTTTTCCGATTCAAAATATTGTGATTTGACGGAAACCTAGCCTGAAAAGTGACGCCGGAATGGGTGATTTAACCGGTGGGTACTGTCGCCGGTGGTTCTGTCTTCGGTGGGTTCTGTCGCCGGCGGGGTCTGCGTCGGTGGCGTCTGCGTCGGTGGGTTGCCGCTTGAGGTGTATCGGAAGGCTTGTATTTTGACCGTATAAAACTTGAGAGTTTCAAAGAAGAAGGCCTCAATTTTAAGCCAAACTCACCGTTTTGGATGGTCCAAAACGGTGAGTTTTATATCCTACGTGTCCAATGTGAACACGTAGGATACAAAATTCTACTGAGGTGGACTTAAGTAAAACGGTGCGTTTAACTCAAATAACGGAAGTTAACAAAAATTAACGGTAGGGAGTTTTTAAGTAGTCTCGAGTGACCCAGGGATTAAATTTCCGAAAAAAAATACCCAAGGAGTTTTTAAAAAAAGCGCGTTGACCTAAGGATTTTATATATGATTTCCCAAAAAAAAAATATGTTCAATAAGTTATTTTAGTCGGAAAAAAACAAATTTGGGTTTTGGGCCCTCAAGATTGATCTTAGCCCTCAGGCTCACTGCACACTCCAAACACTATTTGTGTCACAACAAGATGCTACCTCTCATCCTCCCGCCAAATTACAAGTAGGAAATATGGCCGTCAGGTTCAAACCCTCCCTTGACAAGTTCCTCAAATCCCAAAAAAACCTCTCCAAAACCCCACCAAGGCTCTGGCTCGATGGAAAAGACGAGCCCATCGAGACAGACAACCAAGGCCTCCCCATCTTGAAGCTAAGCCATCCCATCTTGCACGCGTTGGAATCATGCACTGGCATTAGGCAGTTCAAACAAGTCCACACCCAGCTTATAGTCTCTGGCCTCTTCCAACACTCTCTTGCCGCTAGCCGAGTCGTGAAGAAGCTTTGCTCCGCTTCGGTTATGGTTTCACATGCTGTTTTTGTATTCGATTGCCTCGAAGAGCCCGATGCTTTTATGTGTAATACTATTATGAGAAGCTATGTGAATTTCGATGACCCATGTAGTGCTTTAGGATTTTACCATGAAAGAATGGTTGGGAAGTGGGTTGTGCCGAATCATTATACTTTTCCGCTGTTGGTCAAGATCTGTGAGGAAATTGGGTCGGTGAGAGAAGGGGAAAAGGCTCATGCCCGGGTGGTGAAATTCGGGTTTGAGGCTGATTTGTTTGTGCGGAACTCGTTGATTCATATGTACTCGGTTTGTGGGAGGATTGTGGATGCTCGGATGGTGTTTGATGCGGGGCCTAATTTGGATTTGGTGAGTTGGAATACAATGATTGATGGCTATGTGAAGAATGGGGAGGTTGGTGTTGCACGTGAACTTTTTGATGATATGTATGAGAGAGATGTTTTTAGTTGGAATTCTATGATTTCCGGTTATGTGGGGATTGGGGATATGGAGGCAGCAAAAGGTTTGTTTGAGAGAATGACTTGTAGAGATGTTGTGTCGTGGAATTGTATGATTGATGGGTTTGCTAGGATTGGAAATGTTTCTGTGGCTCGTGAGTTCTTTGATCGTATGCCTCTGCGGAATGTGGTTTCTTGGAATATCATCTTGGCTCTTTGTGTGCGGTGTAATCATTACAGTGAATGTTTGACATTGTTTGATGGGATAATTGACCGAGGAGAGATTAAGCCAAATGAGGCTACTCTTGTGAGCGTCCTGACTGCGTGTGCAAGTTTGGGGAGGCTTGACAGAGGCAGCTGGATTCATTCTTATTTAAAAAATAATAGGATTAAACCTGATTTGTTACTTTCAACGGCTCTTTTGACAATGTATGCAAAATGTGGGGCTATCGATTTGGCTAGAGATGTTTTTGATGAGATGCCGAACAGAAGTGTTGTATCATGGAATTCTATGATTATGGGATATGGTATGCATGGGAATGCAGAAAAAGCCTTAGAAATATTCATGCAGATGGAGAAGAGAGGGCCAAAGCCAAATGAAGCTACATTCACCTGTGTCTTGTCTGCATGTACCCATGTAGGAATGGTTTTGGAGGGTTGGTGGTGCTTTGATCTAATGTGTCGAGTTTACATGATTGAACCGAAGGTGGAGCACTATGGTTGCATGGTTGATCTCCTTGCCCGGGCCGGTTTGATGAAAGATTCAGAGGAGATTATAAGTAAGATGCCTATGGAGTCGGGACCTGCCTTATGGGGAGCTCTACTTTCTGCTTGTAGAACACACTCAAATTCAGAGCTTGGAGAGATTGTGGCTAAACGGCTAATTGAGTTGGAACCTAGGGATATTGGGCCTTATGTGTTGTTATCAAATATATATGCTGCAGAAGGGAAATGGGATGATGTAGAGTATGTGAGAAGGATGATGAAGGAAAAGGGGTTGCAGAAAGCATCTGGGTCTAGCCTGGTTCACCTAGGAGAGTTTGAATCTGAATCTTTTGTTGGGAATGGTTCATTCCATCGGAGAAGCATGGTCTACTCAATGTTGAGTGAGATGGGTGCTCAGATGAAACTGTCTTGTAGAGATTCTAAGATTGTGTAGAAATTGGGAGCTCAACGAGGATAAGACACATTAAGAGGAATGGATGGAGGTTAAGCATTCAATGGGACTGTTGGACATGCACTTATGGTATAGAACTGCTGGCGAGGGAACGGTTCAACACTTCAAAGAATTAAGACTCTGAAAGGAAGAGAGTATGCTTTGGCTGGTTTTCTTGTTCTCTCTTCTTTGGTGTTAGTTGTGCTTTTAATGCACAAGTACCACCATCTTGGAGGCAACCTCTCAAAATCTTGTCTCCACAGATTTCAAGCAATTTTGAAGTGATTCTTGCGGGTAATTTTCACACTTGATCTCTATGAGTTGCTCTTGCATTAAAAAGCAAAACCCATTGGCCCTTGATTTTTTCTTGTATGACAAACATCTGCATGCCAACTTTGAGCTAAAAATTTGTATACTCTTGTAAGACAGAGCTCATGAGAGCTTAGATATATACAACACTCGCCATTTTTGTAATTTGTGTCATGCGGCTAGAAATTTAGAACAAAAAGAGGGTCTCTAAATCTTGAGTGAGAGTGGCAGAGATTTGGACTTTTATTAGTCAACAATGTAATGATTACATTCAAGAATTCTCCTATTTCTCTCATTAAGCCTATCCCCCCCAATCCATCTCCAAATAATAAAACAATAAATATATCGAATCAACTACATATGATCCAGAGAATACAATGGGAACTTATTTCAAAACTATATATATATGACGTCAGACGAGTTAATATTGTACGTAACAATATTAGTTAATTTATTTGTCCTTCCTATATATTCAGTTGTACTTCCGAGTCATATGTTTCTCCAGCTTTCAAGTCTTGGGGCACGTTATTCGTAGGGACCTCCCTTGACTTATCATCCCCATCACTGGACAACATTCTTATAGACAAAGGCTGAGACTTTAGGTAAACAAAAAAAAAATGGTGGGAACATTGTGTTTGACGGAGGCACAATATTTCATCAAATCCCAGTGCGTAGCTGTTGAAATTAGAGAGAGAATCCACCACCACCACCATTGCTGATCATCAACGATGAATGAAGACCAACGCTCCCTCCTCCTCAGCTCCTCCTCTCGCTTCCCTCTTCCCCAAGGTTCCTCCTTTCCTCTCTCTCTCTCTCTCTCTCTCTCTCTCTCTGTGTCTGTTTTCCACACAAAAAAAAAATTTGATGATAATGAAATGATAATAAATATACGTGTGTGTTTTTGTGCAGGGGTGAGGTTATCATACGGTACGGCGGGGTTCAGGGCTGATGCGGCGCTGCTAGAATCGACAGTGTACAGAGTGGGGATCCTAGCAGCACTGAGGTCGCTGAAGATGGATGGATCGGTGATTGGGGTGATGCTCACGGCCTCGCACAACAGGGTCTCGGATAACGGAGTCAAAATCGCTGATCCAAGTGGTGGAATGTTGTCCCAGAGCTGGGAGCCCTTCGCTGACGCCCTTGCCAATGCCCCCACTTCCCAGCACCTTCTCCAAGTCTTTCTCTTTCCCACTCTCTTCTTTATGTATATGTATTATGTATGTATGTAGTGCCCATTTGTTTGTTATGAAGGGTTCGTTTTGTTTGGGACAAAGGGAATGTTAATTTTAGCTGGAAAGGGTGATATGCTATTGTTTTGTTATTAATATTTTTGGTTCAATGGAAATAACATTTTCTAGAACGAGTCGAGGATTACAAATTTACTACTTTTAGTGGGTTTCTTTTCTAAAAAGCTAAATTGGGTATTAAACAAATGGAAGATTAGAGACTCAAAGATACTAATTTGAAGACCTTTTGTTAATTAACGTTGAATATGGTTTTTTTTTTGGGTGGGGATTAGCTCCTGAAAGTAGGTGTAGGGGGTGTATGTCTTATTGGATTTTACTTGGAATGCCTGTATCGAAATGTGGATTATGCTTATGTTGTTTTATTTTCTTTTTTGGGGACAGTTGATAACCGAATTTGTGGAGAAAGAAAACATCCCATTGGAGGGAGTAAGGCGGGCCGAGATAATGTTGGGGAGAGACACAAGGCCTAGTGGGGAGTCTCTACTTGAAGCTGCTAAACAAGTACTACATTGCCTCTTTCCCCTTAATAATTTCCTCTTCTATTTAGGTGTTTCTCTTGCATATTTCTTGTGTACCTCGGTTGTGCCTTTCACTTTTTAATGATATTTCGTTTACTTATAAAAAAAAAAAATTATGAACTTTGTACAAATGGATTAGGCATTGTTTCACTTGCATTAAGTACGTTTTGCTTATGTTTTAAGTTTGGTTGAAGGGAATCAGTTCAATTCTTGGAGCAGTTGCCATTGATATGGGAATTGTGACAACCCCACAACTACATTGGATGGTGCGTGCGAGAAATAAGGGCATAAAAGCATCAGAACTTGATTATTTTGAACAACTATCGAGCTCGTTCAGGTTTGTTTGAGCTAAAGGTGAATATGATTTGTTTGATATTATGTTGTCTTTATAGGCCTGTGCTATAGAGTTTATGTTTTTGGTTAGGTGCTTGGTCGGTTTGATCCCAAGTGGAAGTAAGATAAGTGAGGTGGATGAAAAATTGGTTGTTGATGGGGCTAATGGTGTGGGTGGAGAAAAGCTTGAAGTTTTGAGGAAAGTGTTGGATGGTATGGTTGTTGAGATTCGTAATTCTGGGAAAGATGGAGGTGTGCTCAATGAAGGTGTTGGTGCTGATTGTGTGCAGAAGGAGAAGTTTGCTCCAAGTGGCTTTGGTTCCCAGGACGTTGGACTAAGGTCAGCCATCTCTTCCTTGTTTGATAGTAAATGATTCTTGATTGTCAACTGCACAGTAAAGGTTTCCTTTTTCTTAAGTTGACTTTGACACGAATCAAACTTGAAAATTTATCAATTGGTTAAGTATCTTTGATGCTTAGTATGACATTGACTAATGTGAGTTGAAGTTTAATTTGGTCGTTGGTTCTAGTATTTCAGGTGTGCTAGTTTAGATGGGGATGCTGATCGACTGGTATATTTTTCTGTGCCATCAAAAAGTTGCAATAAGATTGATCTTGTTGATGGGGACAAGATATTATCTTTATTTGCTATCTTCATCAAGGAGCAACTAAACACTCTCAGCAAGGAGGGTAGTGAAAATACGAGCAGTAGTTATCATGCTCGTCTTGGTGTTGTACAGACAGCATATGCGAATGGAGCATCAATAGATTACCTCAAAATGTTGGGCTTAGAAGTTGTGTTTACTCCAACAGGAGTCAAATACTTGCATGAGAAAGCAGCTGAGTATGATATTGGGATCTATTTTGAGGCTAATGGCCATGGAACCATCATATTCTCCGAATCTTTCCTATGTTGGTTAGAGGCCAGATATCAGGAGTTGTCTTCGGTATCTAAAGGTTATATCATATTTTCATCTATTGTAGCATTCTAATATGATGATTAAGTGATGTGCTTCATGAATGATTTCGTTGTTTGATTCAGGTTCAGAACAGCAAAAGGCTGCTTTGAGACTATTGGCAGTCAGTAAGTTGATTAACCAAGCAGTTGGAGATGCTCTGAGTGGCTTGCTCTTGGTGGAGGCCATTTTGCAACATATGGGGTGGTCAATACAGAGGTGGAGTGAGCTTTATAAGGATCTACCAAGTAGGCAACTTAAGGTCAGTTTTCTTGATCACTTTCTATGAAGATAATCTTGTTATCCTGAAATTTGAAGGTGGATGTGCTTTTCCCTTTTCTGCGCTATATATGAGCTCTTTGTAGGCATTGTGGATTCTAAAATTTAAATGGAGCTTTATATTCATAATTGGTCTATTCAGTTTTAACTTTAGGGTCTAGTATGAAATGTCAATTCAAGGGCCAGTTAGTTTTCCTCTGCATCACTAAGTGATGTTTATTCGCGCATATGCTGAAAATAAAATATTGGAGTTTTGTTGAATCATTTGAGACCAAAAAAAAGATTTCCCAAATTCTTCAGTGTTACTATTTATGAAGAATAAGTGTAACGTCCTTTTCTGCCACAATGAAGAGATTTAATTGTTCTCTAATTGACATGGGTGTTGGAAGATTAATTTGATCTTCAATCTTTTTAGTGGCTGAATGGAAATGTTTTAGAGACGTCTTTAATTAAAAATAGCAAACATGTGAGGATTATTTCCTCTAAACGAGTGAAGTAACTTTAGATCCAAAAAAGAGGAAGAAAAAAAAAAAGGGGGAAACTTCACTTACTCCCATGAACTTATGCGCCTTTTGCAAACACCCCTCCAATCTTCAAAGTTTCTCACTTTGGTGTATCGAACTTTCGGAGGGGTGTGAAATTCCTAAAATGCCCTTGTTTTTTATTAAAAAATAATATATATATTTTTTTTTAAAAAAACCCTTGACCCATGAGTTCACCGGTGGATCTAACCCACCCGTATTGTGACCCCACGGGTCATATTATTTTTATTATATATTAAAAAAAAAAAAGTGACGGTGGGTCACCATGTTGCCGCCACACACTTCCCGGCCTCTGCTTCTTCCTCTCCCTTCTCTCCAGTGTAATATCCTACGAGCTCCAAATCCTCATTAAACTAAAATCTGCTCTTCAAGGCTCAACCACCGACGTTTTCAGTTCATGGGAATCCTCCAATCCGTGCAGTTTCTCCGGATTCAACCCTTTCAATCCCACTCCAATCCCATTGTGACCCTCTGTGGGTCACCTTGGTGACCCACCGATTGGTGGATCATTTTTCTTTTTTTTTTTTTAAAATATAATAATTATAATAAATTTTTTATTTATTTATAAATAAGGATAAATTTGAAAATTTTAAAAATTTTAGGGGTATAAAGGTCTTTTACTCATTCTATCGTTTGATTTAACTCCAATATCTAATGGTAGAGGGGTATTTGGAACGAAACAAAAGTTCGATATACCAAAGTGAGAGACTTTAAAGATTGAGGGGTGTTTGCAAACGGCGCGTAAATTCAGGGGGGTAAGAGAAGTTTCCCAAAAAAAGACTAGCCAAGTACATGATTTTGTGATTCTTCTCTGAATTAATATCCCTAGTGGACACTTGGATTTAGGATATTTTCAGACATGTCTCCACAATTTCCTGAATGGTTTATAAAGGTTATCAAGAGGAAGAAATCTCCATCCCTACAAAATCCCCTGTTTCTGTCACCTGACAAAAAAAAAAAAAAAAAAAGGATGCCAAATTATGAACATAAACAGCAAAAGGCAAAAAGTTCAATGGTGCTTAGAAATAATCATATGTAAATATATGTTATTGAGTTAATCTACAGTATCATACATGAAGAGATCTCTTATCAAAAAAAGAAAAAAGAAAAGAGAGATCTCTTTCTATGCATCTCACCCATTGGAAAATCCTCCTTTCTAATTTCAAAGGTAAAATAGTATAATTAACTCATCCACTAGATTTCCTAGATAAAATCCATTACTCTCAAGCTTCTCCTATTGCTGCACAAGATAGATAAACAAGGTAGGGTGATTCACGTAGTGTGTTCAGCCATGTATGAGTTAAGTGGACTGAATAGATGATGGCTGAAAGACTGGCCTGTCATGTCATTGCATACCTAATTCTGGGGGAAAACTGATTTTGAGCTGGATTAGCAACAAGGGAAGATCTGACATGCTATAATGAACAGATTTTGGTAAGTGATTGGCTGCAACAGATGAGGACTGATTAATGAAGTTAGCAAATCAGAGTTGTTTAAATTGGCCCAACTTGACTAAAATAGGATAATTGGAAAGACTGAAATGTGAATAGTTCAAAGATTTGAAAAAAGAAAAGAAAGTCGAGCATGTATCCCGTGCTATGGTTATATGTAGGCCAGAACTGTGAAAAAGTTTTATTTCAGTAAACCTCAAGTTTTTGGGATAAGGCTTTGTTAAGTTGAGTATGAATCCTGCTTTCTCCTTGATAACTCAACAAAATCGGACCCCCCCATTTGTTGGAAATCATGTGTGCTTTACTTGTTGTTGGACATTGGGGTGGAACAAATTCCACATAAGCATGTTAGTATATGACATATTAGGACAGTGTTTGCTATGTAACAAGTTTTACATGCTGCATCTTCTGCTTGAGACAAGATCATGTCATGATAACAAAGTTTAGTTTTTGTCTGTATGGCTTTCATCAAAATCAGTAGAGCTTGTCTAATAGTGTACTGGTGCTTATTAGTTAGAGTTTCTCGTATTCTGCTTCTAGTCGAATGATCCTCTATGTAGTTTGATGTTCCTTCCATATTTTTATGCTGGAGGGAATTTGCCCTGTAAAACAGGGGTGTATTTTTTTTAAGCATTAGCATTCTTTACAATGAAATATAATTGTTCTATTGTTAATTTAGTTCAGAAGTTGGTTCCACTGCCGTTCCTATGCCAGAGGCATTCAAGAAGCCCTTACCTTAGTATTGTTTTAATTCAGAAATAAAATGTTGATGTTCCTTCAATATTTTTATGCTGAAGGAGGGAATTTTCCCTGTACACTAGAGATGTTTTTTATTTTTATTTTTATTTTTTATGCTTGCATTGGCATTCTTTATAATGAAATATAATTGTTCTATTACTATTATTATTACTATTTTAGTTCAGAAATTGAATTCAATTGCCTTCCCTATGCTGTTAGGTAAAAGTTGTGGACAGAACTGCTGTAATCACAGCAAATGCAGAAACTGTGGTCGTGAGGCCCCTTGGCTTTCAAGAAGCCATTAATGCTGAGACCGGTAATAACATATTATTGATAGCCCGTTTTAAATTAAACTGATGTGATATTATTAACTCTTGGTCATGCATCATGATTAGTTAATAGGGTGAAGTAAAACAGCACACGGCGTGCCACGCACGCCTGTGCAAATATATATATATTTTTTATTATAAAAAAATATATATATATATTTGCACAGGCGTGCGTGGCACGCCGTGTGCTGTGTATCAGTACTCTAGTTAATATGATCATTGGTCTAGATGATCCAAGCGCACTTAGGCTACTATTAAAATTTCAACTATAGAATACTAGACATAAATGTACACATGCATATACACCCCATGGTCATGACAGAGTGTTTTACATGTCCCTTGGCTCTGCATGGGTAGAGAAACTTGCAGATGTAGGGATCCTGGATAATTTCATGAGTGTGGATATAATCATAACCTTTTGAACAACTGATTTCTCCAATATTATAGAGGGAACAAGCCATGAATATTTGTTAATAAGACATTTTTTTAATCAATAATGCAGCAAAACACCCTCGAGGCCGATCTTTCATACGGCCATCTGGTACCGAGGATGTGATACGTGTGTATGCAGAAGCATCCACGCAGGAAGCAGCTGACAGCCTAGCAAACTCTGTAGCAAGACTTGTGGACCAGTTCCTTGGGTTTGGCAGTTCTCAAAAGTAACTTCTATCTTTTGTCCTGCAACTAAGTTGACAGATGTGCTACATAGAAAGGGTCATTGCTAGACCAGTTTGATTTTGATATTGTGATATTGATCATTGCAAATTTGGCTAATTACTTAATACTATGGTTACCGTCTCTAAATTTGATGAATTAGAAACAAAATGGAATGCATTTAATCTTGGTTTGTCCCTCTACTTGCCACATAAGCATATTTTTCACTCTCTCCAAGAAGAAGAAGGAACCAAAAGACAAAAAAGAGATAGAAAGAAGAATATCAGCAATAATGCAAGAACCTGGGAAGCACTCCGGCTCAATAAAACAAAGAAAAAGCCCTCAAAACCTGAACTTTTGATGTTCTTTTGAAGAAAAATACAAGATTTTCCAAATTTTACTATATCTTACCCTAACCATAATGAGTTACTCTCGCTAAGATTAATTGCTCTCTCACTATCTATATCACTAAGGGGGTGTTTGTTAAACTCCCTCACATTCCCCCACATCTACCGCACTATTCACTTCATTTTTTTTCCAAAAAAATATTATTACTTTTATATCAAATCACTCACTTTTTATATCTAATCATTTACTTTTTATTACTATTCAAATAAAAAAATTACTACAAAACAAAATTTTTTACTTCTCAATACCACTTTTTCATTTTTCCATACCAATTATTATAATTATTTTTCTTTTTTTTTTTATCCATGAACAGTGTCCTGTAAAATGAACAGTGCTGGGGTGTTTAACAAACACCCCTAATTCCCTATCTAGAGCTTTAGGAAGTACTTTGGACCTGTGTATAGTGCTCCATCTACACAAATTGAATAATACTCTGGTTTTGCCGGCGAGCAAACGCCAAGGAATTGTTTGCATTCAAGCGAATTCGAATCTTAAACTTGATGGAATGTCACCAAGACCAATGCCCTTATCACTTGAGTCAACCCCTTGGGGTTTACCAACATGTTTTACCAACATTAATGTTAATTTGTAAGTTTGGGAAAATGAGTTACGCACATGAAAAACTTTCAATTTTTGTTTATGAATGTACCATATATATATTACCTTTATTCCCCTACATCTTCAACAGAGCAAAGAGCATGAGCAAATTATCTAATTATCCTTCACTAATGGCCAGTCGACTGTCATTTCTCAATGAGGCTGAGTATTTTTCTGCAATAGTCCTATTTATTGAACCAATTTGACCTAAACCAAGAATAGTTTTGACCACCCAACAGCAACTTTTTGTTTTTTTTTTTTAGAACCAAAACATGGACAACTATTTGTTTTGTGATTAAAGAAGACATGCAAACCATTGCATAGGCCATTGTGAGGCCTCCACACTACTGCTTGCTTCAGCCACAGTTTCACCACTTGGAGAGGCATGAGCTTAATGCTTACATAAATTAATAAACACACACATATACACATCTAACATATTTTACAAGCAATCCTAGCCAGCATCCTTCTGATAAAAAAAAATTGCAATCCCCATTCAGCATAATGAAATTGACGAACTGACAATGAAATATAGGTTTGGAAGAACTTGATCTGTATGATAAGGCCATGAAAGCATCAAATGGTGCCCTGTAGGATATTGTTTCTCATATAGGCACAACAAAATCTAGAGATTTATAACAGATCAGATCAAAGATACATATCACTTTCATCAACTCATCAACTTCAGAAAAGCACGTAAGCAGCTAAATTCATTCCTATTATCATTCGATCTCAAATAAACAAATAATAAAAACAACATTTCTTAACGTAGAATAAAAACAAGGGAATTAATCTCAATATCATAAGAAAGAGAACAAATAAAACCAATCCATAAATAAGTACTAACTAACCTATTGCCTCCACATTGCAACATTTATCCCAAAACCCACAAAAACCGCAGAAAACTTTCCAATTCTTCATCTAGCTCTCAGTACTCAGTAGCAGCCTTTGCACTCCGAAAACCCTTCTTCAACTCCGCAACTCTCTTCATAGAAGCCGCCTTTGACTTCCCTGGCACAGCAACCGCAAACTTTTCCCACCTCATCGCTACCTCTTTAGGAAACGTCTTCAATGCATTAAGCAATGCAATATCCTTCCCATTACTCTACCCCACCCTGCAATCACCATCACCACCACCACTCTATTCCATAGCCTCACCATTCTCCACCACCCTGCCATCCAATCCTCCATCCTCACCCTCAATTTTTGAAACCGCTAAACGAAACGGAGAGAGAAACATCGATTATAATGTGCATGTCTTTCTATATGCATACAGCATACCTAGATAATATGAACAATATTCTTCATTTGGAAATCTAGAATTCATAACTTTTATTCGGAGTCTTTTAAGTTAAGGTCGATATTAAGTTACTAACATGTTTAGGATATTAACTTACCCCCAAAACTTATTTAAGTAATACTAGAAACCAAACTTTTATCCCATCCTATTAATGTGCCAGTGCCGATCATCTTTTTGAATATATATATATTTTAAACAAACCCTATGGTCCAAAGATGTTTATGTTTTATACGAGCCTTGGATTCAATGGTTTTTAGTGACTGGCACAGTCATGTTTGATTGGTGAGTCACTACAAGACGTACATCATTAGTAACGTGGGCCACCTGAGGTCAGACTCAATCGGGCTATTAGTATTATAGATGATAGCATGTAATATCCAAGACACTGGTATTGTATTACAGGTCTCTCGGGACAGCGTCAATCCTACCAGGAAAGGGTAATATTTCGGGTAGACCATATAGAGTTGAACTATGACATGATTCTCATATTAAAACATGTATTATATTTATATTGCATCCATGATCATATTGATAAATTGGAACC
Organism: Corylus avellana; assembly: GCF_965113065.1. Classification (NCBI taxonomy): domain Eukaryota; kingdom Viridiplantae; phylum Streptophyta; class Magnoliopsida; order Fagales; family Betulaceae; genus Corylus; species Corylus avellana. The sequence goes on from NC_142492.1 coordinate 28,819,944, forward strand.
TCATAATGCTGCATGTGATTTACAAACAACTAAGTTCACCATATAATGGTGTGTACGTCTTATGCATTGTTGAAAATAGTGTCCAAAACTCCAATTAATTGGATGGCATTTTGATAAATATTGTTTATTTTCTTATTATTATTATAGACAATGGGCATATACATTTATATTCTTACATGACATATATGTGTGATTGTGTATTATCTGATTATATGCATGTGAGATCCTTAAGATGCATTGTATTTGAGCTATGGTGTGAGTAAGAAAATTATCATACAGAAGATCATAGTCAAAGGCCCTTGCAATTTATAAAATCATTGTTCGTAATCGTAAATGGAATTGAGAAGACTATAAAATATTGAAATTCAAAGACCTATCTTGGTTAGGAGAAGCATGTTGGCTTCAGGTTGATATGTTGGGGTATTGACAAAGTTATGATGTACATTAAACAGACCATGTGAGTTATCATTCATTTATAAATGTTGTCATAAAGAATGATGTACGTGTATGACGACTTATAACATTTGCTCTAAATCCTGAGAAGTTCGTAAACTTATATGTGAAGTGTAGCTTACTTTAATGTATCAAAGAGTGAGACATGTCATCAATTGAAATAACCTCGATACATTTGGTAATCATATGTAGCATTAGGGAAACATTTGTTTCAAGAAGGAATCCAGATCCTTTGTTAAAGAACAAAGTGATAAGGAAAATTCTCATTTTTTAGATTTAATGGGAAAAATTATTCTAAAGCTCGGGCATGAGTGGTTCAGTAGGTATACTGAAACTTACATGTATACAAGGTGAAATGCATTCTCACAAGGTACATAAAGATAATAAGTAATTACCTTTTTTTCTCCCATCAACTACCATCCTTCACTAACACTTTCACCACCCAATTACCTCAAACTATCATTTATTTACCAAAACCTCTCGCCGTTAGGGAATCTCGTTAAATTAGATGGAATACTTTCTTTTTAAACAGGGAATCTCGTTAAATTAGATGGAATACTTTCTTTTTAAACGTTAAACATTTTTAATGGAATATATATATATATATTAAAAAAATTAAATTAAAAAATTAAATATTAAAAAAATTAAATTAAAAAATTAAAAAAATAAAGTTTAAGTTTTTATTTAATTTTTAATTTTGGTTTTTGATACTTTTTTTTAGTTGGATTTTTTTTAAAAAAAAAAAACAAAAAACAAAATTAAAATTAAAAGTAAAGTTTTGTTTTTTGTGTTTAATTTTTTAATTTTGGTTGTTGATTTCTTCTTTTTTGTTGGAACTGTAATATATATATATATATATATATATATATATATATATATATATATATATATTCAAATTCTGTAATTGATAAATTTTTATTTTTATAATTTGTTTAATTTTAAGGGTATTATATGTAAATTTTGTTTCTAAACTTAGGGTATTTGTGCCATTTCAAATTTTTAATGAGGTTGACTGACCGAATGAGAGTTTTGGTAAGTAAATGGTAGTTCGAGGTAGTTGGGTGGTGAAAGTGTGAGTTCATGGGTTATATTGATGGAGGGTGGTAATTCATGGGGAAAAAAGGTAATTACGCCTAAGGATAATCATGAATTTAAATCAATAACTCAAGGAAAAGAGGTTGTGAACAAAGTAGTAGTACATACACTTCGTTTCGACTATAGAATGATTTCATGGAGGGCTAACATGCAATAAATAAGTACATCATGACTATTAATTGATTAAATCAAACATACTTATTAGAGTATAGTCATAATCATTTAGTGGAAGTAATTGTGATTAAATAGAGTCGTGTGACATGATCGAGGTAGACATGGTCATAGGCCTATTGGAGCTAGTAATATATGTTTTTTTTTCTTTAGGTCCCTCCTTCAGCTATGTAAATTTACTAGGGGGATATCTTCCGTTCGGTCATGGCATAAATGGCCTAATTTACGCCAACCAACCAGGTGATGACACATCAGCTTCTTTTAACTTATAAAATGTAATTACCCACACTACAATATACCACCCCTCTTAAAATCAATCCATCGTTGCAAAGTGAAATCGAAAAACGCAGCCCCTGCTTGTTGCCCACCGAGGTGCCCACCGGCTGCCCACTGCCCACCGCCCCGCCCAGCAGGCCGTTCCCACCGCCCCCGCCCCAGCAGGCCGTTCCCCAGACCAGCAAGCCGTTCCCTTGCACCCACGCCCAGGCCGATCCCATGTCCAGCCCGCTGCCCACCGCCCAGCCGGCTGCCCATTGCCCAGCCGTCTGCCCACCGCCCAGCCGGCTGCCCACTGCCCAGCAGCCCACTGTTGGAAGTCGAAATAGCCTGAAATCGCTTGAAATCGGCTTCGAAATCACCTGAAATCAACTTCGAAAATCCAACGCCCCCAGCAGGCCGATCCCCCGTCGATCTGGCTGCCCACCGCCTAGCACCAGTAGGCTGCCCAGCCCACTAGCCTGAAATCGCTTGTTTGATCCCCTGTTGGAAGGCTCTTGGCTGAAATCGCTTGCCTGAAATCGCTTCTCAGATTTATTTATTTTTTTCCTGGTTATTTAGTTGCTTTTACATCAACTTGTAGTGCATGTGATGGAATTTGTGTAGTTGAGTGGATTGATGTTGTGGATTGATTTGTTGAGTGATTATAGGTACTGTGACGACCCACTTGATTGAAACGAGACTAATTTTTTTTTTTTTTTTTTAAACATTACCCACAACAAAGCGGATTGTCACAGTGGCATGGCGATACCGTAGTATGCCATGAACCCGTGCATTAACCTGTTTGCACAATATCATATGCCACACAGAGCTATATGCAACATCAGTAATTCATCAGAGTTTATATACTTGCAGCAGAATATAAATAACTTAAGATATAATATAACACATCAGAGCTGATTAATACATCTAAGTGATTAAAGCTTACATACAAAAGAATGGCTATACAAAAGTGTCACATGCGACACGAGCCATATACAAAATAACAATGTCTAAGCATATACATGTAAGCTCTACAAAAATGGGCTATTATCTAGTCCAACAAAATAACATTTGATGCAACTATGCTTCAAACGTTGTAGTAACCCAAATACATAGCTACTGGGTCATCCTCAATAATCCCCGCACCTGCATCAACATTAACCACATCGCCTGCACCACGGGGATCAACACCACCCATGATGCAGGCGGATTTGTGAGCCCGCCGTCTCCATGAAATAGAGACGCTCAGTAGTATAGAAATTACTAGGCTTTTCAAATAACCATCATTTGAAAATATACTTACAATTTAATTAGCTTAACAATAAAACATATTGATAGTCATCATTATCACAAAATCATATGCTATACATGCTCATGCAACATCATCTTTTCATATCATCCGTACATATACATATATAACATCATCTCCTCATAACATCCACCATGCATATATACATAACATAACATTATCTCCTCATAACATTCGCCATGCATATATACATCACATAACATCATCTCTTCATAACATTCGCCATGCATCTATACATAATATAACATCATCTCCTCATAACATTCGCCATGCATGTATACATAATATAACATCATCTCCTCATGACATCTACCACGCATGTATACATAATATAACATCATCTCCTCATAACATCCACCATACATATATACATAATATAACATCATCTCCTCATAGCATCCACCATACATATACATATATAGCATCATCTCCTTCATAACATCCACCATACATATATACATAATATAACATCATCTCCTCATAACATCCACCATACATATACATATATAGCATCATCTCCTTCATAACATCCAACATACATATACATATATAGCATCATCTCCTTCATAACATCCAACATACATATACATATATAGCATCATCTCCTTCATAACATCCACCATACATATATACATAATATAACATCATCTCCTCATAACATCCACCATACATATACATATATAGCATCATCTCATTTATATCATCCATGCTCATGCTATAAATGCTCATAGGCTATTTTATGAATCATTTCATAGAATCATACTCATGACATAAACATCATTTTATCTCATAAGCTCATAAAAGCTCATAGAAACCTTTCATCAAATATTTCATGAAACATTATTAAATTGGCAAATGCATCACAAAACACATTTTAAACCTTAAAATATAGTATCTTTTGCCCAGTAAGTAAAATACTTACCTTGTTTAGTTGAGTACCCTCCAGTGAACTCTTGACTCAACCGCGATACACCTCTCAAGCACCCCTAGCCGGAGCCCCTTCAAATTTCGTCACTTCCCTTTTCTTTTCTTTTTCTTCTTTCTTCTTCTCCTTCTTCTTTCTCTTTCTTTCTCCCAGCCAGCAGTACCCCTCTCTCTCTTTCTCTCAATCTGCAGCCCTTTCTCTCCCAATCTAGGCCATGTGTGTGGGTTTGTGGAAGGAGAAAGAGTGAGGGAAAATGGGAAAAAGGGGCTGCTGTGTGTGTGTGCGTGAATGAGGAGTGAGGGAGAAAGAAAGAAAGGAGGAAAGAAGGAAAAAATGGGGGGAAAAGTGGCTGCTGCAGGGGGCCCACCAAAAAAGCTTATATTATTATTATTATTTTGCATTTTTCTTTTAAAACCAAGGAGATAAGGTATCTCCAATGGCCAATAAAAATTTGACATGTGGCATAGGATAAGATTCTATTTCTATTATTCTAAATCATCTCATGTTTTATCTCATTAATTAATTTAGATTACTATGAAATTATTAATAACAAACTTAATAATTATCTTGGGCGTTACATCCCTCCTTCCTAATAAAAATTTCGTCCTCGAAATTTAGATCATACTTCACTAACATGCCCACAATTAAGATATGCTTTCAACTTTAAAGACATATACTTACATAGTAGTGTGAAGCATGTTCATACCTGGGTTCACTCAAACAAATGAGGATATCGCTCTCGCATATCCCGCTCGAGCTCCCATGAGGCTTCCTCGACATTATGGTTTCGCCACAACACCTTCACTAGTGGTATAGTCTTGTTCCTCAACTGTTGCTCCTTATGGTCAAGAATTCGAACCGGAACTTCTTCATAAGTCAAATCCGGTTGAATATCAAGTGGCTCATAGCTAATTATGTGCAATGGGTCATGTACACATTTCCGTAACTGAGATACATGAAACACATCATGTATTCCAGTCATACTAGGTGGTAACTCCACTCTATATGCCACGGGGCCAACAATACCAGTCACATGGAAAGGCCCAACATACCTTGGACGGAGTTTCCCTTTCTTGCCAAATCTTACAACACCCTTCATCGGCGACACCTTGATATACACAAGGTCACCAATCTCAAACTCAAGCTTGCGACGATGCTTGTCCGCATAACTCTTTTGCCTACTTTGAGCAGTAAGCATTCTCTTTCGAATTAGTGCAACCTTATCTTTTGTGTCTTGTATCATTTCTGGACCCAAAAGTTGTCTTTCACCGACTTCATCCCAATACAAGGGCGATCTACATTTACGCCCGTACAATGCTTCATATGGTGCCATACCAATAGTCGCTTGAAAGCTGTTGTTGTAAGCGAACTCAACTAATGGTATATATTTTATCCAATTGCCTTTGAAATCTAGCACGCATAGCCTCAACATATCCTCGAGAGTCTGAATAGTCCTCTCAGATTGTCCATCGGACTGTGGATGATATGCCGTACTAAAATGCAATTTAGTTCCCATAGCCCCTTGCAAACGTTCCCAAAACTTCGATGTGAACCGTGAGTCTCGGTCTGACACAATAGAAACTGGAACTCCATGCAAACGGACTATCTCACGAACATATAATTCTGCCAACTTCTCCAAAGAGTCAGTGATCTTGATTGGGAGGAAGTGAGCACTCTTCGTCAACCTGTCGACAACCACCCATATAGCATCTTGTCCACTAGGCGCCCTAGGTAACCCAACCACAAAATCCATAGCGATTTGGTCCCATTTCCACATCGGGACATCAAGTGGCTGAAGTGGCCCTGCCGGCCGCTGATGTTCTGCTTTAACAAGTTGGCACGAAGGACATCGTGCAACATACTCAGCTACATTACGCTTCATGCCACGCCACCAGAACTTCTTCTTCAAGTCTTGGTACATCTTGGTGTTCCCAGGGTGAATTGTATACCGTGTTTGATGTGCTTCGTCAAGGATTTCTCTCCTTAACTCGGCATCATTTGGTACAACCGTCCGGCCATCTTTGGTCTTCAACATACCCTCAGAGGTGATTTGAAATTCTAGGACTTCTCCATTCCTAGCTTCCTCTATAAGCTTTTTCAGCTCTTCATCATTCTCTTGTGCTAATCTGATTCTTTCTCTAGTTAACGGTTGCACCACCAAAGCTGCAAGGGTTGGTGATTCACCAACCAACGTACTATTAATTTGTACCACGGCAAATTGTTGCGCCAACTCATCAAGGGTTGTAGATGTATCAACCTCTGCATCACGGGATTTTCGGCTTAGCGCATCAGCCACAACATTGGCTTTACCGGGATGGTAAAATACTTGACTGTCATAATCCTTTATCAACTCTAACCACCTTCTTTGTCTCATATTCAGATCCTTTTGTGTAAAGAGGTACTTGAGACTCTGGTGATCAGTGTGAATCTCACACCACGCACCATAAAGATAATGCCTCCAAATCTTCAAGGCATGAACCACTGCTGCTAACTCCAAATCATGAGTAGGATAGTTCCTTTCATGATCTTTCAGTTGTCTTGAGGCATATGCTACAACTCTGCCCTCTTGCATTAACACGCATCCCAATCCCTTCCGTGACGCATCCGTATAGACTACATACCCAACAGATTCGTTAGGTAGAGTAAGCACAGGTGCTGTCACCAACCTCTGTTTCAGTTCTTGAAAGCTTGCTTCACATTCATCGCTCCATACATATGGGGCATTCTTCCTTGTAAGAGCGGTAAGAGGCCCTGACAAAGTAGAGAATCCATTAATGAACCTTCGGTAGTACCCAGCTAATCCCAAGAAACTACGAATCTCTCGGGCATTTGATGGTCTTTCCCATTCTACAATTGCTTCGATCTTCCTTGGATCCACTGAAACCCCATCTTTAGAGATCACATGTCCCAAAAATGCTACTTCTTCTAACCAGAATTCACACTTCTTGAGCTTGGCGTACAACTTCTTTTCTCTTAGCACTTCCATCACTGTCTTCAAATGCTCTTCATGCTTTACATGATTTGCCGAATAGACTAAAATGTCATCAATGAATACGACAACAAATGAGTCTAGGTACTTATGGAATACTCGATTCATCAAATCCATAAATACCGACGGTGCATTCGTCAAACCAAACGGCATAACCAAGAATTCATAGTGGCCATACCTTGTGCGAATAGCTGTCTTCGGCACATCTTCCTCCCGTACCCTAAGCTGATGATATCCCGATAGGAGGTCTATCTTCGAGAATACCGAAGCACCCTTGAGTTGGTCAAACAAATCATCAATTCGAGGCAAAGGATACTTATTCTTAATTGTTACCCGGTTTAATTCCCGATAGTCTATGCACAACCGCATAGAACCATCCTTCTTCTTCACAAACAAAACTGGTGCTCCCCACGGAGACACACTTGGACGAATAAAACCTCGATCTAACAACTCCTGTAGTTGCTCCTTTAACTCTTTCAATTCAGCTGGAGCCATACGGTATGGTGCTTTGTGAATTGGCTGAGCCCCAGGTACTAAGTCAATGGTAAACTCAACCTCACGGTCTGGAGGCAAATCCGTAGCCTCAGCAAACACATCTGGATAGTGACGTACTACAGGTATATCTTCTAGTTTATGTTCAACCTTGGACTTAGCTAACACATAAGCCAAGTAAGCTTGAGCACCTTTCCTGACATCCCTTCTTGCTTGGACTGCTGAGAGAAGTGGTGGAGTAGCTCGTACACTAGACCCACAAAATCTGAATTTCTCATTACCACTTGTATGGAACACTATTTCCTTCTTCCGACAATCGATCTTGGCTCCATACTTTGCAAGCCAATCCATACCAAGAATGATATCGAATCCAAGCATCCCAAACACCGCTAATTTAGCCGGTAGGGTCCTCCCTCCTACAAGAATAGGACAATTTTCTACACATTTCCTACATGTCACTGCACTACCAATAGGTGTAGACACACTTATGTTTTGCTCTAGTGATCTTGTACTCAAATTACATAGCTTCACATATGTAGATGAAATGAATGAATGTGTGGCACCCGAGTCAAACAATACACAAGCAAGGTTACCATACAAAGGAATAGTACCTGTGACGACATTGATGTTGTTCCCTTCAGTTGCAACTTTTTCTGGAGTAAGCGAGTAGACACGTGCCTGAGCAGGTCGCTTGGGCTGAAAACTGGCGGCTAGTGCTTTTTGACCCTCTGTAGTACCCATAGGACAGTCCTTGACGTAGTGGCCAGTCTTCCCACACCGGAAACAGCTACCAGTCCCTACCCTGCATACTCCATGATGAGGCTTACCACACTTGCTACAGGGGTGATTCTTCTGGCTTCCATAGCTCTGAGGAACACTTCTCTTCATAGATGCCCTTGAACTACTACCACCCACAGCTTGCCTCTTGGGTGGAAACGCAGTTTGAGGCATTGATCTCTTCTTTTGTACATACTCTGCAGCTACTTCCTTAATAGCTTGCTCAGCTCTCATGGCGGTGTGTACAGCCTTCGGGTATTCCTTGATTTCGAGGATAGAAATCCTCTCCTTGATGCGCGCAGATAAACCATCTAAGAACTTTTCAGCTTTGGCCCGTTCATTAGGGATAAGAGTGGGGGCATACCTCGACAATTCCATGAACCTTGTGGAGTATTGGGAGACAGTCATGTTGCCCTGGGTGAGGGTTAGGAATTCCTTGGCCCACAGCTGTTGTTGGACACGAGGGACATATTGATCGTAGAACTTCTCTTTAAAGTGCGCCCATGTTATTGGGACATCATCCCCCAACTGTGCTTTCAGATGGACCTTTGTGGGATCCCACCACTTGGATGCTTCACCTGTGAGTTTCAAACCCACATACTCTACCATCTCTGCATCGGTACACGTAAGGGCTACCATCAACTTCTGCGTTGTTTCAAACCAGTAATCAGCTTCCCTAGGGCCTTCATGCCCTGTAAATGCTTGTGAGTTGTGCTTAAAGAAGGTCTCTGAAGGACACCCTTCTCTTCTCTCCTGGCGTTGACCATTGGCCATAATCTCAGCCATACAACGCGCTACCTCTGCCAAGGAGTGTGCTATCTCAGGAACACCCGGCGGTGGAGGAGGAGGAGGAGGAGGAGGAGGTGGAGGGGGAGGTGGAGGTGGTGGAGGTGGTAACCTTTCACCACGATCCTGTATAATCCTCAGCCTCCCATAACGACGTGGGGGTCGTCTCGGTGGCATCAGTCTGCGAGATTATGCAGGTCAGTGCAAAAGGAACCACATAGACAACAACAAATCGCAAATATGCACATAAAGCAAATCTACGATACACCCATACAAACAAAACAATCATAATCTCATAAAAGTTTCAACTTATTAGATTTTCTTGAAACCTTTAAAATCCCTATAGCTCTGGTGTTATTCTTAAACTAACACTAGACTCAACTTTATGAACCTAGCTGCTCATGATATAATACTCACTATGGTAGCAAGTTCCCTAAAGAACTTGGTACCATTCGCTCTGATACCAATTTCTGTGACGACCCGCTTGATTGAAACGAGACTAATTTTTTTTTTTTTTTTTAAACATTACCCACAACAAAGCAGATTGTCACAGTGGCATGGCGATACCGTAGTATGCCATGAACCCGTGCATTAACCTGTTTGCACAATATCATATGCCACACAGAGCTATATGCAACATCAGTAATTCATCAGAGTTTATATACTTGCAGCAGAATATAAATAACTTAAGATATAATATAACACATCAGAGCTGATTAATACATCTAAGTGATTAAAGCTTACATACAAAAGAATGGCTATACAAAAGTGTCACATGCGACACGAGCCATATACAAAATAACAATGTCTAAGCATATACATGTAAGCTCTACAAAAATGGGCTATTATCTAGTCCAACAAAATAACATTTGATGCAACTATGCTTCAAACGTTGTAGTAACCCAAATACATAGCTACTGGGTCATCCTCAATAATCCCCGCACCTGCATCAACATTAACCACATCGCCTGCACCACGGGGATCAACACCACCCATGATGCAGGCGGATTTGTGAGCCCGCCGTCTCCATGAAATAGAGACGCTCAGTAGTATAGAAATTACTAGGCTTTTCAAATAACCATCATTTGAAAATATACTTACAATTTAATTAGCTTAACAATAAAACATATTGATAGTCATCATTATCACAAAATCATATGCTATACATGCTCATGCAACATCATCTTTTCATATCATCCGTACATATACATATATAACATCATCTCCTCATAACATCCACCATGCATATATACATAACATAACATTATCTCCTCATAACATTCGCCATGCATATATACATCACATAACATCATCTCTTCATAACATTCGCCATGCATCTATACATAATATAACATCATCTCCTCATAACATTCGCCATGCATGTATACATAATATAACATCATCTCCTTATGACATCTACCACGCATGTATACATAATATAACATCATCTCCTCATAACATCCACCATACATATATACATAATATAACATCATCTCCTCATAGCATCCACCATACATATACATATATAGCATCATCTCCTTCATAACATCCACCATACATATATACATAATATAACATCATCTCCTCATAACATCCACCATACATATACATATATAGCATCATCTCCTTCATAACATCCAACATACATATACATATATAGCATCATCTCCTTCATAACATCCACCATACATATATACATAATATAACATCATCTCCTCATAACATCCACCATACATATACATATATAGCATCATCTCATTTATATCATCCATGCTCATGCTATAAATGCTCATAGGCTATTTTATGAATCATTTCATAGAATCATACTCATGACATAAACATCATTTTATCTCATAAGCTCATAAAAGCTCATAGAAACCTTTCATCAAATATTTCATGAAACATTATTAAATTGGCAAATGCATCACAAAACACATTTTAAACCTTAAAATATAGTATCTTTTGCCCAGTAAGTAAAATACTTACCTTGTTTAGTTGAGTACCCTCCAGTGAACTCTTGACTCAACCGCGATACACCTCTCAAGCACCCCTAGCCGGAACCCCTTCAAATTTCGTCACTTCCCTTTTCTTTTCTTTTTCTTCTTTCTTCTTCTCCTTCTTCTTTCTCTTTCTTTCTCCCAGCCAGCAGTACCCCTCTCTCTCTTTCTCTCAATCTACAGCCCTTTCTCTCCCAATCTAGGCCATGTGTGTGGGTTTGTGGAAGGAGAAAGAGTGAGGGAAAATGGGAAAAAGGGGCTGCTGTGTGTGTGTGCGTGAATGAGGAGTGAGGGAGAAAGAAAGAAAGGAGGAAAGAAGGAAAAAATGGGGGGAAAAGTGGCTGCTGCAGGGGGCCCACCAAAAAAGCTTATATTATTATTATTATTTTGCATTTTTCTTTTAAAACCAAGGAGATAAGGTATCTCCAATGGCCAATAAAAATTTGACATGTGGCATAGGATAAGATTCTATTTCTATTATTCTAAATCATCTCATGTTTTATCTCATTAATTAATTTAGATTACTATGAAATTATTAATAACAAACTTAATAATTATCTTGGGCGTTACAGGTAGCAAATCCACAGTTTTCTCATATTTTTAGTCTGGGTTATTTTGTTGTTTTTACATCAATTTGTGGTGCAAAAATGTGATGAATTTGTATAGTTGCAGTGGATTGATGTTGGCTTTGCAGTGGGTTGATTTGTTCAGTGGATTGATGTTGGCTTTGCAGTGGATTGTTTTGTGGATGACTTTGCAGTGGATGAATTTGTATGTAGTTTGAAAGGAATTGCAATTGTAAAATTGCCAAAAACGTCAGCCAAAAATGTAACTGACACAATACAACCAGCTACTGCATAAAGCCGCATTTTTATCATTCAAATTGAAAGTCCCTTTACCCACAACACGGTTCTGATTTCCCAACAAACTTTCTGCAGAATTCTATCCTCAGAGAGAGGATGGTTCCCAAATTGCCACTAAATATTATAAACTGAGGAACCCCAAGCAAGCTTACAAAACACAGCCTTCAAAAACTCTATACCTTCCATTTTTTTTAAGCCTTGACTAAGAATCTCATCCCAGCTCAAAGAAATGGAACTTCGGTGACATCACATCATCACCTCCCTCCACAATCTTTTACTAGAGTTACATTCAAAAAATAAGTAATCCCTGCTTTCAATGCAGCTTCTACAAAAATAACATTTTGTCTCACCTTTAGCCCTCATTTCAACAATCTTTAACGAGTGGATAAGCAGTACTTAATAGCCAACCATAAGAACAATGAGTTGTTAAGGATAGCCATAGAAAACCAAATCAGTTTATTCCAATCCACCTTAGGTAACTTCACTCTAATAGCATCCCAAGTATCCTTGCTAGAAAATTTATGAGTCTTAGAAGGCAACCAAATAGGAGCATCATGGGAGCCAATTTGTACATCCGGGAGCTTGCATTGTGTACCCACCAAATCCTCAAACCTAGCAGGAGCCCAATTCCAATCACCTCCTGAACGACACTTTCTCCTTGAGTCATAGATAACATGGTAACCATATATGTCAAAAAGGGACCCCATCCGGATGCCAAGAGTCCAACCAAAGAAAAATCTGACTACCATCCCCAATCATGAATATCATTAGAGGTTTTGCAATCCCCCTAAGTTTGAGAATCTTCCTCCAGCTCCAAGAAGCATTTTGAGGAATTTTTATCAATCAAAAACACCTCCGCTTTATCATATTACATTTAATCCAAGCAACCCAAAGAGACCCAAATTTAGTAAAAAGGGTCCAAATGTGTTGAGAATAGCAGCTCTATTCCAATCCACAAGCCTCTTCAACCCCTGCCCACCTACCCTTTTAGGGACACAAACAGAATCCCAAGACACCTTAGCCTTTCCAAAACTCTCCTCATTCCCATTCCATAACTACCTATTAAATTTTTTTTCAATAGCTTTAATCACCTTCTTCAGAAGAATAAAGATGTAAATCCAAAAATATGTATAGAATAGAGAAAAGAAGCTGTAACCTGCCAGCAAAGAAAAGATGCTTAGCTAACCAGGAGTTGAAATGGAAGCATAAATCTATATTTTTTTTGATAAGTAATAATGCATTAAAGAGCGCATACACTTAGCCACAATTTCACCATACACATCATATTGCCAAAAATGTAACTGCCAGTACAACCATTCAGCTACAAAAAAAATCACACTACAGAGAATGTAACTGCCAGTACAACCATTTAGCTACAAAAAAAATCACATTATAGACCACTACCACTACCACTACCACTACAACTTCAAGGAGGTGATGTTGTCTGCACCAATGTCAATAGTAGATGAATCCACAAGATCTTGAGACATGGCAAACTCAGTTGCATAGGGATACTCCATAGTTGGCAAAATGTCCTATAAATGATTCACAAAAAATGAGAATTATATAATGAACCAAAATTACTTTGATAGAGGATATGATATAATAAAATTTACCTCTACTAAACTTTGATGATCCATCACCCTTAAGTTAGCTGCCCTCATATTGTCCTCTCTTTTTCTTTTTGATAAGGTAGCTGCCCTCACAATATTCCTAAAGAAAATAAAAATTTAATGTGAACTAAATCAAAATGCATTTTAATGTAAATTATTGTAAATCTCAAAATACAAATAGAATACCTTGCTTGCTTATGGGAAGGACAATTGGTTCTCACATGCCCTGTTTGCTTGCAAATGGTACATGTTCTTTTCTTGTTTTCTTTTGGATTTTTTTGTCGCAAAGATTTTGGTTTTCCTCTACAACGAACATGTACAGGATCTTGCAAAGTGAATGTAAGGTTTGATAGTACTTGACTGCTCAACACATTACCCTCGACGTTACCTACATCATCATCCTTTTTATCTTTATCACAATCACCATCCATTGTGAGAAGCTCTTGATGAAGCTTTTGTAAACCAATGCGAAGATGTTCAGATTTTCTTTTTGATTTGCATCCCGCTTCTACAACTTCATAACATTGCATCATTAAGGTATTTCTCATCAATGTGGAATAATCTGGTTTTCCTACTTGATTATCATCAATAGAAATGCCATGTATAATGCGACTCTTAGCATTGATCGTCCATCTTTCTAAAACATAATGTTGGGGAATAGTGTCCACCAAAGATTTCTTCAAAAAAATTTGAAGAATATGCCTACACAGAATTCCAACAAATTCAAACTTATGACATGTACAAATAGCTTTCTGCTCAAGAACTTCAAATGCAACTTCATAAAATGGACTTTGTCTCCCATGTAAGGCCACCCTATATATCTTCATCCCTCCTTCTTCCCGATGTTTAGATAAGTAGTAATTTTGACTATTAAATAACTCTTCTTGAAACATCAAAAAAGACTCTCTTGTGTAAACCTTTGCCGCCTCTACTTCCATCTTGTAACATGTTTTCAAAATCGGTCTAGAAGATTTTGTCTTGACATCTCTTTCTTTCTCTTTAAAGTAACGTGCATCCAGGGCTTTTTCATATTGATAGACAAACTCACTCACCATTGTGCTTGAACGTACATAATCTTTAAAAAATTTATTCATACTTTCACTCCTTTGAGTAGTAGACATGCCGGCACAAAATGTGGTTCGCAAGTAAGCCGGAATCCACTTTTCACGTCGACTATAAATATTTTGCAACCAATCATTCTCTCCCAAGCCATACTTACATATAAGTTCACTCCATTCCATCTCAAACTCTTCAATTGTGATTGTACTATGAATACAATGTTGAAAATCTCCTTGGAAAGATGGATACTTATTATATATATGAGCCAAATGTTCAGGAACTTTCTGTAAAATATGCCACAAACACAATCTATGAGTGGTATTCGGCAATACCTCTGCAATTGCCTTACCCATAGCTTTGTCATCATCTGTAATGATTGTAGAAGGAGCACGTCCAAGCATTGCCTCAAGCCATGTTTTCAATAGCCAAATGTAAGATTCAGCGGTTTCATTTATGAGCAAAGCACATCCAAACATCATAGATTGGTGATGATGGTTAACTCCAGTGAAAGGAACAAAAGGCATCTTATAACAATTTGTCAAATAAGTAGCATCAAAAGTAACAACATCTCCAAAATATTGATATGCAGCTCGTGATCTAGCATCTACCCAAAAGCAATTGCCCATGCATCCATTTTCATCCACTTGGATTGCATAAACAAAACCCGGGTTTTTGATTTGTTTCTCGAGAAAATAATTATACAATTTTTGTGCATCTCCCTCTCCAAAAATAAGTCTTCTTTTATTGCTCAAGTAATTTTGAACATCTTTAGCAATACAACCAACATTATGATCACCACCAGATTCTTTACTCAACACCGACATTATTTTCCTTGGAGCTACACCGGACTCATTGAGTTTATCTATAAGACACTTTTGGGCACTTGTTACCACTCTATGTCCACGAAGCAAACTTGTACTTCTAGGAGAAAGGAGGTCATGGTTATGTTTAATTACAAGCTTACATACAATCCATTTTGACTCCACTTTCTTCAAACCCATAAGTGCTTTACATCCTACCCTTGTTTCTGCGGGCTCCGACTTTGTATAAATTTTATTTTGACAATTTTTATGACGAAACCCTTCCCTTGAACAAACATATTCCAACGCAATTAATGACTTATCCTTCGATAGTCGAGTATGATTTTTGCGAATGCTAAAACCTACTCGCCTTGCATAAGCATTATAACATGCATGAGCATCTTCTAATTCATCAAATTCCATACCAAGACATGGTTCCACAGGACCATTACACAAAGGTTGCTTCAAATTACTTTGGTCTTCTACCACAACTTGTTCATCTTCAATAATCTCATCACCACATGAGATTATCTCAAATTCTTTACTATTAGCACTCATTCTAGTGACCCTGCAAGAGGATAACAACCTACTTTAACATAAACAAAAACAAAAACACAATCACAACCACAACCACAAACACAAACATAACATATATTTATTGTAAAACTCCAACAATCAGTGAAAAGGGAACCTTTAACAGCATCCTAATTGATATCCTTAAAGTTACATAAAAACCATTTTACACTTCCATACTCTAGATGACAATAATACAAATCATTTTTGAAACAGGGGAATACTACACACAAAAAATTGGCACTAAGGGCACAAAAAAAAGGGACACTAATACTACACAAAACATTTTTCAAACTAAAGTTACAACCCCAACTCAAAACACATGTAGTAGTAATCACAAAATTTCTCAGAACTCACGGGCAGAGGACTGATTTTTTCAAATTCCCTAGGGGCCGGAGCAGTGGTGGTGAATCGTCGGAGTAGTCTGGCGGAGTGGGCTTGGTGGAGCTGGGCGTGGGCGGAGCTAGGTGGCTGGTTGGTGCAAAGCTGAGCGGCGTGGGCTTCGCGGGAGGTGGCGGCGTGGGCTTCGCGGGGAGGGGGCAGCGTGAAACCAACGTGAAACCAAGCTTCTCGGTGAAGCTTGGTGTTTGGGTCTTTTTCTTTTTTTTTTTAGCATTAGCTATGTGGGTTATTATCATGTAAAACCAAGTTTATTTTATATGTTGAAACATAATGAGGTGGCAGCATTTGAGTGGAAGGCAGAAAACTCATGTTTTCTGCCTTGACCGTATAGCAGCAGCACTCATTTACTAGTATTTATATTAGGCCTTAGTTATATATTTATTTACTAGTGATAATATTTTATTTAATAAAGGATAAATATATCATAAGTCTCTGGGTCAACACGTCAAAATTTTTATCTCCCTAAGGTTTTTTTTTTTTTTTTTTTTCAAAAATTTACTTCTTGGGTCAATCGAAATGCCAAGAAAATCCATATCGTCAAAATTTTTTAACTGCCGTTAGATTGGTTGAAACGCATCATTTTGCCACATCAGCATAATAATTTATTATTAATTTAATTTAAAAAAATTTAAAAAAAATTATTTATTTATTTTTAGAATTAATTTTTAAATTAAATTAATAAAAAAATTAATATGCTGACATGGCAAAACGGTGCGTTTCAACCAATCTAACGGCAGTTAAAAAATTTTGACGATAGGGATTTTCTTGGCATTTCGATTGACCCTGGGAGTAAATAGAGAGAATTGGGTTTAAGGAATTAAATAGAGATATTGGCTCAAAATTGAATTCCTATAGGCATAAGAATTAAAAGACTACACTAACAATACTAAAACCTTCAAACATTAAACAAGATCAACAAATCCCAAATAAAACTCAAACAAAAAATAACATACTTTTGGATTCAAAATAGTCCAATAAACATAACTTGAAAACTTAAATACACAATAGTACAAATCATTTAGTAAAACGCCCATGATTAATATTATTCCACAATGACAAAAAATATATTATTGGAAACAAGAGACATTTGAGAACTTCTATGTAACAAATCTCAGTTTCATGCATTACTTTAAAAAGCCTCCTTTGAACCTGAAACAAAGCATGTTGTAAGTTTGCAATGCAATTGAATAAATAAAATGCATAGTGAAGTATGTGGAAATACATCTTTTTTGTTAAGTAAATAGAAGGCTCATTACATGAAAATTGTGCCAAATTACAAAGTACAAGCAAAAAATAAAAAAAATAAAAGCCATTTACACTTGTGGTACTTGTAGGCATTTTCATTGTTAAAAATTTTATACAAAGCTATTCACAGTATTCATTTACCGGTAGAAATGGAATTCACTAAACGAGAACTTTATTCATTCAATTCAAATAAAATTACTCTATTCGGTTTTTGTTTTTTGCAATTCATACATATTTGTCTTTGAAAACTAAATTAATCCAAACATTTTAACAATTCTTAATATGTGAAAAATGATATATTTGGAATTGCGTTAAGTATTGAAATTGATAATTAAGTGCTCCATAAATTAGGAAGGTTGTATAAATTAACTTCTATTACAAGTTAAGATTCTTGTAAAAGAAACAATGTTCAACATTTCGCGGTGAATAAAAATAAATATTCATAATAAACCTTTTATTGTCACCTTCAAAATTAATAATATACAATTTAAAGATGCATCTTTTATGACGTTTAAGAATATTAATTAGTATTTACTGCATATGGATATGTTTTTCATGCATGTATGTATGTGCATTCTTTCAATAAACATGGTATAGGGAGAGAGTAGTTAGGAAATCTTTACCAAATCTAAAATTGGAACTCATGACTTGTGTGAGTAGTACTTGACATGCGTTTCGTAACAGAGTTCCAAACAAGATGCAAAATGCATTATGTTATGACCATTCTAAATGTGGTGAATCCAGCAATTAGATAGGCAACCTTCAAAAACAATTGATAGCTTATGATTGTGGGTTGGGAGGAGGGAGGCTTGAAAACCACCAAAGAGACAATAACCATAGTCACCTTCTTGTTCATGGCTTGACTTAAATTTTTCCTTACAATTTTCAAATTTTTTTGTAACGCAACTTTGCAATGTTAGCTTTGGCTCATGATTCTCTGGCTTCGGGTTTGGCTTTTGATGCTCTAGCTTTGGGTCTGGCTTTGGTTCTTGCTCCTGATGCTCTGGGTTTTGAGTTTCATCAAGTTCAGGGGAATAAGAAATCATGATGGAATTTGAATGAGCGAAAGATGTAGAGTTAAGGTAATTGGCTTGTACTTTGACCACAATAAGGATACACAACTCTATGATAACCACCATAAGTATTTTGATAAATTTTGTAGCCATCTCTTTCTCCGATATTAGAAGGCAAGGCTTACAAGCCTTTTAGCCCTTTTATAGGAAATTGAATGATAAGGCACTCTTGGAATAAAAATACTTTAGTTTAAAAATTGATTTGTTCTTGCATCAATTTTATTCAAACAAATTTTTTTTTACTAGTTTAGTAGTTGTGATTTTTGAAAGTATCTTTTTTTCAAATTGAATGACTTTTAGTTCAAGTAATACTTTTTGGTAGGAACCACAAGGATTTTTTTTTTGTTTTGTAGGCTGAGTCCAAAAGATTTTGAAGAGAAATGTTTTGTTCTTCAGCTTCAGTTAGTTGCTTCAGGAGTTCCTCATTACACTTCTTTCTAGCATCTGAGCAGTTTCTGACAAGGGTGTCATGAGACACAAGATAATTGCTGCTTTTCACTGATCCTTCATCTGAGTTTCCTTCATATGATTCACCATCCATACCTGCTAATAGAGAATCACTGAGCCTTGAATAGTAGCAAAAAATGTCATGTAGACAACTTTCTTCTCTTTTTGATCATCGAAGTCATTCTTCACTCAAAGATACATTCATGGCGTTTTCTTTAGCATTCTTATGGTTTTCATAGTCAGCCTTGATGTGACCAAATCCCTAACACTTGAGCTGGCCTGGTTTTGTAGGCTGGCGAAGTGCCCATCACCCTAGCTCAGAACACATCTTGCCTCAAGTATGGAGAACACCTAGATCACAATAACATATGTTATACACAAATTACAATCACCTCATCTCGCTACGTCAGGTAACCGCTAGGCCACGCATGATAACTTCCTCAATATTCACATAAGGGAAACTACCACAGTTGCACCAAAGAATAGGTGGGAGTCTCAACAACCCTATTAGAAAGAGGCGGGAATTGTAAGTCTATAAATGAAGAGGAGGCTTGATCAAGGATGCTCAATTTTCCACTTATCTATAGTTTGTCGTTTTACCTTTATTCCTTTATTTTCTTGTTAATTTAAGCATCAGAGGTGATTCCGCTTTTTAACTCCTTTGTTTTTCTTGTAGGCCCATCTTCTAAGTATTTGGTGTGCGATCACTGTATCAATACAGTTGGCTAAAAATGAAAAAATAATAATAATAATAATAATAATAAAAAAAGGTGAAGGGTAGGGGCTTTGTGGCTATGTTATTAACACCGTCAACAGACTTGGACCCAACGGAACTTGTGTCTACTCCTGAAACTCTTGCCCTGCACGGTGCTTGGGGAAGGGGTAAACTACCAGAATGTGCGAGGAGCATGAGAAAAGTAGAAGCTTGTCACCAATAACTTGCGGCACTTGCCTCCCGTACCTATAACTCTCTCTCTCACTTGGATCTAAAAACCTTACACCATACAGACCCCATTGACCGATCGTTGAATCCTTTGGCAACATGGGCTTGATCAAGAGCACCTTCTCATTCCTAGTCGGCACGGTGTTCGGAGTCTACGTCGCCCAAAACTATGCAGTACCCAACATCAAGAGGCTCGCCGGCACTGGGCTTTTGATAGCGCAGCACATCGAAGAGACTTATCGGAAGCCGAAGAAGAGCGACAGGGACGATTAGTGCCATATTGACAATGACGTTTAGGACCCAGGTTTTATTTTCCTTTTCTTTTGGAGAGAACTTCTTGTTGAGGGGTTGTTGCGGAAGTGACAGTCACAAGATTTCGATTCCAAACTGTTTATGGAAAATTAAACAATTTTTTGCCTTTTGGTTCCAATTGGAATATGATTCAATTTGTGTTGTTTGAATCCATTCATTTCCCCCCTATGAATTCCCAGCTACAGAATGGTTTGTTAGCAAGTTAGTTACTTTTTATTTACATAATCATTTATTTGATTGCCTGGTTATGGAATTGGATCGAGCGTATTAACTGATCTGGTAGAAAAGAAAATGGATGGTATGTGAGCATTGTGAATATTGATTCTCCACTTCAGGTGTTTACTCATAAGGCATCCCATATAATTCATTATCGAGCATTCGATTATGCGGGTTTTAGTGTCTTTCGAACCCTTATGAAGGGAAGATATGTTGTTCATTTAGGTTATTGAAAGGGAGCAAAGTAGAGCTGTTGGGCTTGAGGTTTGAGGATAATTTTAATTATTACTAAGTAATTGAATAACAGGTCAGGTTTCAGGTACCCTGTAGTTGGACAATTGGTAGTCACTAGTAACAACACATTGCAGGAAGCAATGTGAATGGAAAGCAGTTGTGATTCATGCTACAAAAACAGCCATTATTATTGATACCGTGAAAAAAATGAATATTAGCACACACCACAGGTGCCACAGTAATATTTGGCATGGATGAATGATGTACCCTTTCTTTTAAAGAACTTCTTTGAGGTTTCGTGCTTGTCTCCTTATGGTGTTCAGTGCCTTGACTAAAGGAGCCATGTTAATCATGCTCTTGTTGACGTAATCGTATCATGACTTCTGTAAGCTTCCTTGCCAATAATACTTAAGTAGAACACAAATTAATGAGGTTAAAACTGTATACTTGATGTTGGATTGGTGATCCTAACCATATTAGCATGTAGCATCATTATTCTTACACTATCTCATGGCGTAGACACTCCAGAGGGTCATGCTCCCCTCCGACGTTTTCTTGTTGGGTATTCTTTCCGTGATTCGAATGTTGGTTATTGTCAGGTGGGTTTGCTCCCTCGTAGACCTGTAGAAAGTTATCTTTGTGCTAGTATGGAGTTTGTTTATTTATAATGACATTATGCATCAAACACCTGTTACTGAAGTGTTTGGGTGAAACACGATATGTTACAAACTAATACATTCAAAAGTATCTCACATTTTGTGTATTTCACAGCCCCAACGCAAGTCTTGTTCCAGATTATAGCATATATAGGATTATACTTTCAAATAAACTTGTTCCTGAATCATTTTGTGTCTACAAGATACATGTTGATCTAGTTTTTTGAGTATATAGAAAAATTAGTGTTAATGACATTATGAATCTTGCTTTGAATTCGATTGCTTGCTAAGTGAATTTTCGGTTCCGAATTACTCAACAAGCTGACTCCATAAATTCCTTGAATTCCAATTCCAATCCCCTTTCGCAAAGGTAAAATTCCCACTGTCACTGTTCCACCGAATGGATCTTTCACCGGAACAAAATTGATCAGTTGCTCTCTCTCAAACTCTATTCAATCTCGTTTTGTTAGAATCTATGCCATGTTTCTTGAGATTCTATAGTTGAAGCTTTGGATTCTGATTGTGATTTTTGGGGTTTCTTATGCTTTTCCTGTTGGTTGCCTTACCGTTTGTATCTGTACTCAGTAGCTATATTTGGATTTATTCATGATTTATTTAGGGTTTATCAGTTTGTGCTTGCAATCAACCGTTGTTTGTATAGCAAAAGTCTGTTTATTCTCAGCTCCTTTACTGGTTTCACTTTACTTTTCCATGTGTTGTCATATATGCATGTATAATTCCAGATATGCTGGTTGCTAACAACTTATCTTGGATGGAGCTAAATACCTGTTTGAATTGGTATAGTTTTGGCAACATTAATGAAAAGAATTGTCTGGCTTTCATGTCGACGAGCACGGCTGAAGCTCTACAAGGGAGTGCAAGCTCAAAAGCTTACAAGTTTGATCAAATTCAGGTAATTTTAGTGGAAACATTTTGCACGTGTTACTGGTATAGAAATTATTGTTCTGAATTATCTGTTATTATATCTGAAATTGATTATTTGAGAAAGGCACTTCTTGTTGTTGGAAATGTTTTTTGTATTATCAGCTCGTTAAGATAATTGTCTTTGTTGGCGCTTTTAACTTGTCGCATTGACAAAGTGATGGTTTGGGCTTATGCTGGCTGTCTGATGACTTTAGGTACTGCAAGGCTTAGACCCCGTTAGGAAAAGGCCAGGGATGTATATTGGAAGCACAGGGCCTCATGGTTTGCACCATATGGCATCTCCTTTTTCACTTTTGTTTTGTCGTGCTAATACTATTATTTTGCTGATTTCATGGGAAAAAAAGATCAAGTTGCCATGCTCATTGAGTGTGATCCTTTAGGTTTATGAAATGTTAGATAGTGCTGTGGATGAGGCTCAAGCACTATACGATTCAAAGATAGATGTTGTTTTGTATGAATACGATTTTGTTAGCATCTGCGATGATGGTCATGGGGTATGTTTTTCTTTTGTCGCGCTTATACTATTATATCTGTTAGCCTTTTCCTGATTCAATCATGACGTTGATCAATATCAGTCTGAGCATTTGCTTTTGAGGTAACTAATTTAGAACTGAGGGATGGAAACTTGTGGGCTATTTGCTTTTCCGAATATTTGTAATCAACATGTTGAGAGTCTCTACACATTTCTCATTGCCAATTGCTCAATTTCTTTCTTGATTTCCTGTGATGTTGTAGAAAATTCAGATAATTTCAGGCGAAAGAAGTTTTCATGAAAAAACTGAAGGTTGGCACATTTTTGTAATGATGTGGCTTTTTATATGCAAGGATATTTTTAATGAATTCTTGATGCATCTCAATGGCTGCAGAAATTGTGTAGTTTTGAGTATATTTTACTCTTAGCTACAACCTTGATGAACAAAATGCCAAGAACTATTATATTGCTCTCTTGTAAGGACTAAGATGTGCCCCATAATATTTTGACTAAGATTTAGCTCCCTGCCATTTTGTCGCTCTGATAATATAAGTTTCTTTATTAATTATTGACATGAATTGAGAATTCATTACCTTTTTTAAAACTAAAAAAGCTTGGAGGCCATATTCCAAGCCCCCAAAGTTTTGGCTAAAACTTTCCTTGCTGTAGCAACACAACAGGCCTTCGCTTCCTTGTTCATATATTGTGAGCATTATAAATGATGTTGCCTTCCATTTTCTGCAGCAATTTGTTTATACACCATTTTCCCTGTTCATGTGTTGTGAGCATTATAAATGATGTTGCCTTCCATTTTCTACAGCAAGTTGCTTCTGCGCTATTTTCCCCTTCCAATGTTGATATTGGTATCTTGAACAGCTAGTGTATATCACTTGCTCCCAACCATGTTTTCATAATGCTGGGATGCAGAGACTTTGCAAATTAATATGGGTTTTTTTTTAGAGCATCATTTTCATTTGTTTCATATTTTCCCTTGTGCCTTTTACTTGCAAAATGGGCATTGCAAATTTGGGTTAACGTGGAAATTTGATCATCCAATGAGATAAGGTCCATCTGCATCATCTCTCATTGATATGCCAGTTGTTAAAGCTTTTGCTTCTTTTTAAGCAAATTGGCTTGTGGAAATGTAAATATTATGTTATTGTATGAAGTTGCTTCTACTTGTTAAGGAGAACACTGCTGAACTTTTTTCAAAAGAAAAAAAAAGCTTCGTTCTCTCTCCTTGAACGAAAAAACCAGTTGCCAGTGTTAGAGGGTTTTCCCTCCTTTTTTTATTTTATTTTATTTTATTTTTTTATTATTTTTTTATTATTTTTCCAGTTTCATGCTTTTCTTTTTGCTGGGTTTCTCTCTTTAGGAGAGAACTCTTATCTCTTTAGAGCTTGCTCTAGATCTATCCCGACCCTCACTAAACAACAGCTGCTTCTTCCACTCCTTTCCGGCCGCTTCTCCCCCGTCGTGGATCATCTCCTTCAATGTTTCGCCGGCCAGATCTATGGAGTCTTGAAGATCGACCTTTTGAAAGCCCGATCTCCTCCTCCCCATCAGCCCCTGGCCGAAACGCGCTCCTCCACCAGCATCCTCGGCAATCCAGCTGCCTGGCGCTGTGTTTTGTGCCCCATTCCGACATCGACGTGCTGGCGAGTGGACCACACGCTCCTGCGTGTGGATCTTACTCGCCGGCGCGTGGGACCGTTCACCACCGACGACCTCCTCCAGAGCAGCCGTTGTTTTTTGAGTTTATGCTGTTATTTTATGTAACTTTCTTTAACTTTTTGTTGTTGTGTTGCTTATTGGTTAACCCGAACCGGATGAGACTCTTTGGAGTTGATCTTTTTTTCTCTTCTTTTTGGTTTCTTTTTGAAAACATTTTTTCCACAGTTACTTTTCATTTAAATCTCCATGGCTTTTTAGGAAGCTTGATTAGATGTTTGATAGGGGTATTCGTACTCCCGATGGTAGTATCCATCACCAGTATGCGCAGCGGCAAGGGTTTTCTTGGGCTCTGAACAAAAAAGATGTATTATGTCATTTTTTGTTTTTGATATATTATAATATGAGCCTATTTGATGGTACAAATTCAAGCATTGCTTTGGGTTGTAAGCTCATCTGGTCATGGACGATCTATAATGAGTGTTGTGCTATGTTAGATATATGATGACACTTCATTTTTTGTACGAGGAGATGATTGGATGAGAGATGATGAGACAATTTATGAATATAGCACCCAATGTGGATGAGTGGAAGATGTTTAAAATTAGATTGATCCATTGAACGCCTACATGGTTAGGGGAATTATAATTCAAATTGATATAATCTTTTAAAAATTATCAAATAGTTGCTGAGGTTGTTATTTATAGAGTAATGTTACATTATCAACTCTCATTCTACTCTCATATAACTGGATGCCACAATACTCATAAGCCCTTATATCAGCCTTCATTAAAAAAAATGAAAAATTAATAATAATAATAATAATAATAATCTAAAAGCCAAAAAATAGAGTGGGATGAGAGTTGAGTATTTATCATTACTTTATTTGACAACTCCCCACTAATTTAGATTGAATAATGCTATACACACTCTCATTCTTTTACTCACTCTCACATACATTTAGATAGCTCCCACTATTACTATTGAATCAAAATCTAATAATAATTTATCTTAAATCTAATGATGAGAGTGAGAGCCATCTAAGAATATATGAGAGTGAGAATATGTATAACAGTACACATTTAGATTATAATAAGACTCCATTATTTTCGAGGTACAAAATTTCTGTTTACTAGAATCTCTCCCTTCTTAGGACTATAATATAGAGATTTAAGTTGGTTTTAAAAAGATCGAACACACGATGTAGAAGAGCACCGAGAAAATTAAGAAAAAGATTTTTCCTCTCTACATCTATAATCTTTAGGGTAACTATCACCACGCTAGAATTTGAGGTGCCGAAGAAGAATCCATTTTTAAATTGTAAGTAAATGAGTGCATTTTTAAAAACTCACAATTTTAAAAGTTAAATTATGATTTTAAAGGTTAAACTATAATTTTACCTATTTTTAAAAAAAATGTATTTTTAATTCACACATTTTAAAATAATAAGTTTTGAAATCGCAAACCTAAAATTAACTTATAAGTTATAACTTTTTAATTGACAGAAAGACAAAGATTAAAAAAAAAAAAAAAATCGGCTTGAGGTGAGGTATACAAATAGAGTAACGTTAAAAGAAAGATTAAAATTATTTTTATGTTACTTTAAATGTGATGTGATTTTTAAAATTATTATTAAATTTAATATAATCATTATTAAATTTTAATCTAAAAGTAGTAAAATTTTTATTTTTTAATTTTATGAGCAAAAATGGTAGGTTGGAAAGACTAATTGTGGCTATCCTATCTGAGCGTGACCTTAGTAGCATTTACCGGCTGAGACTCTGAGAGCCGCACATGAAGGGCCTAGACGGTAAAAACTGTAGATGCCCCTTCAAGTCTGACTAAGCCATTATCTAACCCAGCTCTATCAGCCTTACCACAAAAATTTTCGATTCATACGAATGACCTCGTTTAACAGCTGCTTCAAAGGTGCAGTCATGCTTTGTCATTTGAAAGTTTATAAAAAGGGAAATTGTATATAAAATCCTTAGGTAAACGCGCCTTTATTAAAAACTCCCTGGGTTTTTTTTTTCGAAAATTTAGTCCTTGGGTCACTCGAAACTACTAGAAACTCCATACCGTTAATTTTTGGTAACTGCCGTTATTTGAATGAAACGAACCGTTTCACTTAAGTCCACCTACGTGGAATTTTTGTATCCTACGTGTTCACATTGGACACGTAGGATATAAAACTCACCGTTTTGGACCATCCAAAACGGTGCGTTTTATATAACTTGAGGGGTTATTTTTTGAAACCCATTCGGACCATACGGACCATACGAAACCCACCCGATAGAACCAGCGGCAAGCCACCGACGCAGCAGACGCCACCGACCCAGACCCCGCCGGCGACAGAACCACCGGAGACGGAACCCACCGGCGACAGAGGCCACCGGCGACAGTACCCACCGTTTGGACCATCAATTACGGCGTCACTTTTCCGGCTAGGTTTCCGTCGATTCACAATATTTTGAATCGGAAAAATCTGGTTTCGACGAAGGTATTTTCCGAAATTTCTCTGTGGGTTTTGTTGATTGACTGAAATGGAAGCCTTTAATAATTGTGTTTTGAATTTTCTTGTTGTGTTGGAAGCTTTTGGTCGAAACCCCATCTCGAACCATTTTTTGTCCAACATCTGTCGAATATTCCACTTTTGAGCCAATATTATTGTTGATTGGCAGTGGGTGTGGTCCACCTTGGTTGTGGTCCTGGAAAGAGACTGTTTTTTTCGTGTGCACTGTATGGTCCTGGAAAGAGACTGATTTTGTCGTGTTAGGCTGGCAGAAGGGATTCTATCAATTTTTTTATGTGGGGCTTAATTTCCTTCCATTTAATGTACAACTCAACTTGCTCAATATACTGTTAAAAAACAGAAAAAAAAACTTTAGCTCACTCAATTTTTCTCTCAACATTTGGTGAAGTTCAGTAATTTTGAATGGTTACTCTAATTGCAATGGAAAAAGTGAAAGAACTTTATGGATTAGATTATGGTTAACGTTGTATCATTTACAATTAACCGCTAATCGGCATATCGGTTATGGTTGCGGTTATTTGACTATTTTGAGTCATTTTTGGTTTCCAACCGAATAGCTAAGTTGCAGATTTTTCACCTAGTGTGAACAGTGAATAGGTTTTCACGCACTAGATAATAAACAATGGACGAAAAATCAATGGGTTCCTTTGTTTATTGATATTCCTGTTTCTCTTGTATTCCTTTTTTTTTTTTAGATATTTCCATTTAGTTTCATTTTTTTTTGCTTTGGTCGGTTGTTTTATGTTGCTTTGTTTTTCTGATACTTATTGTTGATCACACTTATGGCTTTGTATTTGCTAGTTTACATGGTCCTCTATTGATTACATGTTTTTATTTTTTATTTTTAAATGCTTGAGAATAACTTCATGATTTCAATGGCAATTGAATACTTGAAATTGATTCCATATTTTTCAATATAATATTTGGGAAGAATAATTTAATGACTTCAATGTCAACGTATACTTAAAAAAAAAAGAATATAACATTTAAATGCAAGGATATAAGAATGAGAAATAATATTTAAATGCAAGTAGTGAAAGAAATAGATAATTTGTTGGAGAGATCATAGAGAAAAAGTAGTAGCTAAAGTAGATAGTTGTAATTTTTCGGTAGGTATTCGGACTATTATTGATGGAGATGCTCTTAGACACTAAATGAGAAAAAGTTAAGTTGCCTATTCTGCTGAAGACGAAAAAGCACTCATAATAGTTAGATCTTATTATTATTAGGAATTTGACTATTCTTTTGAAGATGCTCTTATTAGAATAGGTTGAATGAAATTTCCTCCCAATTAGTTTGGAAGAAATTTGTCTCATTTTAAAAGTGGCTCTTTAAATTTGATAAAATAAATTTTTCTTCTCAAATTTAACTTTTATTTAAATAGTCTATTGTAAATGCTCTTTTACATCATGTAAATATCGCATTCTCTTAATATTTAGCAAGCATGATGGACATGTATATTAATATAATGTAATGGTGACTTTGGCAAAATATTGATCCTATGGAAAGTTATTAAGTAGCAAATGTAACTTAAACCTGCTTCTTTTACGTGCATGTTTTAACGGTAAGGATTTTCTAGTAGTTCCGAGTGACCCAAGGACTAAATTTCAGAAAAAACAATACCCAGGGAGTTTCTAGTAGTTCCCTTATTACTATTATGTTTTGTCCTTTTTTCCCAAATGAATGGTTGTCAACTATGTCAACCTAACATCCAAAATTAGCTTAAGTTGGGCATCTTGAGTCCAAAACATGCACGTAATCTATTTCATGCAATAGATAGATATTATTGTTTTTGTGTTTTCTTGTATGGACAAACATTTTTTCTTACACTCTTTTATATTTTTCTTACACTTTTTTATATGTTTACAGATATGGCTGTCAATATAATCATGCACCACGGTGGGACAATGACCCATACCCCATTTAAATACATTGGTGGCGACGTCCATGAAGTGAAAGGCTATGATGTTGACTATTTTAGTATGTGGGAAGTGAAAGAGTTGCTTCGTGACTTAGGATACATGAGCGACTTTAGATGTTGGTATAATGTCGGTGATAGTCCACATAATCAAGTGATATCTTTAAATAGTGATGCAGACGTTGTAGATTTTGTAAATATTATGGCTGAGTACAGATCACAAGATGTTCATTTATATGTTGAGCATATGGTGGACAGTGCTATAATGGTAGAGGAGCATTTATTTCTTGAAGCTGTTGAAAGACAACATGGAGAAGGTGGTGGCGGGGTGGGTGAGATACCTAGTACTGCTCGGCATGATGGAGATGGAGAAGGTGGTGGTGGGGTGGGTGAGATACCTACGGCTCCCCGTCATGATGTAGATGCAGAAGGTGGTGGCGGGGTGGGTGAGATACCTAGTCCTCCCCTTCATGACGGAGATGGAGAAGGTGACGGGGTGGATGAAATACCTAGGGCTGAAGGTAGTATACTTATTTCTTATTTGTTAACTTAATTGTTTTTCAAATAATATATCATGACAGCACTTAGCCTTCCCTTCCCGAATGACTAACAACAAATTTGATTGTTTCTTTTAGGGATGGAGGACATACCTAATGCTGCACGCCAAGATGGAGATGTACAAGGACAAGGTGGAGAAGGTGGAAATTCTCAATCAAGACATTTCAAAAGCCCACGAGTTAAAACTAAGGCTGCCCGTTCTATTACGCCATCCAAGAAACCAAGCGGGGAACCGACCACCAGCCGAGGAGGTACATACAAACTGAAATTGAGTTGGATTCTTATTTTATTTATTTTTTTAGAAATAATATTCACCAGCAACTAACTTTATGTTGTCATGATTATTTATGGTTTTTAATTAGTTGATTCTTTTGTTTTTGGTTTTTTATTTTAATTTTTGTATATATTTTTTCAGTACGCAGAAGAAGAAGGAGACGGGTTGCTCAACCGGTTTTGCAGGACGAGGAAGACAATCCGAATGTTGGTGCAGACACCGTGCCCGAAACTGGTACCAAAAAAAAAGGACGTGGTGGTAGGCCACGGAAGAAGAAAGTGGAAGAGGATATTGATGAAGTTATCAAGGAGCTGTTGACTGACTTCGAAGCAACTGATGGCGAGGATGAGGACCTTTTCTATGATGCTGATGATGTCAGAAAAGAGAAGGATGGGACGTCCAAATGGTGGGAAAAAGTTGACATTAACATAGGTGAGAAAGGAGCCGATTTGGGGGATGAGGAATCTGATGATGAAAGTGATGGTCTTGCAAGTTTGCAAGAAAGTGACGCTGGCGAGGTTGGAAAAAAAAGGAAGCGGTATAGACAGTTCAATCTGAAGCATGATTTGAAGATTCCAGTGACGTTTGAGCTTGGGGATCAATTTGCAGATTCAGGTTCATTCAAGATGGCACTGAAGACGCATGCTGTGCAGAAAGGGTTTGATTACAACTACAAGCACAATGACACGAGTAGGGTGAGTGCAGTCTGTAAATTAGGGCATTGCTCATGGAGGATTCATGCCTCTACTGATGCTACCAGGACTTGTTTTCAAATTAAGACGTACTACCCGGTTCATATTTGTGGTAATCAATACGAAAACTCCAGATGCGATGTTGAGTATCTTGTTCGTACTTATAAGAGGGACTTCAAGGATGACCCCACGTGGACACCATATGCATTGAAACAGAGGGTGAAGAGAGACCTTAACGTCGATGTTCCTATTGATCGTTGCTATAGAGCGAAGAAGGAGGCATTACATCAACTTTTTGGTAGGCACTCTAAGCAATATCGCCTCACACGGCGATATGCAATGGCAATACTCAACACCAACCCTGGTAGTAGTGCTTTTGTACACAGAGATGGAGCATTCTTTCAGAGGATGTATATTTGTCTTGATGCATGCAAGAAGGGGTTCATACATGGGTGTCGGCCCATAATTTGTTTAGATGCTTGTCATCTGAAGGGGGACTATGGGGGGCAATTGTTGTGTGCCATAGGCAAGGATGGCAACGACGATATGTTCCCCATTGCAATTGCTGTGGCCGAGGCACAGACAAGAGATTCATGGCAGTGGTTTATTGCCATTTTATTTGAGGACTTATGCGGGCCAGATGGCAGACTTGGTTGGACTATAATGTCTGACAGACAGAAGGTATTTGGTGTAAAATACTATTTATGTTCTTATTGTATTATTTTATTCCTTTATGTTATTACATATAATTTAACATAAATTTATGTGTGTAGGGGCTTGGAATTGCGGTTAAGGCTGTGTTGCCACACGCTGAGCATCGCTTTTGTGTTCGGCACCTACATGCGAACCTCAAAGTGAAAGGCTACACAGGGAAAGCTATGAAGGATGAGTTGTGGGGGGCTGCACGTGCCTCCAATGTTTATGCGTTTGACCATCACATGCGGAATATAATGTCAATGGAGAAAGGTGCACACGATTACCTTAGTGGTGTACCTAAAGCATCATGGTCCAGACATGCTTTCAACTGCCAAACCAAAAGTGATATGTTATTAAACAACTTGGCTGAGAGCTTTAACGCGTGGATTAAGGAAGCTAGGATTAAGCCTATACTGACTATGCTTGAAGAAATTCGTCTGCAAATAATGGCACGCTTCCAGCAGAAAAGGAATGGAATCCAGTCGACGCACTGCACAATATGCCCAAAGATCCAGAAAAAATTGGAGAGGTCAAAAAGCGATGCAAGGAATTGTATTAGTCGGTGGCAGAATGAGTTGGAGTTTGAGATCGAGCACATATACGAGCCACGGCGTTTAGTCCGGTTAGATCATCGCACATGCACATGTGGAAGATGGCAGGTGAGTGGGATCCCTTGCTCACATGCTTGTGCTGCAATTTACATGCATAAACAAAAACCAGAGGATTATTTGGATGATTATTACAAGATGGACAAGTATATGCAAGGATATGCAGCTCGAGTTTATGGCATGGAAGGTCCGCAGACATGGCCAGCTGATGATCCATGCGATGAAATCCAGCCACCTATCATTAGAAGGGCTCCTGGTCGACCAAAGATTAGTAGGCGAAAAGCTGTAGATGAGCCGACTAACCCCTACAAGCTAACCCGTAGTGGATATATCGTTAAATGTGAAAATTATGGGGGTTTAGGGCATAATTATAAAGGTTGTCATTTACCTTTGAACCCGGACCGGAAGAGGTGGAAACCGAAGAAATATAAGCCGAAAAAAGATGCTGCTCAAGCACAGGTAAAACAAATACATTTTACAACATAAGGTTCATATTCCAAAATTTGTTAACTTAATTATTATTGTACAAGTAATATAATAATTATTAAATTTTGTAGGTAGATCTTATTGGATTGTCTCTCTGATTCTGATTGGGTGTTGGAAATTTTGTGTAGATTTTTGTAAGTTTTTGGTTTGGCAATGGAACTGATTTAGTTGTTGTTTTGGCCAAATTTAGTGGAATGTTCTCATGCTGAAATTTATGGAGATTGTTTTGATGTTCTGATTTGTGTTTAACAGATTATGGTTTAGTTTTGGGTTGGTTTCCGATTTTTGTTTTTTGGCTAAAATGAAGTTTTAGTTCTTGGTCCATACCGATTGGGGAGAGTTGAACACAAATTTGTGGGTTGATTTCCTGGATATTTGTGGACATTGGCTGAAACTGAAAAAGCTAAAGTAACGGATTTCTGGGGTTATTTCTGGTGGAGTTTTCGATGGAAAATGGGTGTTTTGATTGAATTGTTTGGTGGTTTGAGGATGTTTCCCTTGATTAAGGCATGATATCTCTTATTGTTTTGTGAGTGATGAAGTGTTGTTACTTGATTGGATAAATTATTACAAGTTGGATTGTGAAGATGAAAAATAATTCTTGTTATTGGTTGTTGAAGGATGTATCTTAAGAATGCTTGGTTATATTGGTTTGTTGTGGTACATAGATGAAGCTATGGAAGCTACATGTGGAATAGAAATTACTTGAAATAAAGGGTTGTTTTGGCTATTAGAATTAGAAAATATTTTTGAGTTTTGTAAATAGTGACAATAGTATGATACCCTTTTTGGTGGGCGGATTGTTCATTTCTAGAATATGTTTATACTATGTCAAAGAGCTATTTTCCATACGTTGAGACATGTAGGTTGCTCCAAAGAGCTTTTTTTTTTTTGTTTTAACACATTTTTTGGATCCGAACATGAACCACAGGCAGAGGCAGAAGTCCCCGGGTCATCACAGCAAAGTGTACGTACACGTAGGGCTACTCAGGCACAGGTAAAATCCAAGTTTTTTTGTGGTTAAGAAAACTCTTATTTCACGATGATTCCCCCGCGCCCCCCCCTTTTTTTTTAACGCATTTTTTGGATCCCAACATGAATCACAGGCAGCGGCAGAAGCCCACGAGTCATCACAGCCAAGTGTGCGTACACGTAGGGCTACTCAGGCACAGGTAAAATCCAAGTTTTTTTGTGATTAAGAAAACTCTTATTTCACGATGATTCCCCCGCGCCCCCCCCCCCCTCCCCGCGCGCCCCCCCCCCCCCCCCCCCCCCCCCTTTTTTTAACGCATTTTTTGGATCCCAACATGAATCACAGGCAGCGCCAGAAGCCCACGAGTCATCACAGCCAAGTGTGCGTACACGTAGGGCTACTCAGTCACAGGTAAAATTCAAGTTTTTAAACTCTTATTTTTTTTTTTTATTATTAATAAAACTGTTATTTCCCGATGACTCCATAGCTGCCCACTAATATCTGAATGTTTGAAATTGGTGATTTAATTTAGTAAATTAGTCTGC
This sequence comes from Corylus avellana, assembly GCF_965113065.1. Lineage (NCBI taxonomy): Eukaryota > Viridiplantae > Streptophyta > Magnoliopsida > Fagales > Betulaceae > Corylus > Corylus avellana. The sequence goes on from NC_142492.1 coordinate 28,854,003, forward strand.
AGTTTTTTTTTTGTACTTAAAAAACTCATATACTTGTGCTTAATTTGTAATATTCACACTGATTTCCGGTTTTTCTTCTTTTTTCTTTCTTTTTTTTTTTTTTTGTTGTTGGTATCTGCAAATAATTATTATTTTTGTTAACGCATCCTTTGGATCCCAACATGAACCACAGGCAGAAGCAACAGCGGAATCATCACATTGTGGTAGTACACGTAGGGCTACACGTGTACTAAGAAGCCGTGGAAGTAGTGCCACGCAATGATCACAAGCTGAAACTTATCAGATCTCTTCATTTTGCCTTTTTCCCGCATACCCATTTTATAATCAAGTGATATGTCGGGTTTTTTTGGTTTTATGTTTGTAATATAAAAACAATTGGGGTATTCATTTTGGGACTTTATGTGCTTGTTAGCTTCAATGTTGTTCATTAAGCATTAAACGTGTACTGTTAGTTATTGAATTACATTTTTAAATTTCGTCATGACAATTACCAATTCCAGATTGTATTAGTGGACGGATAAAATTAATTATGCCTGCAAATTATATTGTAGGGTTCAATATTTCAGACTTAAGAGCCACATACAAATAATCATAAATTGCCGCATACAAATAAAACTAATGCATGGAAATAGTTGTTCCATAAAAGTAATCAGCCGACCTGATAATTACGAACAACCTGATAATTACGAACAAGCAGGATTTTTACATAATTGTTACATAGAAGCCATAACCATATATCCACGTGGACAACATAGGTAAATAAACAATATCCTTGACAACAACAAAACAGATAGTCTATTTCACTGATAATAATCTAATTGCCTCATTCCCATGCCTCAATGCCCCATCAACCTTAGACAAATCAACAGTACACAAATCACCAACAAAAAAACCAACAAATATGTTTGGATCTTTAGTTTGCCCCTAAGTAATGACACTTCACATTTCAGGGAATGAACTTGTTTATACAGCGCAAGTAGGACATCCCTTCCGCGAGCACAGGTTTCTTTGTCATACCATTGGAAAAAAGGACTTTGGCCAGCTTTCTGTAATTACACAAAAAAAAATCTGATAATTACGAACAAGCACAAAGTAATAACTATTTCGTAAAACCAAATTATCCAAATTCAAATACCTTTTTACGGTCATACATAGCACACCCATAGAATCGCCTCCCAGGATTTTTTATAGTAGTGGATGTTATAATTGGGCTTGTAAGTCCGCACCTACACTGCACAGGTTCCATATCTTCTTTCACCGATGATGTCATAGATGCCGACGACATTGACTGCTCATTCTACGGTGAAACCCACAATTATTAGAAGTAATCACAATTCCCTAATGGATGGGTTTCACTAATTAAAATTCACAAACCTTTTTCATCTTCCCATCGTAGAATTCGCTTTCATTGTCTCCTATCCCGAAATCTTTCTTCCTCCTGTTCATCTTATAATATGAACCTAACAATATATAACTGACATGTGAGAGAATAATCAAGCTCATAAAAGAAAAATAAAATCAAGCTTGCCAAAAAATTATTCTCATGTCCCTACAAACATGCAAATATGCAGTGTAATCAAGCATGCAATAAGAAGAAATTAGCCATAGCATCCAACCACGTATATAATACTGCTCAATTGTAGAATGATGAAACTTCCCTAAAAAAATTTACAAAGTCATTAAAACCCAATCAACCACAATCTATCATATCGCAACAATAATACCACTTTTTTCTCAATTGAAAAATACTTTTCTTCCAAATGTTAATACTAATATGATTAACATTTCTTTCAGTAATTGACCTTTCTTCTCATCAACTAAAAAAGGTGGCAACAATATTGGAGGACCTAAAAACAAAGACATGCATAGAAAAGTATGGCAAGTATGGCATGAACTATTAGGTAAAAAAAAAAAAATTCAAAAAATACTGCTCAATTGTAGAATGATGAAACTGGCGTAAACTATGCACAAAGAATTCCTATTTTCATGTCCTCGGCAATCCACCATTTGAGTAGAGAAGCAACAAAATAAAATAAATAATTATACAGATGAAACAATCCCCCTTGACCAACTTGCCAGTGCACACGAAAAAAACAGTCTCTTTCCAGGACCACAACCAAGGTGGACCACACCCACTGCCAATCAACAATAATATTGGCTCAAAAGTGGAATATTCGACAGATGTTGGACAAAAAATGGTTGGGGATGGGGTTTCGACCAAAAGCTTCCAACACAACAAGAAATATCTAAACACAACTATTAAAGGCTTCCATTTCAGTCAATCAACAAAACCCACAGAGAAATTTCGGAAAATACCTTCGTCGAAACCAAATTTTTCCGATTCAAAATATTGTGAATCGACGGAAACCTAGCCGGAAAAGTGACGCCGGAATTGATGGTCCAAACGGTGGGTACTGTCGCCGGTGGGTTCCGTCTCCGGTGGTTCTATCGCCGGCGGGGTCTGGGTCGGTGGCGTCTGCTGCGTCGCTGGCTTGCCGCTGGTTGTCTCGGGTGGTTCGTAGCATCCGTATGGTCCGTATGGAAGGGTTTCAAAAAAGAAGCCATCTAGTTATATAAAACTCACTGTTTTGGATGGTCCAAAACGGTGAGTTTTATATCCTACGTGTCCAATGTGAACACGTAGGATACAAAAATTCCACTTAGGTGGACTTAAGTGAAACGGTTCGTTTCATTCAAATAACGGCAGTTACCAAAAATTAACGGTATGGAGTTTCTAGTAGTTTCGAGTGACCCAAGGACTAAATTTTCGAAAAAAAAAACCCAGGGAGTTTTTAATAAAGGCGCGTTTACCTAAGAATTTTATATACAATTTCCCTTATAAAAAAGATGATTTATATATTCAAGAAATATTTTAGCAATCCACCTAAAGGCGGAGAGAGAGAGCTGAAGAGAGAATGGGGACCAGGACCAATTTCTACAAGAATCCTTCCATAGCCTACAAGAAAGACTTCGGTCTCTCCTCCGTCCTTCAAAACCTTCGAGGTATCGCTTCAATTTCCCACCTAAGCTTTATGTTTGGTTCCAAAAAAAAAAAATGATTAGCCCGGAAAGCAAGATTTTTTTAGAATTCCAATTGGCTTTGACAATACTCATATTCGAGTCTTAGTTCGTTCATTCATTCTATTTCTTCAATTTTCAGCTTACAACATCGCCACCGGCAATGCTGCTCTCGCGGAAGAACAACCTCCGGTTCCGGAAGACGAGAAAAGGGCGTGCCAGAAACGACGCCGTGACCTCGCAGAAGAAAAACCTCCGGAAGACGAGAAAAGGGCGTGTCAGAAACGACGCCGTGACCTGAAACAACAGCGCAATCAAAACCGTGTGATCGAAGAAGGGCCTATGTCTCACGAGGACTACGTCGCAAAAAGAAGGCAAATTCAACCAAAATTCAAACCTTTTTGATCCGTTTGTTTTTGATACTTTGAGCTTTAATTAATGCAAGAGTCCAGTTTGTTACTATATTGCTCATCTAAAAGTGTTTTGTTGATGGTTTTTCAGTTTAGAAATTTAATTCAACTTACTTTTTGCATAAGCAGGAAAGAACTTAGTTCGGCTCAGCCTTACGAGGAATTAACCGCCAATGTTTTGGTAATTATTTTGATGTTTATTTATCTTAAAATTCTGTTTGTTATTGTTCTGAATTTTTGGTTACTCTTTCTTGGCAGGGAAAGTCTAGTTCGGGTGCAAATTTAGTGGAATACGAAAGTAAGCTTTTTCATCGCTTAATGTTATTTGTTTTATCTCTTTGATATGCAGCCAGGTGGGAAATAATTATCATCTGGGATCCACTTGCAATTGTATTGGACTTTCAATATACGGAAGTGAATTCGGTGCTGAAATACTGTATATAGATTTTGTTTCCTGTATTTATTGATTTAGTGAGGGGATACAGAGTAATGTTGCTTCTGTCCAACGATAGGATCATTTTCTATTTATGGGTCAAGATTTAATGTTTCGAGTGGGAAACATTTGTTATTCCTAATGGTTGGAAATCTTGATGAGGAAGATAATGCAAGACATCATAGGATCATTGGAAGATAACAATCTAACTTATTGTGTGAAAATTTTATATGTGACTTCTTATTTGTCAGACAGCATTAATGAGATTTGGGATACAGCTACTTCTTTGAACTAGTTATTATCTCTTGACTCAACCTTGACTGACAAGGTGGATTGTTTTACTGAAGTGGGCACAGTTAGCTGTATTGAACTCAATCAAATGCTTGGTGCTTACCTTTTCTCCCAAGATTCTTTCATATTTATCCTTATTTTAATTAAACTTGTAAGATTTACAACCTGCCATTCATGCCTTAATGGATATTTTCATGATTATTTGTATAATGACTCATGATTCGAATGAAAACTTTGACATATCTCAAAATTGATATTTACAGTGGGTTATACTCACGCTGAACTGTAATATTGTTAATGAAACCCAGGTGATGAAAGTACTTCAGAATGTGGAGAAAAGCAAGATCCTCCAAATTCAGGTTTGTTTCTAAATATCTTGTATTAGCTGCCACTTTATAGCTGCATATAAAAATTCAATTACAAGTAATTCCCATTATTGTAGTGGTATTATCTGACTTGGTTTATAAGATCGAATGAAACATATCCATTCATTGAAAGGTTCTGATTTATAGAGAAATATTAATCTATATAATTGTAACTGGGCTAATCTGTCAGTAAGTTGTTGATGTTCTTTGCTTACTTCTTTATATGCTTCTCTTAGGTCCCATAAAAGAATTTGATCAGGTTAAGAGCAGAAGTGAGCAACGTTTTCCTGATCCAGGAGAGCCCGTTTGTATAGTATGTGGCAGATATGGAGAATATATATGCAATGAGGTGACATATGTGAATGACATATTCCCTTTTTCTAAACTTCTGTTCAGCTCCTCTATGTTTCCTCCCTGTGGAGTCACCTTGTAAACAATGTGTTTCTCTTCTGATAGACCAACGATGACATCTGCAGCATGGACTGTAAAGCAGAGCTGTTGCAAATTCTTGAACTTGATAAGGTGTTTCTCTGTTTAAAAGTTTGTTGTGATATCTTAAGAGTATTTTGCTTCCTGCATGGTTAATCATTGATTTTCTAAATTTCCAGGGGCCCTCAAGTTACCAAATTCCAGATGTCTCCTCATCTGGACTTAAAGGTGCCTTACCATTGCCTGAGTTCGGGGAGGACACCTGGGATTATAACCGCCATTGCTGGTCCAAAAAGAGATCTAGTCTTTGTACTTTTGAATGGTACATTCATTTGCTGAGCAATATTGACATGGATATATATACATACACGTACATATACATACATATATATATATATATATTTCTCAAGCCAAGTACTGGCATTACAGTTGAATCTGTTCTAGGAGAAACTACATTTTGTAAGCATTAGTAACTTTTTTTTTGCTCTTTAACTATATGACTCTAGAGCAGAATGTTGTATATTTCTCAAGCCAAGTACTGGGCATTACAGTTGAATCTGTTCTAGGAGAAACTACATTTTGTTAGCATTAGTATCCTTTTTTTTTGCTATTTAACTATGACTCTAGAGTAGAATGTTGTTGCTCAAAATTGCATACTGACAAGGGAGGAATCATAGATACATGCTTGTGTAACTGCAGAGATATATAGTTCCAGCTCATTCAGTTTGCCTGTATTTACTTCTGATTGTGGATTTTCCATTGTAGTTGGAAATGTCAGAGGCCGGGACACCTTGCTGAAGATTGTTTGGTAATGACGTCTAACAAAGTTCATTATCATTCATTTTGATGAATAATAATTTATTAAAAGAAAAGTGCAAAGCCGCAAGAGAAAATCACCCGAAAGGCATCTACAATCTAAAAACTAAGAAGATCTAAAAGATTTGAAGATGAGCAATTAGGAACATAAACTACTGCTTAATCCAAGAGAGATCTCCAAAAAGTGGCTTTTAAACATAGCACATTGGATTCGTAATCCTCAAAGAGAGGTTGATTCCTTTCTCTCAATATACTCCATATTAAAATAGCAGGAATAACTTTCCAGATGGTGTTTTTGGGATGTCCCCACCCTCTGGTCTTCTAACAATGAAACAACTCTTTTATTAAAAGCCTGCACCTTTTTGGTGCCATGATTCATTTACCTATCCTGTGAGAAAGACATTATTTTGACTTTTTAAAGTCTCTGTTTTTGTCTAGGTGGCAGCAGGGCAAAACAAGTCAAGTTCAATATCCAGAGATCTTCTTGGACTGTACAAAAGGTCTGCAAATACAGTTTCCTCCTCTAGTATTTAAATATATCTGTTGTTTTTCATCATTTGGTCGTTTAGTTGTAGTCAACATCTTTAGTTTACATGTCACTGTTGTCATATATAAAGTATTTCTGTTTTTACATGGTTGGTGTTAGTTTATAGAATTGGTCCTATTTGATGTGTCAAAACTAGCCCTGTTATTATTTTCATATCACAAGGGTTTGGTGTGAAAATCGTGGTGTTCTGAGGGTTTTGTGTGTTTTCATCATGAAGTCGTCATGACGAATCATGCTTGGAAGTGTGCTGAAGTTTATGTAAGCTTTCGTCATGAAGTCGTCATGAATCCATCATGATGATCTAAGTCTGAAAGATTACTCAACCCTGAGGTTAGTTTCGTCAGGAAGCCATCATAAACTCGTCATGACAAAGTAGGTCAAGGAAGGCCTTGGAACTTTTTGTGAGGTTTCATTAGGAAGTCATTATAATAGGTAAACCTAAACTACTAGTAATCGGATAGGAATGTGCTTCAACAGTCATTCATGACGAAGAAGGTCAGGGAAGACCTTAGAACTCTTGGGTTGGTTTTGCCATCACGACTTCAGAATCCCGTCATGATGAAAATCCCTAGACCTTATAAGTGTCAGAGAGTTAGTGATGAAATCCTAACATTTCATCATGATGATGCACAACTGTCGTCATGATGATGCCTTAAAGACCATTTCGTCATGATGACTTTCCACAATCTGCACTAAATCTGAAGGGTTTCTTATGACTTTTGGGCTTCCCTATAAATAGAACATTATGCTATTTTGTTAAGTAAGCAAGGTGATTCAGTTTAACTTAGATTAAGCTCTAGAGGTGTTCTTGCTTTGTTAATTCCAAGAGAAGACGTGTAGTAAGCTTTGAGCTTTCTTGCTTTTGAGATGTTGAGTTTCATACCTCATTCTTTGGGTTTTCCAAAAGAAGATGTGTTAAGCCTTGAGCTTTCCTTCTCTTGAAGTGTTTGTTGATCTAGCCACATCCATCCACTACCTTCATCCACCGCAGGGGCGGAACTAGGATTTATGGAGTGGGGGACGAAATTTTTTTTTTATACATTAGGAATACAGACTTAAATAAATACAAAAGGTCATTGATACATATAATCTTTGTGTATGTGTGTTTGTGCGTGTTTATATAAAATAAAAGCATAGAAGTCTTAAATTTAATCTTATGACATTACAAACATACAATAGTATAAACAAATAGCAAAATAAACTAAACATGATTTATTGGGTCCAAGAAAAAGATACCTTTGAATATGTAGGGAAACTACATAAATGGGGGGGGGGGGGGGTATTTGAAGTTTTTTATTTTTATTTTTTTAATGTTGGAAGAGAGGGCAAAACTTAAAAAAAAAAAAAAAAAAAAAAAAAAAAATTAAAGCGGGACACATATTATTTTGGGGGGGACAAATTTATAAATATACATATTTTAAAACAATTTTTGAAAATTTTGGGGGGACAAATGCCTTGGGTCTGCCCCTGATCCACTGAATAGTCTATTGAAGGGTCGGTGAGGAAATGCACGTGAAGAAGATTGTCGAACTTGGAGGCAAGTAGTGAGCTTGTTGTCGTATGTAGTCTAGGATTTGCAAAAGGAGTTTGTAAGTTTCCTTGTGTCTGTATTATGGATCTTCATCATAGTGATTTTTCTGGTTTGGCTGCCTTGGGGTGGTTTTTCCGTTTGATGTGTTCATTGGATTTTCGCTTCGCAACAAAAATTTATTGTGTTATCATTGTGATGTTGTTCAATTATTGATTGTGTAATATACTGTTTTGGGGTTGGACATGGTCCTTGTGTTCTAACAGTAGGTATAAATAAAAATTGATGGGGGCAATTTATGTTTCGTTTTTGATATTCTTGGGATTTTTTATATTGATTCACATGTATTTGCTGATGAATTAATCTCAGTAAGAAAAAGGATAAAAGAGTTCTGGCTCTTCACCTTGTAGCTTTTGCTCATTTTGTGGAACTGGGATTCAGAGGAGTTTTAGATCATAATTCTGAGTGAATAATATCCAGTGTACCTCGCTGGGAATGCCTTTATTTTGTCCACTATCCAAAAGAAAATGATTATGTGGGGTGGAGGGAGAGATATAAAATGAGTATGTAACTAGTTTAAGGCGTAGCATATATCTCTTCATTCAATTTTTCAGTTATTCTATGTTGTTGAACCTGAGTTTGACATGCAATTTGATTTCATAAGAATAGAAATGCCTATCCTGGTGTTAGTTGGAATTAGTGCTGGAGCCAGGTTTTGTACCTTAGGAGGGGAGGGAGGGAGGAGGGGACGGACTAATATATAGAATGTTGACAAATAAAGAAACAAACATAGAGCCAAGAAATAAGTCTCCTACAATTTTGTTATGTACATGAACCAACGAACTAGCAAAACAGAGAAAATGGAAAAAAAAATTCTCTATCCCAAAACTGAAACCCATGGATATAAAAATTTATCCAATTCTCACTCAACTTTCTTGCATATAGTTTTTATTTTTTGCCTCTCTCTCTTTCTTTTTTCTGGGGGTTATATTTTTGTAAATTTTTCAGTCCCCACAAACCATATCTTCCAACACATGAAAGGAGAATGGTGATGCTACATCTAACATCCACTTTCTTGTTTTCTAGGCACAAGTGGTACCATAAATAACATACAGATCAAAATAAATTAAATAAACTTTTTTTATTTACAAGAGGCTTGATACAGTTCCTAGACACGCTCACACATACACAAATATCTTTTTATGACATTTCCAAATAAAAATTCCTTCTAAAGGCAACCACTTTACATCTTAGTCAATCTTCCTTGAATTGTTATTCTTAAAAAGATTGACTAAATACCATTAATTAATTAAAATAAACGAAGATAGCATAATTGTTGTAGCATTAATTGAAACAAATGAAAACAATTTAATTTTAACAACATTAAATTAGTTTGGGGGTCGTGGCCTACTGATATTTTTGTTCAAGTCCTTTTTTTTTGGTCAAGATTTTTGGGAAGGCCATTTGTATTAGTTTAGGGCGGATTTCTTTCTTCCCCCATTCTGAGAGGTCTTTGGCATGCATACTGAACCTTAGCAATCTTCAATTTGATATGTATGACTAAAGTAATCCAATGAAGTGAACAAGGAGAAAAAAAACTAACTATGTGCAGGTAAAAAAATTAAATATATTTACTTACATGTCAAAAGTAAAACCAGTCTACATTTCTTTGGTGATGGAAACAGAAACATATATTGCTTTCACTAGAAAATACGTAGCAATGCAAACAGAGCAAGATCAAGTGACTCCTCCATATCAATCATCATTTGAACCAATAACCGGTTGCTTAATCTCTTAAATTTTAGTAGCCAACTCCTCAACATGGCCTAAGATAGAGCTGCATGGACCAAAAGGGTCTACGTAATTGGCACCAATTGGTTGGGACTAAGGCTTAGTTGAGTTGAACTATGAGAAATTTGTGCTGTTCTTTTATAATCCCTTTTAATCTAAAGAAGTTTATTGGCTTATATTTCTCTCCTTTATGTTTAAGATCATATAACATGCAAATATGCGATATAGAGTAAACTCAGCATCCTTTTTGGGTATTGTTGTAACTGCAGATGTCACCAGATAGGAAGAAACTTGTCAACTGCAAATTGCAATGCATGCCGCAGCTTATTAGCTTTGGCTACATGCCTTGACTGCAGTACTGTCCTTTGTGACAAGTAAGCAGTAGAATTTAACTCCATCATTTTGCCGTTTATAATATTTTTTATGGAATAGAATGTTCTGTTGCTATGCAATCTGCATTTCTTGGTCCTAGTCCTTCATCATCTAGATTTTTTTATTTTTGTTTTTATGAAGTTTGTTGGACCTAGGGTTGATCAGTTTGACTTACTGTGGATGTTTGACTTTTCATTTGAAACAACTTGAGGTGTTCTTATGTGAGTAAATATGTCAAACTTCTCACTTTACGTTTATGTTATGACATAGTTCTCCAAGATCTCTTGTGTGGGAGCAAGGGTTTGAGAATTGAAAGAAGAAGAAGAAGATAGAGTTGAAAGAAGAGAAAAGAAAACAGTCTTATTTCCTTGATACATTCACCATAGGACATCTACATGTGTGTAATTAGAGAAGTACAATTTCATATGGAAATGCAGTTAATGCAGATTTACAATTATAGAATAAAATTAGATAGGGTTGGCAATTTAACCCACGAACCTGACATGAACATGACACGTAATTTTAGGGTTAGAGTTTAGGTTAAACGGGTTCGGGTCATAAACGGGTCGTTTATGACCCGTTTAATAAACATGTTGTGTTTGGGTTTGACATAAATGGGTTCGCAGGTTAACCGGGTTTGTGGGTTGATACGATTATACAATTTATTTATTTTTTAAAATTTTATTTTTAATTTTTTAAGTAAATTTTAAGTTTAACTTAATTTAGGGTTGACAATTTAATCAGCTACCTGCGAACCCTACACGAACATGTAGTTTTAAGATTAGGATTTAGGTTAAATGGGTTCCGTTTATGACCCGTTTAATAAACGTGTCGTGTTCGGGTTGGCATAAACGGGTTGGCGGGTTAACCGGGTTGACACGAACCTAGCACGTGAACCCGTTTTGCCAGCCCTAAAATTAGATTAAACATTAACTAAGTTTCCTTCTTCGTCACTTCCTCTCAAGATGGGGCAAAGATGTCTCGTATGCTCAACTTGCATAAGGCTGAATGAAGAACACTATTGGGAACTCTATTTGTTGCAACCTTATTGTTGCAATATAATGTCATAGGATCCTTATAGTCATACCCGAGTTCTTTCACTAGAATCTTCAACCATAATAATTCACATATCTTGTGAGCCATGGCTTGAAATTCAGCTTCTGCACTAGATCTAGCAATCATTGACTGTTTCTTACACTAGGTAACTAGATTTTCTCCCACCAAAAGTGCAATATCTTGAATTGGATCTCCAATCCGTAACTTACCTAGCCCAATCTGCATCTGTATAAACTTCTATTTTCATGTGAGCATGTCGGGGAAACAACAACCTTTTTGCCAGTGAAGATTTCAAATATCAAAGTTGTAACACCCTCTTCCCATAGGAAGATGATATTACAGATTGCACAAACAAAAAACATAAGGACATAAGATTCCATAACCTGAAAAGTCAAAGCAAACCAAATGTCTCATAGTAATTACGTTGTAATTCCAGCAACGTGTGGTAAGTTGTGGATTGGATGAATGTGTATGTGTGTGTGCTGTAATTCCAGCAACATGTCAGCGGACATTACTTCAGTGTAAGCCCTACATGTGTCCTATGATTGTATGATTTGGACTATTGGAAAGACAACTCAAAGAGGGTTTATTCGATGATCACTTTGTTGCAAAACATCATTTTGGAAAAAGGCCCTATAGCTACCTTTCTTCGTGACTGCAGCGCTACAGAATTTTCTCCAGCAACCTAATTTTACTAGTTGGCCTCTATGGTGTTATGCAACAAACTCAACTAGTCGTACAACATGTTATCATAATGTCAAGCATTCAGGAAATCATGTAATCATGCTGTTTAGTCCATATCTATGTCGTCTAAGAGAAGAAACAAGATCTAACGGGTTTTCCTTGGTGCTTGCAGCATGTATAGGAAACTCAAACATCAATGATCAAACTTTAATGCCGTTACTCATACTTTAGTAGGTTTCTGTTATGGTTCTCATAATTACATAACTAAATATTAGGCCGTGAACTAGGAGAAATCCAATAGACAAAATCTTTTCCTCTGTGGCAGCAAGAGTTCTCAATTTGCCACTGATTTTGCATGGAAACAGTACTGAAATTTTTTGATTGGCTATATGGAATATGAATTTCAGTTTTCAATAGAGAAGTTTAAGAAAAACCTGGAGAAATCCTACTTGTTTTGGTTGCAGTTGTGAGGGAGTTTGTAGGTTTTTAGGTCTTAGCTTGGAGAGAGAGAGAGAGACAGATGAGGTGTTTTGGGGCTGTAAAGTGACGGCTAAGGGGTGAAATTAGGGTTTTAAGTTGGGTTATAAGCTGGCAGTAGATCAGGTTTAAGTTTCATTGTAAAACTAAACCTCCTTTCTTTTTGAAATAAGTTTGGAAACAACTCCTAGAAAATAGGGAGGAGTTGGCATACAATTAGGGCTTGTTTTAACAAAGAAAACTTTCCTTTTCAGAGAAAAATAAAGGTTTTAGACTTAACAATTATTGCCTTTTTTGTCCTTTATACGTCTTTTTCAGCTCTCTAACATACTCCTTTAAACCCATGAAATTAAAAGAATAATTTAGCAAACAGTTTTTTTTTTTTTTTTTTGATAAGTAATAATTTAGCAAACAGTTACCACACAACAAAATTAAAAAAAATAATAATAATAATAAATAAAGCAGCAACACCATCATAGAACTATCCTAGGAGGTCTAGGGTGTCACAAAAGTATTGTGTAAACTGATTCTATGTGAGACTCCCGGGATGAATGCATAAGCTGGCTCATTGCAGTGATTGCATAAGCAATGTTTGGACAAATGTACGACAAATATATCAACCAGCCAATTAATCATTAATACCTGCCCCTATCGATCAGAGAACTCTCATCACCACTAGAACGACCGCGTCTACCTTGAGTAAGACGACCATGAAGTTGCCAACAAGTCTCTTGAGTATGTCTTGATTTCTAACAGTGATTGCAAACAACTTATCCTTCTGATCCGGAGTAGTTCATTGCTTTTTCGCTATCCCAACTCTTAGAATTTCCTTTTCCAGTGTGGTTAGATGCAGTTATCAAGGCTGATCAGTCCTAGGAAGAAGAGTGGAGTATGACACCTTGGTGACTCTCGTCATTCTGTACATAGGCAAGTGCCTCCCGAGGAGATGGAAGAGGCTCTTTTCCCAAGATCTGAATTCTAGCCTGAGCATATTCAAAATCCAATCCTGCTAGAAATTCATACAACCTTCAACCATTTTCTGAATTTTTATAGCATCGGCACGGAGCCTGGAAGTTTTGATAGTGATCCAGTTGCTACATGCCACTCTCCTTGAGCCATTCCTTGAATCCGAAGTTTCAGTTTGTAGATCTGTGTTGCATTCCCCATTTTGAATAAGGTTTGAACCGTTGTATTCCAAATTTATTTGGCCTCATTGAGAAACAAATATCCCTCACTAATCTTTGGCAGCATTGAATGTAAGAACCACGACATAATAGTAGAATTTTTTGCTTCCAATTTATCATAAGCAAGGTTGTCTAATTTTAGTTCTTGAATTCTATCATTCAAGTATCCCATTTTCCCTCCGCTTTTAATATATAAAAAGAGAATATTGTGACCAAGTAAGATAGTTGAGCCCCTCCAATTTCATGTTGTGATTTGGAGTTTTGGATTTTCACTTTGGTAGGTCACCGTACTCTCTACCTCTTTCTTATGAATTTCTGAGGTCTTATTTATCTCTTACATTTTTAAATTAGACATCCAAACAAAATGTTCTACTACACAAGAACTGGGCTCAATGAAATATTAAAAATAAACTCAATAATATGCATCTTGTATGTAAGCAGCATTATTTTCTATTTCTCCTTTTTTTTTTTTGGTTTGCAGCTGCTCCATATGAATTGTTGTTTAGGGAGACTTACTGTTGTTTGTCTCCAATTGAACCACCTATAATTTGTAGCTGGACTATATGGTGTGTCATTGTCTCCATACCTGGATGACCTATCATGTTTGACTTTCAGTGCTCTGAGAGAGAATTTATTTTTGTATATATAGTGCAGGTCATTTGAACGAGCATATCCAGACGCATCTGTCCCATCGACATTATTATTCCCATAAACTCAAGCGACTAGTGAGTCTGCCTCTCCATGTAGTTACATCTTGAGATGCAAATGCTGCTGTTTCATTTGGAATGTGCATTTAGTTAAGTTGAAAGCTTTTTCTTTGTTTAATATTTCATAATACTTATCAAAAAAAAAAAAAATTCATAATATCTTATAAGGGGACATGATGATGTTATTCTCTATGTGTGCTTAGTGAATTAGTAAATAAAGAAAGTCTCTAATAAGATTTGTGCATGTTGCCAGTAGGAATAAAAATATGAAGACTAAAAATTATATCCCTGCAAGTTCATATTGATTAAGAACCTGCTTTATGCTCCCAAATCAGTATAATAAAATGATTCAGCTTTTCTGTCTTCGTCTTATTCCACAATTTCTGTTTGTTACATGCATTTTCTTTGCCTTCCCCTGAGAAGCTTTGAGGTCAAAATTTTTTTTCTCCCATGCTTCCTTCTGATAGAGTCAGGAAAAGAAGAACAAAAAAAAGGCATTATTTAAGCTGGCTCAAAATCATATATATGTGGCCTAAGAAAAGTCTCTGGTGTGTTCGCACACATGGGCATATATGGTGCTTATTTTTCTAGGGACTGTCTCCTATGATGCTTAATTATGTTAACATTTGATTGACTAGGTAAAATGCTGCAAATCAACGTGCCAGGTGACTGATATTAGAGATCTTTTGGTTTGTCACCACTGTTTCGATAAAGCCTTTGACAAGTTCTATGATATGTACACTGCAACTTGGTATGCAATGTATATTTAATGCAACAATTTACTTTTTCTACACTTTTTTTTTTTATCTGCTGATTTCTACTGCATATGTGGAGAAGGGTCGTTTTGGATGTCTGGACTATCACATAAGTCTGACCTGGATGATATAATGGTCTAGACTATGAATATAATAGGGATTTTGTAGGCCCTTTTTTATTTTTTTTCTTCTTTTTAAGCATCAGCAGTGGTTAATACCTTACCTTTGTTTCTTTTAAACATGAAATTACACTCTCCCCATGTTTCACATCCTTTGATTTATCTATAGCTTGAATATGTTCTTTTGTTTATTCAATGCAGGAAAGGAGCTGGACTTTCTATCATCTGGGGCTCTATTTGCTGTGAAGACCACTTTGCTTGGTAAGTATATAGGTCACCTGTTACTTTCTTTTTTTCTCAAGAATTTTATTATTATTATTATTATTTTTCTGTACCATTGCTGGATAGCTCTGGTTATGGTCTGTACAGGCAACGGGCGGACCTAGCCCTACAAAAAGTTTAAAACATTCCCCCCAAAAAATATCTTTTATGAGGTAGACCCCCCCCCCCCCCCCCCCATACTAAAATTCCTGGTTCTGGCTTTGCAGGCACAGGATGAATTGTTTGAACGCAGATGTAGAAGACAAAGCGTATATTATCAGTCGGAATGCCCAGAAAGACAAGCATGTACAGCTTAGTGACTTCATTTTCTGATGTGGTCGTGAAGGTAAATGACACTACACTTTGATTCTTTGCAACTCTTATTATTTGGTATGTGGAATAGCTATTTCATTAGAAAAATGAATAATTTTTATTCGAAATGGAATAGACATTCTCATGAAAATGATTGTTTGAGAGGAATAGCTAGTCCTCAATTTAAGAAATAATAATTTTTATGAGAATAATTATTCCAAGTGCTCGAGTGTTTGATAAAGATTCTATCCTTATTATATACTCTAACATCAAGGCTATTCTATTCCACGTTCGTTCATTCCTAATCAAAGTTTTTTTTTTTTTAAATGGAATAGTCTTACCAAACATACTTTTATAATATTGGGTGTCTGATTATCATAGCAATATTAGAAAGTTTAAAATCCAATGTCTACATGTGTTGAAAAGCTTTGTTGTGCATTGAATCTCAAAATTGGTGCCATTCTATTGTAGGTATTTGTGCAATTATGCTGACGCCTGGGTATGATATAGTGGGGGATTTATTCCTTATTCCTAACATTTTCTCATATGCTGGCACAGCTAATGTGGACGATTTCTCTGTTGATTTACGTCTGACGTATGGATTGGAACCCCAGGCTTGTGCAACCATGGAGATGCTGAATCTTGCCCACCTCAAGCTCTATTCACGAGTCTGTCATATAAATCTTTCAGAAATCGAATGTACATTTCTTGTTTTTTTTTTTTTTTTTTTTTTTTTTTTGAGAGGGTCGGGGGAGATTGAGAGAGTCTTCTGCATTATATAGTTAACATTTAGTGCAAAGAGTTCCACCTATGAAGCCTAAGAGCATTTACATCTTGCTTAGCAAATTTACTCTTCATTTTAGCTAAAAATCACTTTTTTCAAAGCACCTTCTTCTAGCTCTTTATTTTAACTATTTACTTTCAATATTCTACTTAAATATTCATTTTCAAGATTTTCTTTATTCTTTTTTTGAGAGGAGAAAGAATGTTAGAAAAATTTTAATGCCTTTTTTTTTTTTTAAACACTCATCAAATTTGATGGCCATTATAGTAGCTCACTAAATATTTCAGACTTCGAAACACATTTTGGAGCGAAGTGTTGGTGGAGGTGCGTTTTCAAATGAGAGTTGGTAATATGCATGGTAGTTTGCAGTTTAGCAATAGCCAACATTACTCCTTTTGCATAAGCCCATTGGTGTACTTGTGCCCTCTGTTAGTTCAGTGTTAGCAATTGGAATACCAATTTTCAACAGAAGTAACAAAGCATAAACAGCATTATTAGCCTAAACGTAAAGAGGGTTGGAAACCACTTGTATTGCAACTATGCAAAGGGTAATGGTACAATATAATTTAAGTGCTACATGTATATATAAAGAATAATATGCAGATGCATATAATGACATGTTCAATGTCCTTGATAAAATTTAGAAAATAAAACAATTTTACTTAATAAACTGAAAATGTCAAACAAAAGAAATTAGCCTTTAGGACATAAACTAATGTCAGGTTTGTGGGTCATGTTAAAAATTTACAATCTTAAATGTCGTGTGTTGGGTTCAGGTTATGTTGAGGGATGTGTATAAAATTATGGACAAAGTTTTACTTCAAACTGGGTTAGATGAATTTTCTTCAACCTAGTATATAAAAGTGACATGTGTCCATTTTTTTAATAACATGTGAAATGTATATGAGTTTTTAATAAAATTTATTTCAATTTTGTCTCTGGTATTAAAAAAATATATGCATCTCACATGTTAAGGGACACATGTCATTTTTATATACACATGGAATTGACCCGTTTAATTAAATAGGTCGAGTTAAAGTTGACATATATAGTTTTATACTTATACCTTACACGAAGGTCAGTAAATTGTGAAGAGAAATGCTAACGATGGTTTTCCCAAATTTTCCTTCCCGAATGAGTTGGAACCAACGTGGCATAAGCCACATCTGTGTAAAAGAATAAAAATCAAGGCCTTTTTGGGAAAATGCAACTCCAATAAAACAAAAAATCTCCTTTTTTTTAAAAAAAAAGATAAAGAAACATCTCTACCACATTATTACTTCAGATCGACTCTAGATGAAGACAAAGCTAGGGTTTTGATTCGGCTTCACTTGTGTACGGGACCCAGATCAAACTGCTGTTTTTGGAGCCAAACCTCGAGATCTAATAGAGTGGTTTGAGAGAGAGCCGGAGCCAAACCGCCACCGTCTTTTAGGCAAAACCCCCGTTGGACTCAAACCTCCGTTGTTACCGAACCCAAACCGCTAGCTTCTTCTGAACAAAACCTACACCGGACCCAAACCATCGTCGTTTCCGAACACAGTCAATCGACGCCAGTGAGTTTCGTCATCACCGTCACCGACTGAGAGAGAGAGCACTGAGAGGGAGAGGGAGAGAGCGTCTGAGAGACGTTTGAGACGGAGAGAGAGGGCGAGGGAAAACGGGAGAGAAGCGCGCAAAGAGAGAGAGAGAGAGAGAGAGAGAGAAATAATTCAAATAAAAATTTTGGCATATTTTGACAGCAAGAAAACTACAAAAAAAAAGTAAAATAAATAAAGATGCCAAAAAGGCTTTAATTTTTAGAGAAATGCTATAGTGCAATAAAAAGACCATTCTTGCTCCATAAAAGTCATAGGTGGCAAGAGGCCATAGGTCCCATTTATAGTTGCTGTGGCCCTACTCACTGTTGGGCCCTGTGGCCTCTTGCCACTTAAAACTTTTATGGACCAAAAATAATCTTTTTATTGCATCATAGTATATCTCTAATTTTTATTCTCGTAAACAGTTCCAGCTCATTGGGGAAGAAAAAATTGGGAAAAACCAGCCGGATCCTAGCATTTCTCATTGTGAAATGACGAGAGTAACACCACGGATAGTGAAATGGCAAACCGACGTACCGAAGTCCGAGTCCATACCGCATAAGGACTCGCCCATTTAAGTAGCCCGAATTCGCCGAGTTTTATTACCCAGCATTATTCACGTAGAAACGGCAAGTAAGGCCCTCTCCCTTCTTCTTGATTTTCCAAATATCTGTTTCTTTTTCCCATTTTATTAATCGATTTGTTATTTGAAGAACAATCCCCAAATTTGAACCCTAATATATGTAGCCCGTGTTTGGTTGGCTGTGCGGAATTGTGTTTGTCTTGGAATTCCCTTGCCGCTGACTGTAAAATTATTGCATATTTTCAAGGGATTGTGGGTTTTACATGCACAATTTTCCTGAATCTAAATTCATATTCAAATCCAAAATTGTTAAGTAGTTACGAATTATCTGCAGGTAAATTCGTAAATTAAGCAGTTATGGGAGGTCATGGAGGTCTGAACATTCTCCCGCAGAAGAGGTGGAATGTGTACAATTACGAAAACCGAGAGAAAGTCCGGCTAGATGAGGAGGCAGCGGCGAAAGAAGAGCAGCTGAAGCGCGAACAGGCGAGGAAGCGCGACGCAGAGTTCCGTCTCGAGCAGCTGCGAACTGCCCGTGGCTTGGCTCCGGTGATCGAGGCTGCGGAACCCAATGTCGCGGAGCCCAATGACGTGGAGCCCAATAACGTGGAGCCCAAGTCTGGTCATCTTAACCTGTTTGAGGGAATTAAGATTTTCGACCCGATTATGTTAGAGAAGGAGGAAGGTGGTGAAAGTGATGGGTTTAAGAAGAAGAAGAAGATGAAGAGAGAGGTGGCGGAGCAGAAGGTTGTGGGGCCGGAGGATGAGAAGTATAGGTTAGGTTATGGGGTTGCGGGGAAAGGAGTTAAGCTGCCGTGGTATCTTGAAAGGCGGAGCAATGATGGGAATTGTGAGAGCGGTAGGGATGATGGGTCGGCGAGAGGAGTGAAGGAGAAGGGAATGAAGAGTGGGAAGAAGACATTAGAGGAGTTGAGGGAGGAGCGGTTGAAAAGAGAGAAGCGGGAGAAGGAGAGGGAACGGGCCTTAGTGGTGGATAAAAGTCGAAGAGATGGAGCTGGTTTCAGGGACAGAGGGTTTTCCAGGAGGTGAGCTTGCAGCATTCTTGTTATATACTTGTGATGTTTATTAAAACTTGATGTAAATATTGCCAGATTTTTTAGAAGTTGGATTGGCTGTCATGTGTTTGCTGTATCTGTAACAGCAGCTTTCCTATGCTTTATGAATATTGGATTGATAGATTCATGAGGAAGAAAGAATTTAATCCAATAAATTAGTATTTGATTTTCCCTTGGGACACATTGGTGTGTTGCATTAAGAATTATGAAGCTTGTGTTAGTACTCCATCTGTGTTGCAGGGTTATGCCGCCTTAACATGTTCTAGTGCAAGTCCAGAAATTTCCTCCAAATTAGGTTGGAGGGTTTCTCCAACCAAGTCTATAAAATTGTCATATATCCTTTGAGCATGTGAATAGTACATACTTTGTCAATAGTTCTATTAAAAAACTATGTGATTCTCACATGCTAATTAAAACATAATGAGCTTCTCATATGTTGAAGGACACATGACAGTTTTATAGACTGGGTTGGAGGATTCTAGAAGAAATTTTTGTCCAGTATTATCTAGTACCAAAGCATACTAATGATGTTACTATCAACTCATTTTTAGTCAATGATGATTATCAACTCATGTTTAGTCAATGAATCTGTGGAGACAGAAGAAATATAAGGATACAAGGGAAACAAATGGGGGACATAAAAGGAACTATAAGGTCTCTTTATCTTTCTCTTCTGCCACTCCCATTTGTGGGTTCATTTTAGTAGTATCAGCATACTTAAATTGAATTCTAAGTCGTAGTTAACTTTTGTTTGCAATAATGATACTCGAAGCTAACTTTTTCGGTGTTAACTTGGAAAAAAGGAAACACTGTTCTGTGTACATGGTTTGTATATCTCACAGACTTCAAAGTTAACTTTTGTTTGCAATACTGATACCAATTTATGTCATAGTCAATATACATGGAATTGTTCTTGATGTAGACCAAAGGTCTTGGGTGCACAACGATATCTACCTTTGTTACAGGGGGTACTTGAGATGATGTTACTGCTTCTCCAGGAATTGTTAAAAGTATGCACCTTGTTGTAATATTATTGCAGCTGAGTGGCATCCTGAATTCACTTTTACTGTGGTGTAGTTGTTATTGGGCACGATTACAGCTAAGTTTTTCTTTTTTCTTTCTTCTTTTTTTTTTTTTTTTTTTGTTTCTCCCTTCCATTTTTATGAAGTAAGTTGGTCTAAAATTTTTGGTTTGCTGAAGAAAAATTCAAATTTCTTCATTGACGGAGTCCGTTAAGAAAGAGAAGAGTCCCATTGGAAATTTTGAGACCTCTAGTATTACAATATCAGATAACCACAATAATCAACAATGCTCTCTCTCTCTCTCTCTCTATCAACTTGAGGGAAAAAAAATGGAAAAATAAAAGAAGATAAAGAAGGGGCAGTCAATCTTTTTGTGTCATGACTAGGAAGTAACCAAGTTAATGCATTTTTAAAGATACTAGGCTTGTTATTCTTGTGAATTATATTTTATTGTACATCTATTTATTTAAATAGAAATTTTTTCTGCTTAGTACGTTGCCTCATCTATTATATAAATCTATGGCAATTGTACTTGCCTCATCTAATAGTACGTTGAAGGAAGGAGAGGGATGTGGGGGATTCTGAAATCTTTATGATGATTTATGATCATAGTTGTTAAATTCTTTTGCTATTAGAGACCAGTGACTGTTGCATGTCGAAGGTTTTCTCACTCTTGGCACCAAATAATGATTTGCATTTATATTCTTCAAGAGTGGCTGTAATCGGAAATTTCTGCTGTGGTTAGTGTTGTCGAAGAGGAACTTGACTTTGTAATGCCCATAGTTTATGTTTCTAATTGATTTACTTCGTACGAGTGATTAATTATGCATATTTATTTGATTTAACGTAGACTTTGGGCACGAGAAATGCTTTAGAATTTCCTTGCGAATTGATTCGCTAGTTTTGTCATGCATAAAATCAATTAGATTTATATACTTACGTTTTGGGAAACTTAGATCTTGTGTTTTTATTGTCAGACTAAGATCATCCTTCGTACGAATTTTAGTAAAGTTATAAAATAGGATTGTTACAACTGTCCATCAATTTTATTAGCAAATGCCCTTCTTTCTTTCGATTCAGATGCGATAATTGCTTAAGCTTTTGGGTCGTTGCTTTAAGAGTATTGCTTCATATGCTTTAAGAGTACCTCTCGTTTTGTACATATGCTTTAGGAGTTATGTAAATTATTATTCACAAGCTTTTCTCTCTTTGAGGAGAAGCTCCATTGGTCACAAAAGAAAAGAAAAACACTTTCCTGGGTGTTTCTTAAATTTCTCAAGCATATTCGCTTCACTTTTTTCATACGTCCTGCAAATTTGGGAGCCCTTCCAACTAACCAACCAACTCACCTGGCCCCTGGCAGCCAAATGACCCAAATCAAGCTTCCTTCTTCCCAACAGCTTCCTCATCATTTTCCCTACATTTAAGGATTCAAATTACTTTTTGATTTCCCATGTCAAAATACACCTCAATAGTTTTCCTTAATCATTCTTTATATCATTAAAATATTTGTTTTTTTTAATTATATTATATATATATATATATATATATATATATATATATATATATATATATATATATGAGAGGAGAGATGAGAGGGAATTGTGAGACATGAAAGGAGAGAGGAGAAAAGAGAAAGAATCATTTTTTTTATTTTTTATATTTTAATAATCATAAGGATTGCAATAGTGGAACCCAAAACATTGGGTTCCATTGTAGCAATCCTAATGTTTTAGAGAGTCTGCTGTGAGATGTTTTTTGTGATTTTTTGGTCATATTCTCTAAACTTAAAGGAACATACTCCCTACTAGGAATGCTCTCACATTTATTGTTCCTGACAACAATTAGACCACGTGTTAAGTTAAAAGACAAGTTGGCCACCTCTTCTTCTTCTTCTTCTTTTTTGTTTTTGTTTTTGTTTGTTTTGTAGGCCACTTCATCTTTATTGTCGAAAATCTGGCTTTTTAAAATATATATATATAAAATTAATAAACAATTTAAAACAAAACACTTTTTTTTTTTTTTTATTTATAACAAACACAATAGCCTTTTACACGTCCATCATTCTTTATGACAACATTTATAAATGAATGACTCACATGGTTTGTTTGGTATACATCATAACCTTGTCAATACCCTAAAATATCAACCCGAAACCAACATGCTTCTCCTAACCAAGATTGGTCTTTGAATTTCAATATGTTATAGTCTAGATGGAGTTCTCAATTCCATTTATAATTACGAACAATGATTTTATAAATTGCAAGGGCCTTTGACTATGATCTTTTGTGTGATAATTTTCTTACTCACACCAATCTCATATACAATGCATCCTAGGGATCTCACATGCATATAATCAGATAATACATAATCACACATATATGTCAAGTAAGAATATAAATATATATGCCCATTGTCTATGATAATAATATTTAGAAAATAAACAATATTTATCAAAATGCCATCCAACTAATTGGAGTTTTGGACACTATTTCCAACAATGCACAAAATATACACATCGTTATATGGTGAGCTCAGTTGTTTGTAAATCACATGCAGCATTATGAGGTTCCAATTTATCAATATGATCATGGATGCAATATAAATATAATACATGTTGTAATATGAAAATCATGTCATAATTCAACTCTATATAGTCTACCCAAGATATTATCCTTTCTCGGTAGGGTTGACGCTGTCTCAAGGGACTTGTAATACAATACCAGTGTCCCGGATATTACATGCTATCGTCCATAATACTAGTAGCCCGACCGAGTCTGACTAGTGGCCCACTCTACTAATGATGTATGCATTGTAGTGACTTACCAATCAAACATGAGTGTGCCAGTCACAAATAACCATTGAATCCAAGGCCCATATAAACATAAACATCTTTGAACCATAGGGTTAACTTTTATAGTAAACTCATGGCCATTATCCCGCACACACCCCACATTCTTCACCTTATGTCCCTCGTTTCCAGCAACCCTAAACCTTGAAAGAGAAATTCTATAGAGAGAAAGATAGTGGCATTCCTATAGTTTCATCCTTAATAAAGTAACCTTAAAGTCGTTTTTCATGTAATTAGTACACTAAGCTTATGGTCATCTTGCATTTTATGAGTTCTCCTTCCCTTAGGATTCGTGGACAAAAAAGAAATTTGCAACATGTTGATGTGGTCTTTTTCGTTGTGCAAAAATTATTAATAATAAAATTATCACTCACAATAGAATGAATCCTTGTAGGATGTGCCTCTATTGAGGGTGTCAAACCTCAAGGATTGTACTAGCATTGTTATTAAGTTTATCAATATTGACTCTAACCTAATTCAAAAGAGATTGAGATGCTTTTGTTGTTAAATTAAATGCATAAAAGAAAAAGTAAGATAAATTGCAACGGGAAAAAGAATTGGAGTTTGACTTCAGCACTAACAGCATAACAATGGTCAATCATAAATTAACAAGAAAAATTCATTCTATGCATGATAAGACTCGTGTCATTCGAGTAATCAAGAAAATAACATTATTAAGAAATAAGTATAATCTATCTTCAGTTGGCACATTCTGTCTGCCTAACATCTAGATGCGGTATTGTCTGTCATTCCTAGGTATAGACTATCAAATCTCTTAATTAGTTACACGTAATCAAGGGATAAGCATAACTCATCTTCGGTTAGTACGAATCATCTACCTAAATTACACTAAACTAAGGTGTAGAACAATTCGTCTTCCCTAGGCATGGCCTATCAAGCCCTCTTGATCATGTGTCAGTTAAAACCGTTGCATAACCATCATTCTTATAATCGTAGAAAATAAGATTGATTGAGTTCAATCAAGATAAAAAGCTTTATAAGACAAGATAAAAATTCCATCAAGATTGAATATAAACATTAAAAGCAATTCTCTTAGTTAAACAACCATCGTGCATATAGAAAAAACCATAAATTCAAATACAATCAAATCATTGTTACTTGGAAATGGCTACATCAACACTCTATTACGAATTTAGCTCCTCATGGTGGTGTTGGAATGGCCTTCTGACATGTTCATTTTCTCTTCAACTCTTCAACCCTGCAAGAATATGTTTCGTATGTAATTTCTCTATGCTAAGCACCCTCTTCTCTTGAGAGGCTTATGACATATTTATAGGGTTTAAAATAAACCCTAGGAGCCTTTGAAGTCCCAGAAATGCCGTACTTCCATCTCCTAGTCGAATTAGGAGACCTAAAAGTGTGGTGACAATGTATTGACATTCTTGGTGCTATATGTGAATGTCATTCTACTCATTGGTAATGACGCAGGAATGTTATTAGCAGTAAGAATCTGGTTGGCAAATCAGTTTGATATGAAGGACTTGAGACAAGCTATATCCTAGGGATCAAGCTTTTGCGAGATCGCCAAAATATGATGATAGGCTTATCCCAATCTGCATACATTGACAAGGTACTAGCAAAGTTTAGCATAAACAATCTTGCATTGCTAACTCCACTATGGAAGCTGAATACGTTGCAGCTCATGAGGCTCCAAAACAGGTAGTCTGGCTCAAGAAGTTCTTAGCGGATATTGGTGCCATGAAGATATAGCAATCTCCCATTACATTGTTTTGCGACAACATTGGAGTAGCTGCACAATCTAAAGAACCAAGGAATCATAGGAGAGGGAAACACATCGAGCACAAGTATCATCTCATAAGAGAGAGAGTATCTCGAGGAGATACAACTGTAGCTAAGATTCCATTGGCTAAGAATTTAATAGGCCCGTTCACTAAGACCTTGCCACGGAAGATTTTCGAATCTCACATGGAAGGAATGTGAGTCAAATATATGCCTCACATGAATTAAGGGCAAGTGAGAGTTTGTTGGGATTATGCCCATAATCCTAGTGATTTTATACTCCATGAAGGCATTCCATGTTTGTAATGAATATGATGTTTATTCATTAAATCATTTTGAGCTATGACATATATTATATTTTACATGCCTATTACCTATTGTTCATCATGCAAGTGAAAGGTCCTAGGATTACATTGAATATGGATAAGGGTGTGAGTAACATCGTTATCACACAAGGTCTTAGTCTATAAATCCTTGTATCTTTAAAGATTTAAATTTCGCAGTCGGTAAATAGAACTGGGCATTCCATTTTAATAAGATTGTTATACATCGAATCTTGGTGATCTACCTTGATCGAGCGAAGTAGTGTCTTCGGGGATTGATGTGTAGTATGCTGAGTCCCTAAAACACTGAACGGACCAAGGAGTTGTCTTTTCATGAAAAATACTATATATTGAGAAAGTATAATAAAATCCTTAAAAGGCTTCTTTGGACTTTGATTATAAATTTTGAGAAGTTCATTAACCCAATTGTGAAAATGTTGATTACTTAGATGTATTTAAGAGTGCGACCTATCGTCGGTCAACAGAACTCAGTACGTTGGGTAAATCACATTGAAACATTGTGGGAACACAAACTTCAAGAAGAAATTCAAATCTTTTGTCAGATAGACAAAAAGATAATAAATTTCCCTTTGAGATAGATTTTATGGATATTGTTCTCAAGCCTATGGCTAGAGCATTTTGGTTGGTATACCAAAATATATATGTGATTTTCACATTATGAGAATATTGTAAAATCAGTGACTTAAGGAAAAGAGGTAGAGAATTAAGTGGCAGTATCCTTAACCTTATTTGCTACAGAAGATAACTTGATTGAATGATTTGAGAGCCTAGGATCGTCTCTATTTATAGGCATAACAGGGAGGTAGAGAATTAGATTTAAGCAATGTGGGACAACTTGCAAAAGAAGACTCCTAGTCAAGCTAGGAGTAGCATGGACGGCTAGGGTTTAAACCCAAGCCTCCATGCTTGGTCGTGTGGTCCATGTAGAACTCTCCATGGGCCAAACGGTTTCTTGCCTTGGGATTTGGGCTTGGGTTTTATCCCAGACTTTTTTTCTTGTCTCTAATACATAGACCCAATGAATAATTCATAGCCTTATGTTTTTCCACTTATGCTCATTGGGCCTCTAAGTTTTATCCTAAGGCCAATTGCATCAAATCTCTTTAGCCCATGTTTTAAATAAATAAAATACTTAGCCCAATAAATTAAGAAGGCCTTATTGTTAAATTACATCAGCTTGGTAAGGAACCTAAAGGGAAAAATATTATTGGCTTAAATATGTTCGTAATCATGTCACCGACATTTATTACGCAACAATATTTTAACTACAATTAATTCAACTAAATGATTGTGACTGAACTCCAATTAATATTTTTGATTAAACAATTAATCTCTTTGACTTTTGACTTATTATTTGATAAGCGCCGAATGTTGCGCATTCAAGTCCCTTAACTTACATATGTTAATTCTTTAGCATTTTTATTTGATTGATTTTGTGTTATTTTATTATTTTCAGGTTTTAAATAAAGATGCAAAAAATTTCATTGATTTTGGGCTTAAAGCACACTTTGAGAAGGCCTAGAACATGTGGTTAAGCTTAACCAATCATAATAGAGGACCTATATAATGTGATTAAGTTTAATCAAATCAAAGAAATGATTATAATAGGAAAAAAAAAATGATTAAATCAGAATTTCTCTAATTGGACTTAAAATTAGATTGGATTCAAATTTAGATTTTGCACATGTCTCAGTATTTTGACCATAACATTAAATTAGACGCTTGCATTTTGTTTTCCCAAAATACCCTTAAATTTATTAAAAATAACCACTTGAAAAAAAATTAAAATTATTAAAAATTAACAAAAAAAATTGGGTGGCCCTTTTCATATTAGCCCCCTTATTTATTTATTTATTTATTTTCAAATAGTTATTTTTTTATTTTTTTTTATTTTATTTATTAATAACTTTAAAGGTATTTTGGAAAGAAAAATATAAGTGTCTAATTTGACACAACGGTAATATGTGGGGCCTCAATGTCACTTTTTAAAGTTTGAAAACATAATTACAAAATGAGTGATAGTTCTGGTGGTTAAGGTATATTTTTCCCTTCCCCAATTGTCTCTTCATAATTGCAAAAAACTGATTTTCTATAAATTATCTTTTCTAGAAAACATGGTTGTCTTAGTAATAACTTCCATATTATATTTTTATAAATGAATAATAATTATTCTAATATACTAGGAATTTATTAAAATTTTTTGAATTAATATTTTTGTTTGAAACCCTTTTAAATGGGTTCATTGATTTGACATATTGTGGCGATTGAATCATCCATTTTTCACTTGTTCTTTTACTTTTGTTAAATATATATATATAAAAGAAGAAAAAAAAAAAAAGAGCATGAATCCTTTTGGTTCCTACCAAAAGGTATTACTTGAACTAAAAGTCATTCAATTCGAAAAAAATGATACTTTCAAAAGTCACAACTACTAAACTAGTAAAAAAAAAAAATGTTTGAATAAAATTGATGCAAGAACAAATCAATTTTTAAACTAAAGTATTTTTATTCCAAGAGTGCCTTATCATTCAATTTCCTATAAAAGGGTTAAAAGGCTTGTAAGCCTTGCCTTCTAATATCGGAGAAAAGAGATGATTACAAAATTTATCAGAATACTTATGGTGATTATCATAGAGTTGTGTATCCTTATTATGGTCAAAGTACAAGCCAAAAACCTTAACTCTACATCTTTCGCTCATTCATATCCCATCATAATTTCTCATTCCCCTAAACTTGATGAAACTCAAAACCCAGGGCCTCAGGAGCAAGAACCAAAGCCAGACCCAAAGCTAGAGCATCAAAAGCCAATCCCAAAGCCAGAGAATCATGAGCCTAAGCTAACATTGCATAGTTGCGTTACAAAAAAATTTGAAAATTGTAAGGAAAAATTTAAGTCAAGTCATGCACAAGAAGGTGACTACAGTAATATGCATGATATTAATTCTTGAGGATTTTATGAGGTTATATAAATATTTAAAAGAATAAATATTGATTGAAGATTATTAAGTTATAAGCCCTAATGTTATGAGAGATTATATTCTGATAATATTATTAGGAGATTTAAGTGATAAAAGAGATTAATTAGAAAGATTGGATATTCAGGGAATTAATTTAGATTAAAATAATAATATTAATATTAGTGTGGTAATATTAACGGTAGAGTTAAATGTAGTTAAATATAATAAAGGTCTAAAGTTATTTGACTTCTGTGAATTCTTTTACAAATCTTGTAAGAAAAGCTTTAGTAAATATCAAGTCAAGAAGCTTTAATGATAGAAGAATTTTTAGCTACAAGACCAAAGTAACTTACATAGGTTAAAATGGATAAGTGTAAATTTGAGTGAGTCACCTTCATGGGTCACAATCTTTTACAAATGAGAATATCTTCAATGTGGTCAATGCACAAAACCCCTATTTTGTGTACACCATTTAGCAGCTGACACATCAGCCTATTACATAAACTTAAAATGAGAACAAAATACCATAATAATTCCTATTCTCACAGTTAAAAAAAATAAAAATTATAAGTGGTAGCCTTGGAGGAGCATCAGCCCATGGGGGTGGCGGGTCACGGCTAGACCCATGGGTCTGGCCGTTTCTCCGATACCGGAGTTCCTTTTTTCAGCCTTTAGGGTGATAAAATCCTTAAAGAGTTCACTTTCCACCTCTAGTTTTTAGTTTTGAATAAAAAAACGAGTTTTGAGCCATTAGAATCCGATTTTGAGGTATTAGAATCCGGTTTTGAGGCATTAGAATCCCGTTTTGAGGTGGGGCACTATGGTTTCAGGCGGGTTTTGAGGCAGGTCATGGCGAGACCCACGAAAGAGACCCAGCAGCCCAACAACCGCTGCTGGTGCTGCTTCACGATCCACCGCTGCCAAGGACCCCAAGCAACCCTATTAAACCTCCAAACTGGACTGCAACGTTGCCAATCTCCACGCCCACAAAGCCACCGATCCCTAGACAACCGGAGCCCCAGCCACGCCACATCGCCGATCGTCGACCGGCTACATCGCCGGACCTCCAGACGCGCGGCATCACTGATCTCCAAACGGCTACAGCACCGCCGGACCTCCAGACCCGCGGCATTGCGGACCTCCAAAACAGTCATAGCATCGCCGGCCACCCAATGGCCTAGGGTGGCCACGCGGTTCACCCTAGACGGCGCCATCCAGATCTGGCCAGGGGTGGCCGCGCGCCACCCCAGAAGACCGCCGGATCTCTCTCCCTCTCTCTTCACTGGGAACTTACCGGTGAATTGGGCGTGGTGCCGGTTGCTAGTCTGGTTGGGCGGGCTGGGCATGGGTTGGGAGGGGTGCCGGTGGGCTGGGCGTGGTGCCGACGGTGTGCTGGGCGTGGTGGCAATTGGGCGTAAAAGACAGTAAACTGGGTTGGGCGTGAAGGATTGTTCTTTGTTGGTTTTGATATATGATGAATTGATGAGAGTATAATCAGATATATGCATATCTATTTTCAAATTTGCTACATGCTGAGTTGTCATTCATTGTGTGGGTTGCACAAAAGTTGTGCAACGTCCACACAGAAGACGCACTCTTTACAAATATCTTATCCTTCATCAGTAAAAACCAAAACTTAAAGAGAGAAGTTTATGTTAAGCTAAGTGATGATTCAGATGAAGTTCCAGCAACACATTGCGATCGATCGCAGCCTTCAGAGTATCGAGCGCAAGATCGATCGCAGTATCCGAGAGATTTATCATTCGAGAACACTCGAGTGCGATCGAGCGCAGGTACTAGTGCGATCGATCGCAGTCTCAGTAGCGATCCTGCATCATAAGACTTCTATTCCTTCTCAACCTCTCTTCTATCTGTAAATACAAACAGAACATCATCTGTTTGTATTATATCTCTTCTCTTGTAGTTATTTCTAATTAGATTTTTTTAGTATATTAAGTCTTCTATTGTAAATAGGTTTCTTAGATAGTTATCTTATCACTCTTATCTTGATAAGATTAAAGTTTGATTGTAATTGTAACTCTTTCATTATTTAAGCTAAATGAGAAGGCTGATGAGATCATTCCGCCAAATTCTATTTCTTTAAGAAATCTTTCATGGTATCAGAGCCATTGTAGGCACACGCCCCAAGTTTCTTTCTTTTCTTCTTCTTCCCTTTACTATACACCAACCTGTCTTTTAATGGCATCTTCTTCTACATCAACCTTCTCTCCACCTACACTTTCCCAATTCAATGGAAAGCTTGAAGGTCCAAACTATCTAGGTTGGACCACACAATTTCTACCCATCCTGCGCACCCATGATCTGTTAGGCATAGTTGATGGATCTGAACCATGCCCTCCCAAACTGATCATAGATGACAAAGGTGTGGAAACTCTTAATCCAGAATTTACCATCTGGAACAAAAAGGATCAATGTATCCTCAGTTGGATCAATCTGACACTCTCTGAGAAAGTTCTGTCCACAGTTTATGGACTTAATACTTCCAAACAAGTCTGGTCCACTTTAGCAACCAAGTTTGCTAATGATTCTAGGTCTCGAATTGCCAATCTCAAAAGACAATTGATGAGTCTCCATCAAGGCTCCTTGACCTGTTCAGAATATGTTCAATCAGCCAAGGTATGGTCTGATCAATTAGCTGCAGTAGGGAAACCTGTTCCTGATGAGGACCTGATTTCTTTTCTTCTCAATGGCCTCAATCCTTCCTTCAACACTTTTGTCACTACTGTCTCTCTTCTAACTAGAGAGAAACAACTCTCACTGGATGATTTTCAAGAGGAGCTTGTCAATCATGAAACACTATTGAATCAGCAGCTAGCATCATCAGCAGACACCTCAAACTTTGCCTTGTTTACTCAACAACGAGGACAAAAATCCTTCAGAGGTCATGGACAATACCCTGCCAAGTTTCCAGCAAGAAACTTCAGTCCCAGATCACCTTCTTCTGCTACTAGAAATTTCAGCCCTAGACCTTCTCCTCCTGCTGCCAGGTTCTTCAACAACAACAATTACAATGCAGCATCAAGGTACAATACTTCTCCTGCTCCAAGGTACAATACCTCTACTGGGCTACTACCACTACCAAACTCAGGCCAGACATCTCTCAATTCTGCTCCTCGAGTTCCATGCCAAATATGTGGGAAGGTAAACCACCAAGCCTTGGATTGCTACCATAGGATGGACTATTCCTTCCAAGGGAGACGTCCACCTCATCAGCTCGCTGCAATGGTGGCCCAATCCAACACTACCTATGAAGATCCTCAGTGGTATGCAGACAGTGCAGCCAATGTGCACATCACTCAAGACTTAGAGAACCTTAACATCCAGCAACCATTCCAAGACAATGAAACTGTTGCTGTGGGGAATGGAACAGCTCTTGCTATAGCAAATTCTGGTTCTACAACTCTTCAATCTTCTACTTCTACTTTTAAACTTAATAATGTCTTGCATTGTCCACAATCTGCTGCAAACCTTGTTTCCATTCAAAGATTTTGTCATGATAATGATTGTTTCTTTGTTCTAACCTCCTCTAATTTCTATATCATTGATTTTCAAACCAAAACAATCCTCCTGGAAGGCAAGAGTGAGAATGGCATGTATCCTCTACGGTTAGGCAAGAAGTCTCACAAGGGCAGCAAGTCTTTCATAGCTTTGTTAGGAATAAGAACCTCTTCTTTAGTATGGCACTTTAGGTTAGGCCATCCTGCTAATGATGTAGTCACTCGAATTGTTAGAGATAATAATCTCCCTGTTTTATTTTCAAATTCTGTTTCAGTTTCAAATATCAATAAAAGTATCCTTTGTGAGTCATGTCAATTGGGCAAAAGTAAGAAACAACCTTTCTCTGCTTCTAACCGTATATCTTTATCTCCTCTACAACTCATTCACACTGATATATGGACTTCTCCAGTAATGTCAAACACTGGTTATAAATACTACATTATCTTTATAGATGATTACTCCAGGTTTACATGGATTTATCCCTTACACACCAAGTCTGAAACCTATGAAACATTTCTCAAATTCAAAATGCTTGTGGAAAACCAATTCTCCACAACAATTAAAGAACTCCAATCTGATGGAGGAGGTGAATATACCTCTCTTCAATTCCAATCTTTTCTCAAAACCAATGGCATTGTCCACAGAAAAAGCTGTCCATACACTTCTCCTCAAAATGGCCTTGCAGAAAGAAAACTAAGACATATCCTTGAAACTGGATTAACATTGTTAGCTCACTCTCATCTCTCCAATAGGTATTGGGTAGATTCTTTCCTCATTGCTGTATACATCATAAACAGATTGCCTACACCTGTTCTCCAAAACATGTCTCCATACTCTAAACTTTACACCAAAGCCCCTGACTACCAAAAACTCAGAGTTTTTGGATGCTTGTGCTATCCTCTCCTGCGGCCTTACAATGCTCACAAACTAGATTATAGGTCCAAACCTTGTATCTTTTTAGGTTATAACTTTGCAGGTTACAAATGTCTTGATCCGGTAACCAATAAGGCCTATCTTTCAAGACATGTTGTGTTTGATGAGACTTCTTTTCCAGCCAAGGATCTTGCTACATCACACTTTCCATCCAGGTTACACTCCACAGGTGATTCTCCTTTCCCTTTGCCTACTATTTCTTCTTTCACTAATGAATCATCCAATTGTTCACATACTGCAGTACCCCCAACCCTGCCTCATACAATTCAGCAGTCATCTATTGCAAATTGTTCCCATACTGCAGATCCAAATCCTACTTTGCCTCCTGCACCAATGCCATCCCATCCAATGACTACAAGATCTAAAACTCAACTGTTAAGTACAAACACTACTGCATCTACTGCAACACCCTCCTCAAATATAGACAATCTTCTCCAACCTATCCCTGAGCCTATTACTCAACCAAATCCTACTGCATCTACTGCAGCATCCTCCTTAACTACAGATCATCTTTCCCAACCTACTACTGAACCCATTGCTCAACCTATAACTGAGACACCCTCTCCTCTCCCATCTTACCCTATGACCACTCGGTCCAAAACAGGAAGTCAAAAACCCAAAAACTTCTCAGATTTCAAAATGTTTCACTCTAGGTATCCCCTTCTAGGCTATCATACTTTTCTACCTGAAACTGAACCTTCATGCTATAGTAAGGCTGCTCCTGACCCAAGGTGGCAGGCTGCTATGTCTCTGGAATTTGAGGCCCTTCTCTCCAACAAAACATGGACTCTTTGTCCTAGGCCTTCACACCAACATGTGATTCATAACAAGTGGGTGTACAAGATTAAGAGAAAATCAGATGGTGCAGTAGACAGATTTAAGGCCAGACTAGTTGCTAAGGGATTTGAACAAACCTCAGGGGTGGATTATACTGACACATTCAGTCCCGTTATTAAGCCATCCACTATTCGGGTTATTTTAGCACTAGCAGTATACTTCAACTGGATGATTAAGCAGTTAGACATCTCTAATGCTTTTCTTCATGGTTCCTTATTAGAGGAAGTTTACATGGAACAGCCAAAGGGTTTTGTTGACAAAAACCATCCTCACTCAGTGTGCAGATTGCAGAAAGCTATTTATGGTCTTAAACAAGCCCCACGAGCCTGGTTCAAAAGACTTTCTACTTATCTATTGGATATTGGTTTCACTGCATCTCTTGTGGATAACTCTTTGTTCATTTTTATATCTGGCAGTGTTCAAATATTTATGCTAATCTATGTAGATGACATTATCATTACAGGGACACACTCTGATATGATTACATCTATAGTACAACTCATGCAGCAGGAATTTCCTGTAAAGGACTTAGGACCACTAAGCTTCTTTCTTGGCATTCAGGTCACTCGAGGCCCTGCAGGTATTCATCTCTGCCAATCCAAATACATTTCTGAGCTTCTCAACAGAACTCACATGACAGGAGCAAAGCCTGCAAAGTCTCCTTGTTCCTCTGGTTCCCAACTTTCCAGATTAGATGGTGAAGAATTACTTGATCCCTCTGAATACAGAAGTGTAGTAGGAGCTCTGCAATATTGTACATTGACAAGACCTGATGTAGCTTTCTCAGTGAACCAGTTGTGCCAGCATATGCACCACCCCACGGCCACTCATTGGTCCGCAGTCAAGAGAGTCTTACGGTTTCTTAAGAGCTCATCTGACCATGGCCTGTTTTACTCCAAGACTAATCTCCAACTGAATGCTTTCTGTGACTCTGATTGGGCAGGATGCCCTGATGATAGACGATCAACCTCTGGTTTTGCTGTGTTTCTTGGTGATAGCTTGGTATCTTGGAGTGCCAAGAAACAACCAGTGGTCTCTAGATCAAGCACTGAGGCTGAGTATCGATCTCTAGCTATTGCTACAACTGAACTATATTGGTTAAGAATGCTCTTTCATGAACTTCACATCTCTCTACCAATTGCTCCAGTTGTCTGGTGTGACAATGTGAGTGCCCTATCTTTGGCAGCCAATCCAGTTTACCATGCTAGAACAAAGCACATTGAAGTTGACTATCACTTTATCAGGGAAAAAGTTCTCAACAGAGATATCAAAATCTCCTTCATCTCTACAGCAGATCAAATAGCAGATGTCTTTACCAAAGGATTATCTTCAGCCCGTTTTCTCTTTCTCAAATCCAAGCTCAAAGTGATTCCATCCCCTTTTTGCTTGAGGGGGCATGTTAAGCTAAGTGATGATTCAGATGAAGTTCCAGCAACACATTGCGATCGATCGCAGCCTTCAGAGTATCGAGCGCAAGATCGATCGCAGTATCCGAGAGATTTATCATTCGAGAACACTCGAGTGCGATCGAGCGCAGGTACTAGTGCGATCGATCGCAGTCTCAGTAGCGATCCTGCATCATAAGACTTCTATTCCTTCTCAACCTCTCTTCTATCTGTAAATACAAACAGAACATCATCTGTTTGTATTATATCTCTTCTCTTGTAGTTATTTCTAATTAGATTTCTTTAGTATATTAAGTCTTCTATTGTAAATAGGTTTCTTAGATAGTTATCTTATCACTCTTATCTTGATAAGATTAAAGTTTGATTGTAATTGTAACTCTTTCATTATTTAAGCTAAATGAGAAGGCTGATGAGATCATTCCGCCAAATTCTATTTCTTTAAGAAATCTTTCAGTTTACTCCTCTATAGAAGAAACCTCACCCCCTTCAGTTTAACACACGGCCCCATTTCTCCCTTGTTTTATTTGTTCTGGCTTTCCTTTTTCTTTTTTGCTCTGCAACATGATAGAGAGTGAGAGAGAGTATGAGTTGAGATAGAAAGAGAATCTGAGAGAACGAGAGAGCTCAGTGAGTTCCTCTCGTTGTCCTCTTTAATCTTGTGTATGCCCATTTTTTTTTCAAATTATGTCGTTAAAGGGCCCAATAAGCTTATGACTTGTAAAAATGGATTAACTTTTATATATATATATATATATATATATATATATATAGTGATTTTAATTCGTCAGAGTAAGACCCTCATTGAGAAACTTTTATTTAACTTGTCCTCTAATTGTCCTTATTACTTTCATTGAGTGGTTGTAATTTATTTCAACTTCCTCATGAATAGCATGAATTGATCGTACCTTATTTTATTTATCCTCATAATCAATTTGTAAGATGATTATGAGAAGTTAGCATATTTTTCTGTCGTCATGACTGATCTTACGATTTTCATTTGCGATCATATTTACTTTTATCATATCTTGAACTAAATATATAGAAAAAAAAAATATATATATATATTTTTTTTATCTCACACACACACACACACACACACATATATATATATATATATATATATGTGTGTGTGTGTGTGATCACAACAATTGTTTATGGAGCGTGAAGAAATGAAATGTATTAAAAACACATAGCCATTTCTCAAAAAAAAAAAAAAAGAGTCACAATCATGGGAGTCACTTCACCGTCTAGTTCTATCCTCGTGACAAGTGGCATCCCAAGATTGCAACAACTCTTGCATTGGGTCCCACTTAAAAGAGATCTCTAGTCATTTTCATTGCACTATACGTACATGCACAGCAGATGAGACGATCAGTCATAATCAGCTTGACAGAAGTTTGAAGTAAACTTTTCAGCAGAAATACTTCAAAGTTTATTCGTAAATTATGGTAATATTGGGGGTTGAGATATTAAATATATAAATTTTTTAACAATTGAATTGTAGAAATTCTTTTAATTCAGTTTTTAAATATATTTTATGAGTTCTTAAAAGTTAAAACATGTAAATTACATTTTTTTTTTAATTAATATTATTTAAAAAAAAATGTAACAAGCTCAATTTTTTATTATTAATAAATCCCAAATTTGAATTTTCAAAGTTGGACAAAATGTGTGAAGCGCTTTCAAAGAGTTGATAAAAATAAATAAATAAAAAGCTTGTATTCTCCAATAGACTGGTGACATGTGTCAATGAGTTCAAGTGGCTGGGCTGGACCACTTGCGCAACACAAAGTTTGAATGGTTCACACCTCGAATTTATGTGGAAGTCTTTGTCATTTGAGTTCATATTCCCTTGGGTTGGGGATGGGCTTGGATCCCTGGGCTTCAGAAATTTCGTGATGGCAGAAGATTGCTTTTGTTTTGGTTTTTAATTGTTATATATATATATATATATATTGTGATTAAAGTCTAGAATTTCAAGTTTACTTACTATTACTTGTAGAAGCATATCTAATTACAACTTATTTGTAAATATCTTCCCAACTGCACCCAAACTGAAGAGCCCATGGGGATGATAGATTGGGCCAAAAATCCCAAGCCCCGATAGGTCAGGTGGATCAGTTAGTTATCTAAACAAGGATGAAGAAAGGCGCATTACAGAAGATCACCACTCAATCACCTCATCCTAATTGTCCCTAAATTCTAGGCAAGGAATCAAGGCCGTCATTTATACGGCCAACAGACACGTAGCCCTATATGACACCAGACAACTGGAGCTAAGGAATTCAGTGTCACTACCTTGTCAAGGTTGTACTCCACTAGCGACACCTGACAAAGAACATACCCGATTGAAAGACATTAACCAAATGCCACGCTCTGTCAGAAGAAGAGACACTCCACGTATGTAAGGAAATGTAATCATTCCAGGCATACGCATTTCAATCGTCGCTCCACCGTTCTTGCATTCTTTTACCCTTTTTCTATCTCAAAATTCTTTATCGACTTCAACATCGAAAGTATCTCTTGTTAGGAACGCCAATTAGTCTTTGAACTTGCATCTATTCTTTCTTGCCTAAATGCTCTTGGCCCATAATCAATCGTACAACCAACTACATCATATATAACTTTACCATACAACTGCCTTCAACAATAGTTGCACTATACTCAAGTCCCCATCACAAGGGGGCAATTGTGCTCCATTGAAAGAGATGGAGTGTATGACACTTTTGGACCCCTTCACCTTTTATTACAATATTCCAGCCCTCTCTATTAAAATCTATTAATCAATTTCCCCAGCCGTTCAAGTACTTGAAAAGAATTGGGCTGTCATCAGGTAAACCCATCTTTCTTTTCATGGATCAGCTCCATTTTTGCCATATTTTGGGTATGTATGAGATGACAAGCACAATGCTAGCTCTTACATGCCAAACATGTATTTTACAGTGGGGTAATTTTATACATCATACATTTATTTCGTTTTATTTGTTTTTATTATATTATATTATATTAATGTGGCAGGTTTCCGGTTTAGCAGTCATTAATTTTTTTAAAAAAATAGTTTTTTATTTAAAAAAGGGATTAATCCAAGAGCTACTAGCCTAGGACTGGCAAAACGATTTCACGTGTTGGGCTCGTATCAACCCGGTTGACCCACCAACTCAAACACGACACGTTTATTAAACGGGTCATATGACACAAACCCATTTAATGTAAACTATAATCCTAAAACTACATGTCGTATTCGTATCGGGATCGCGGGCCACAGGTTAAATTGACAACCATAAATGAAGTTCAAAAAAAAAAAAAAAATTAAATAAATAAATTGAATAAACGTGTCAACCCGCGAACCCGATTAACCCGCCAACCCTTTTATGTCAAACCTGAATATAACATGTTTATTAAACAAGTCATAAACGGGTAACTCATTTATGACCCAAACCCGTTTAACCTAAACCCAAACCCTAAAACTACGTGTCATGTTCGTGATGGATTCGCGGGTTGCGGGTTAAATTGCCACCCCTATACTAGCCTACTATACCCGGCAACGTTGGCATGGTGAGATGAATGTAGGATAAAGTATTGTGTATAGCATTTATCTTTTACTTTGTCTCATTTCCGGCTAAAACCATACTGCTACGAGCCACACATTCTAGTCAAAATGATCAAAATATCGTGATAAATGTTATATACTACGCATTCATCTCATTAGGTTGATGGACATGGTCACATAACTCAATGAAATAAAGATAGGATAAAGGTATAGTATATAGCATTACTCTTAGGGCTAACAATTTTTGTCACGACTCGCAAACTTGACACGAACCCAACATGAAATTAAAGGGAGTCTGACCCGTTTATTTAAATGGGTCAAGTTATGGTTGACTTATATTATCTTATATATATGCCTCGACACAACTTCCTAAGTGACTTAATGACTGGTAATTTTTAACATAACTCGTGAACCTGACACGAATTCAGTACAAAATTAAAAGGTTAAGGTTGAGGGGTTTGATCCATTTAATTAAATTGACCTGTACTCGACATATGTCTTAATATGACCTGTACCCGACACAAAACCCCTAATTGCTCTTACTAGATTTGAGAGCATCATAAACAAATGTTACCAAACATTTAGTACACATCATCTAACTTCCATTATTGCAATTTTAGCCAAAACCATATTATAATAGGCCAGGATCTACAGGAACGGATCAAATTGATAAAAGATTAATTTTGGGTCAAAACATGAACCTAGAGAGAGATCATTGAAGTTTGAATGCCATTCTGAGATGAATTTCACATACAACATGATTGTGTGGAGAAGTCATGATTAGGTAGTCGGTAGAGAGTTGGGGCCTTTTTGTGCTAAAAAAAATGATAAATAATAAATTACACAAGTTGGAAAGCTAGAAGATTTGCAAAATCCAGCGACACCTTACTCTATAATGTACGTAAAGTAATAACTATAATATAGTTTATTTAATTGTTGGCTTACTTTAACTCTTGATGCATTATCGAGGTTGTCTGCAGGGATTTTTATAGGAGTTCGTTTTCAACGAAACCGACGTTTTGCATTGTTTATTTATTTTAATTTTTTAAGGAAGAGAACGGGCAAAACAAATAAGCTGTTTGATTAACCTTTGTCGCTGTCTATACTCCGCATGTTCTCGTGAATTTTCTAGATTTAAAGACTTTTTGTCTGGGCAATGCTTGTTACCATACTTTTCGTTGGCATTTCTTTTATTAAATTGATGTGATGGTGCTAATCAATTCTTTAATTAATTTTTGTCCTAATAAATAATAATAATATTATTATTATTAGAGCTGATAGGTATTATCATATTAGCCGTGTGAGATATGACTCGTGGCAATTTGTATTTTCATGTCAAGTTCGAATTGTGTCAATGCATGAATATAATATTATATAAGTCAACCATAACCTGATCGATTTAATTAAACGAGTCAAACCTCTCAACCTTAATTATCTAATTTTGTATTGGTTTCGTGTCGTGTTTGTGAATCATGTTAAAAATTATCAGTTATTATGTTGCATGTCGGGTTCGAGTCGTATAGATCGAGGCATGGGTGTAAGACTATATAGGTCAATCATAACCCGACCTATTTAATTAAACGGGTTAGACTCTTTAACTCTAACCATTTAATTTCGTGTTGGATTCGTGTCGAGTTCACGGATCGTGTCAAAATTTGTTAGATATGAGTGTAGTATTTAACATTAATCTTTCTCTATTTCATATATTTATGATAAATGCTACATATTACACCCCATTTTACTGGTTCATGTAGCCCTTGATTTTATTATTATTATTATTATTAAATAAAGACCGATAAATACTATCACATCGATCAACTTAATGAAATGCGAGTGTAATACGTAGTATTACCCAATATTTAAATAATATTCTAAGTTCTTATATGAATTTCATTCAATGACACGGACAATCTTAGCTTTCATCAAATAACTTGTATTTATATAATTAGATTAAAATAAACACCTCCAAAACGAAACCGAAAGAGAGATGAGTAAAGTAATCAAATTGGAGGTTGAAGGAAACATGATCCATGTGGATTGATTAGTTGAGGTCCAAAAAATAATCAGAAAATAGCAAATTCAATGTACTGTAAGACAAGCTCAATAATGAAAAGTGCCCAACCATGTATATATATTACTTTGAAAGGAAGAGGAAGAGGAGAACACGGCGTTGCGTGTTTGGTGCAAAACATGCAGTGGAAGGAAACTTTTTTCAGACACGGTGAGAAAAAATTCAACACAAGCATGTTATCGTAGCCGTATGATTGCTATGAGACTTTGAAGAAACATTAATGTTAAACATGGGTGTCTTGTATTC
Organism: Corylus avellana; assembly: GCF_965113065.1. Classification (NCBI taxonomy): domain Eukaryota; kingdom Viridiplantae; phylum Streptophyta; class Magnoliopsida; order Fagales; family Betulaceae; genus Corylus; species Corylus avellana. The sequence goes on from NC_142492.1 coordinate 28,895,078, forward strand.
CTTGTCTAATAACCAGATCATAGGCGGCACTTAGCCTTGTTTTTCACATGTCAGCTTATAAAGCTGTTTTCTGTCATGTGCCCAATTTTACATTCTAAATTTTGGTAATGGAAAGGGTTAGGAAACAGTTCTTTACTAAAAAAAAAATTCTTTCATTGCTAAGGTTTTCTATTTCGCTTGAGCAAATATTGTAGAAAAATTGCGTGAAGTGTTCCAAAAATGATGTCTCTAAAAATCTTTTCATTTTACGGAATGAGTAGAACTAAAATTTAAGGGTTTGTTTAGTACAACTTTTGAAATGGTGCGTTTTACTCTTGACTATGATGTGATATAAATGTGAAAGTAATTTTAAGCATTTTAAGGATAACCAACAGATTTTTATTGGCTATGCAGCCAACTCGATGGGATTTAGGTTTTATTGTCCTTCCCATAACCCTAAAGTTGTTGAGTTTAGAAATGTAAAGTGTCTAGAGGATGTGTAACACTTCAGTCCCCACATTGGGAAGATGAATAGCCTACACTGAGTGAGTAATTATAAAAGCACTCGAAGTGCTCAATTTCACATTGGGTCCTTACTATGTGAGATTGAGCTTTATAAGTGATTTTAAGAAGCTCAAAATTGATTAGTCTTTTTGAAATTATAACGCAAATGTTGTTAGCGTTTTTCCTATGTCGTTACAAATAGTATTAGAACAACCTAGTAACGTCATGTGGTAATGGAACACTACATGACGTGGTCCTAAAAAGGATGTAAGCAATTTAAAAGGGGAGAAGAAGAGGGAAGATTGTAACACTTCAATCTCACATTAGGAAGATGAATAGCCCACATTGAGTGGATAAATTAGTTTCGTACTAGATGAGACTGAACTTTATAAGTGATTCTAGAGAATTCCAAATTGACTAATCCATTTGGAATAATAGTAGATCTGGTTGCACTTTCTCTAGTTCATTACATGATGATCCTAGTGGGAGTACTTATCCTCCAAAGATAGAATTTGAGGAAGCACGAGAATTGATTGAATCACCTTTAGACGAAGGACGCTTGATTATGGTTAGGGGAAATCAATTTGATTACCTTAAATCACAATCAATTCCAAAACAATCAACTCATGAAGAATATGTTCAGGATAAACCTACTCAGACTTTGCAAGAGTCTGATTTTGATATCGTACCTAAGGATGATCCAAGCGTATTTTCATAAGCCGTTAGTGGAGATAACTCCACATTAGGTTCAATGTTATGAAGGAAGAGATAGAATCCATGGCTAAAAATTAAGTCTAGAAACTCATTGAGTTACCAAAAGAGCTATAGCCATAAGCTACAAATGGGTTTACAAAATTGAAAGGAATGCTTTTGTAAATTTGAACGATATAAAGTTCTTGTAGCCAATGGGTTTACTCAAGAGGAAAGCATTGGCTATTATAAAACTTCTGCTCTAGTATTTAAGAATGATTCATTTAGGATAGTCATGGTATTAGTAACTCATTTTGACCTAGAGTTACATGAAATAGATGTGAAAACAACTTTTCTGAATGAATTCACCCGATGAAAATTTATTTATGGTCTAAAATAGGCCTCTTACCAGTGGTATATAAAATTTATTGAGAACCGTGTTGATCAGTGTATATACCTTAAGCTAAAGTTATTTTTCTAGTGCTATATGTAGATACTTTGCTTGCAAGCAATAGTTTAGATTTGCCACATAGATCCTCACGAAACTTTGAAATGAAGGATTTGAGCGAAGCATCTTATGTCATCATCATAAAGATTCACAAACACGGGAAATAAAAAATATTAAAATTGTCTCAGAATGCCTACATTGAAAATATTTTGGTGAGATTCAGAATGAATGACCTACAGTGGTACTTAGTATGGAAGGGGATAAATTCAATAAACATTAGTGTCCCCAAAATGCATTGAAATAATAGCAAATGAAAAGTATGGGTAGCTTAATGTATGCTCAATTCTACACTAGACCTGACATTGGACTGGCAATAGGAGTACTAGGTCAATACCAAACCAATCCAAATTTGGAATATAGGAGAATTGCAAATAAAGTCTTGTGGTATATGCAAAGAACTAAGAACTACAGCTTGACCTACGGATACAAACCATTTGGAGGTGATTGGTTATATGTAAATAATAAAAAGTCTACTTCAATATATATTTTCCTATTGCTAGATGGGCTATATCCTGAAGATGCAATAAGAAGACTATGTTTTCTACATCTCCCATGTAAGCATAATTTATTTTATAATACAATTCGAGTGTACCATCTTCTTTCTCATTTCAAGGAAAATGTGCGGGAGGAAAAGAAAATAGCAGAGGGATCCAAATCAGACCCTTCTAGTAGTATCTACCATTTTAGCCCACTATCCTCCACATTTCATCAAGTGGTCATGCTAGAGACCTTGTTTTCGTTGATAGATAATCAAGCGACTTTTATAAATAAAAGCGTGAAGTGCCCCTAAGTACACCAGAAGAATACACAAGGACACCAATCATAAAAACAAAAGCAGAAAGACAAAGAAAAATCCACAAGCAAACCCAAAGCCCCACCAAAGGAACCCTACACCCTCATGCCTTTACCACAACTATAACCCTCATAATTGATAGAACTCTCCAAGTTCTTCAATTCCCTCATTCCTTTAGATTTAGAAGCATGGACCGACTTCAAGGATTCTCCTACCTCTATGAGAGGTGATGCCAACCCCGACCTAACATGGGAAGGGGGTCGCGAGACAATCCCACTAAAACTTGAGAAAATTACCAGAAACCCGATGTAAGCAAAGAGAGAGCAACGACTTCATCAACACCACCCTTCTGGATAGCCGTTGGGGCCAACTCACTCAAGACCCAATCCAAGGGCATGGTCATGCTAGAGACATAAAAATTCATGGATAATGCTTCCCTAGTTTCTAGATCTTTGTGACAGTTCTATAGGTTTGATAACTTCGTTTAGGGTTGCCAACCCGGTTCCGGTTAGCAGTTATTGGCTAAAACTGCTAATCGGAACTAGGGTAGCCGGTTGGTCAATTTTAAAAATCGGAACCGGTTACTAGTTGGAAGACGGTTATCCGGATCAGTAACGGGGTCTTTAAAAAATTTGTATTGAGTCTACTTTTTGGGCTTAATTCAACCATTTTTGCCCTTTTTAAAAAAACAATTAGAACGTTTTTGGCACAATGAGCTAGGCTTTATTGTTGTTGTCCCAACAAAAAAAAAAAAAAAAAAACTAAAGTAAACGACGTCGTTTTATATATATATTGGCTACCAACCGATAACCAGTCAATCGCTTTTAAAAGCGGTTGGAAATAACCAATAACTAGCCTTACCAATTCTGTTATCGATTTTTGCATTTATATACACCCGACCGGTAAAAGCGGTTGGAAATAAGCAATAACTATCCCTACCAGTCCTGTTACCGATTTTTGCATTTATATACACCCGGTTATAACCGGTACCGGGTGTATATAAATGCAAAAATCGGTAACAGGACTGGTAGGGATAGTTATTGGTTATTTCCAACTGCTTTTAAAAGCGATTGACTGGTTACGGGTTGGTAGCCAATAACCAGTTGGTAGCCGGTAACCGGTTGGTGGCTAGTTATAACCGGCCGGATTTACACCTTTAATTCCGTTATACCTGGCCGAATTTACACCCATTATTCTGTTTTATCTCTTTTCTAAACTATTGCTGCAATCAAACAGATGTAGAACGAAAATGGATACACTAGCATGCAACGGCATTCGCGCTAGCACTCTGGAACAAAAGGTAGAAAGGACACCAAGTTCTTTCACGTTGTTGCTAAAGATAATCATAGAAGACACACAGGCATTAAGGTCATGTGAAGCATATGAGACACATTAATTCATTTTGTTCTTCGAACCTATTTGAAATTGCGTTGGGAAGCTTTTGTCTATAGAAAAAATCTCATTTTATGCACATGTATTGTTTTAATTTGTTGGGATAAGTAAAATTGGACCCGAATGGCTTATAAGAAGTTCATTCATAAAGTTTGATTGCTCATAAAGTACTACTCATTTAGGGAGTATTATACATTGTAGGAAAAATTACACTTTACCTCCCCAAAGTTTGGGGAGTTTTTAAATTCGACCTACAAAGTTTCAATTTTGGCAATGCACCCTTCCAAACTTCCAAATTTTTGCAATTCGACCAATGTTATCACAAAATTCTCATATTGCCCCTAATTTTTATTTTTTATAAAAAAAATTTAAAAAAAAAAAAATTGGGGTGCAAAAATGTCCAGATGGCCAAAGAGCCACCCCAAATTTAAAAAAAAAAAAAAAATTATAAAAAAATAAAAATAATAAAAAATTAGGAGCAATATGTAAAGTTTGGGATACAATTGGTCAAATTGCAAAAATTTAGAAGTATGAAGGGTGCATTACCAAAATTGAAACATTAGAGGTCAAATTGAAAATTGTTCCGAACTTCGGCGGGCGGGCGGGGTGGGGGGGGGGGGGGTAAAGTGTACTTTTCCCTACATTGTGATACATTATTATGTATAGTATTCTTTATGTGAGTGGGAACATTCCATAAATAGTTGGAATAAATAAAGTTATGATCATATTGAAGAACTTAACACCAAAAGGAATTCAGATGTCATAAGGGCCAAGGGGGGAGAATATATGAAATTCCCTAAAATATTAAAGTGTGGCTCATGCGCCACATGTATTTGCTGTGGTTTAATTAAACACAATTACAAGTGTTCCATAATTCATTCCAAATAAGAAACTACTTGTGAAATCATATTGGAATTGATTTTTTATTCTTTGGGAAGAATAAGTAAGATAAAATTCTAATTGAGGGTCTCCGACCGAACCTTTAAGTACGGAGCCTGTGTATTCCTTTTAGGGCATAGGTTTGCCTTCTCTACCAAAAATTTTTCTTCAAGTTTCTTTTGCTAAGGTTCTCTATTTTGCTTGAGCAAATATGCTTTGAAGGTAATTCCAAAACTTCTCAGCAGTGTATTTTAATGTTTTTTTTTTTTTTTTTTGTTAACACCCTTCTATTAAACAAAGAGGATTCAATTCCCAGCAAACAGTAATTAGGATTAGGTTAATATTGTGACAATTGCATGAGCAGTACTCACACAGCAGTATATTGTGAGTTGCCACTGTCCAAGATTCCAAAGATAGACTTCTCATTGTATTTTAAGCAAAGCACAAAACCGCCCGACATAAAGAGTCAAACTCACACCATCACCAACTGAAAGAGGGCCAAAAGTGAGAAATTTTTAACATCATGTGTTAGAGACCCTTTATCCCAAGTACTGCATCAAGCGAACCTAGTACCAAGATTTTTAAATGGGTGAAGATCACGTGAAATCAGTCTAGAATGTTATTGAAGGGGCCCTAAGTTGTCGACAGGAGGAGCATGTGGTCCACTTATGTGCTAATCTCGAATAACACAATGAACATGTTGCACCAAGGAGAGCACAGGATCAAAGAAAATCATTTGCTACTTAACAATCTTGCTGCCTAGTTTTAGTAGAGTTGCCAAGTTGACAGAATAATTTACCAACTTGAGGGCAGTAACTGTACAAGGAGTCAAGGACAATAAGAAATTCATAAGACCGACCTAGGATATGATATAAGATATGTCCTAGTTAAAGGGAAGTGAGGAAAGATTTATGTGATCAATTTCAAGTAATCTGGGTAAGGCACAATTAAGCCCATTGAGTAGAGAAGTTGATCATCTTGATGATCACTATAATAGTCCCTATACCTTATTTACAAGTTAGCTCCAGAGAACTGGGATGAGTTGGATAATCGGACAAGTACGTAGGTTCCTAAGATACATTTATTTGTTTGAGGAAACTCGGTTAGCATTTTTTTTTAAAAAAAAGTAATCAATAAATAGCATTAAAAATGTAATGCGTCCCTAAGTAGATATACAGTTTACAAGAGAAAGCATTAGCTAGAAGGAGCAAAAAGAACAAAGAAATCAATATACCTAATCGTCAAAGAAGAAACATATGCAGCTGTCCGAAGATACAAAGTTTCAAAGAATAAGGACTTAATTTCCTCTAATGCACTATCTCGGTCCTTAAAACTTCTGTTATTCCTTTCGTCCATTAACACCATAAAAAGGTAAGTAAGCACCATCTTCCACACAAAAGAACTCAGTGTACTGCCCGTAGTCCACACTTGGTTAGCATTAGAAATCTAAATAATGTTATGCATATCAAAAAGGATAGAGAAGTGCAACCTTATTCTCGTATACAAGAGAACACTTAAAAAAAAAAAAAACTAAAAAACTAAAAACAAAATCAAACAAAACAAAAAGAGAAACGCAGAGACACCCACAATAGAGCCCTAAACCCTAGAGAAACCCTTTACCCCGGCTAGAGCCATTGCCTCTAGCATCAAAGTTTCAATATTTTTAAGCTCCCTCCTCCTCTTTGGTTTAAAAGCAGAACCTCCATCTTCAATAAATTGACCCTCTTTAGTAGTAGAAACCAGCTCCAGTAACCTTTTCTCATCACCCCTAGAAGAGAACCCCAGAGTGGGAGCGGCTCCCATTGCACTAAGCACAACCTTAGACTAGCCATCCTCCCCTACCTCTCCATTCTCTCCATGCCCTGTTCCCGACCAAAACACCCCCCTTGGACGATTTACCCACCTCATAGCCAGTACGAAGAGAAAACTTCTTTTGTTTTTTTATTGGTAAGTAAGACACACCTGATGGGAAAATCTAAATACTAGTAAACTAGGATATTGTACTCTTATGGGAGTTGAAAGCCAAAAATAAAACTCTCCACCTGAGACATTCATTTCCCCAATACTTTGCTTGGTTTGCCTCCTTTAACTCTTAGAACACACTCGTCCCTCAACATTCTCTAACCTCTATGTCACTGTCAACCTATCCTTTGCCTACATTTAACTAGTGTGAACAAAGTTTTAGTAGTTTAAGAACAAAAAATTTGTCGATTACAATGAGAAAATTTAGTTGGGCCTCCAAAGGTATCGGGTGTGTTTGGCAAATCACCCTCCCCATATTTTTACTTCTCCCAAAAAAAAGTCAAATCTCTTTTTAAAACTATTACCAAACAACTTTTTTTCACTTTTCTCTCACAAAAAATTCAAATCTTATTTCACATTTATATCACATCAATCTCTTCTTATTACTATTCAAACAAAAAACGCACAACAGAACTATTTATCAAACACACCCGTCATGTTTATGTACAAAAAAAAATAAAGCCAAACATCATATAGGAGTTTGATTCACATATTATGTTAGCACTAGGAATTATTTACCCAAAAAACCCACCAAAATCGATCAAATACTAGCACATTCTTTTTCCATCACTAGTTCTCATTGTTGTCCAATATACAACAAATTCTAGCTACCTTAAGCACAATAAAGTGCAGGCTCCCCCATAAATGATCAAAATACCATAGCAGCGATATCAATCTCCAAAGGAAATAAGAATCAAATTAACTTTCCAGTTAGATTTTTGATACTACCAGGAAGACTAGTCTGTCTGGACTAGATGGACAATGAGCAAAGGAGACTCACAAACATATAACATTTCATAAGATTAAGTCACAAAAGAGGTGCCACCAACAGAATTCAACATTTATTGACTTAATATCAAAGTAAAAGTTGGAACCTCTGGTAGATTGTGAGTTGCCAAAAAACCAACCTCCCTGCTCATCCAACTGCTGCTGCTCAGCACCTCCAAGCTGAAGCTGAGATGAGCTCCCGACGCTGCCAGCAGAGCACAAGCGACGCCTGGCGCTTCTCAACGTGAAACCCCCTAACCGGAGTCCTCTTCACCACACATTCTGCCTGAGTTTCAGTGAAATTACTGAATGTTAAAGGTAAGAACCCGGCGGAGGCAAAGAGTGTTTTCCAAAGGGGCATTTTGTCGGGGGCTCGGAGACGCCCCAGTACAGTGCTTTCGATCTTAGGCTGAAGAAGGAACCTCTCAATCTTGCTCACAGCATCCGAAGTCACATTAACAGCATCCAGAGACTCCATGAGATTTATGTAGGAGTGGAGAGCTTGTACAACATGTTGTGGGAAGGGAAGGTCGGTTCTATCACACCCTCGGTCCAACGATACCACAATTTTCGGCGAGAGCTGCTTCACAAAGCGGAGGAGAGAAGGAAGCGCAGCCGGTTGATTGGAAGAAGACCAAACGGGAAAATTTACAGCAACTGCCTCATTCTCAGATGCTCGCAGAATGGGCAGGGAATAAGAGGTTTGGTCCAAGCAATCAAAGTTAACCACTTCAAGTTCAAAACGTATCCCAATCTCATTAGCAAACTGCGTTAAGTTGTCGCGCATAAGCCCGAGCTCAATGGGATGATGGGTGTGAGGAGAGGCAAAGGCAGTGATTTTCAATGATGGGGCACCCCTATTCCTCATTGGAAGCTCTTGCATAAACGACGCCCACTGAGCACCAAAGCCAATATCGAAGTCCACAATATGAATACGGTCAACATCATCGAGAGCTTCAAGGAGGGCCTGGTTGCAGGTGAAATTGACAAACTGAATAAGAGGAGAGATCTCAGAGAAGACTTTGTAAGCGCCCATCTTGAAGATAACATCAAATGGGGTTGGGCTCCTTGGTGGAGGGGAGGTGACTGGGTTGTTCATAAGGAGGAGCAATTGCAGAGCCTCCTTGAAGTAGAAAGCAGCCCTGTGGAGGGGCTTTCCAACAGGGGAGAGCTGGTGATTGAGCCGCGCCAATATCCCTTGCGCGTGTGAGAAATTCCCAGTCCCTACCAGCTCTGCGGCCTTATAGAGCTGGTCGAGCAAAGCAAGCTGCTGTTGCTGTTGCTGGTGCTGGTGCTGGTGATGGGCCATGTCCTCTTCGCCCGGTCCCATTTTCTGCAGCTTGGGCACCATCAGTGGCTTTTGTTGCTGAGGAAAAAATTGCACTCCTGCAGAGAACCCCAGATGTTGTGGCTGTTTTCTGAGCAAAAACTCGTGCCCAGGATCGCCAAAAGGAACCTTCGGGATCGGAGTGAGGGGATCTAACCCAACCCAGTTGGGTCGCTTCGAATGGGGAGGCTGCAGGAGGTGCTGTTCTTGTTGGGAAAAGGCCAACGGCAGAAAAAAGTTAGGATTTTGAGAGTTTGGCGGTTGGTTCAACAACACCTGCGGATTCACAATCTGGGGCTTCTCATCTGGGGCTTCAAACTGTTGCTGCTGATAAATCATGCCAGGAGGCAAAGTAACTGGAAGAGGGAGACTGTTACCTGAGCAACTATAAACAGGGTTTTGCATATTACAATTGTTGTTGTTGTTGCTGTTGCTGCTGTTCAACCCAACACTAGAAACCTTGTAATTTAAGGCCCCAGAAGAGCTTGGTACAATTGTACCACCATTCTTTCCGTTGCTGTTGCTGTTGTTGTTGCTATTTGTAAACCCACCAGAACCTGGATAAGCTGAAAGATTAGGACAGTGATTAATGCTTGTAATTAGATTACCAGTACCCGAAACGCCTCCAATGGGCTCGAACCCGCCGGGGCTCTGATCGACGACTCCCAGCCCAGCATTGCCATCTAAATCGAGAGGATTGCTTGCGCTCTGCAAGAGCTGTTTGAGGCCGAACGACGGGTCGTCCACATCGCCCGCGATCCAACGCAGCAGCGAATGCTCCTGTCCGTGGCTTGGCGACCCCCCCGTTTCCGATAACATGCTCTCCCAGTCTTCCAATCCAAGCGCGCATCTCTGCCCTCCGCCGGTGACCGCCTCTAGTCCACTCGGAAACGGTTGGAGCTCCGACGGCCACTCGTCCTTTCGAGTGAGTCCATGTTCGGGCGCAGTTGCGGCAGGCGGTGGTTCCGAGGAGCCTCCTCCGCCGCCGCCGCCGCCGAAAGACGAAGACAGAGTCGATGCCGATGTGGGAGGGCTCGGGCTTCTTCTCATATGAAGCACAGAAGTGGGTTCGTTGCTGTTGTTGTTGCCGCTGCTGTTGTTGTTGCTCCCAAAGCCAAGAAGCTCTTCTTTCTTATGGTTGTTACTGTTCCAAGCACAAATCGGAGCAAAACCTGCGATTTCAAAGACCCCCTTTCCCTGTAGCTGAAAGGGCATCCCTCTCATACCCAGAAAAAGTCCTCAAAAAGCTCTTCAAAGATCAAAGAAACCCCAAGATTTGCACAGACGAGGAAGAACAACAATGACAGTGCAAAATATGGGTTAGCTGAAACAGGCTCTCAGATTTCGTCTCCCGAGGCCTCAGACACACCATCTTTCGTTGCATGCCATGAATCCCTCAACTGAAAGAAAAGAAACCCATTTCAGAAAAACTCTTCCTACCGCTATTACTGACCACCTTGTTCTTTCTCTTCCTCTTCAGCTCCATAGCCTCTCTACTCCACTTCGCAAATCCATTTGAGCTCCATATCTCTCTCCAAGCTTTTCCTCTCCGAACCTTGCTGTTGTTGGAGGAGGAGGAGGATTTGTGGTGGTGCTTTTGCGCTTCTAATATCTTCTTCAACCCTTATGTCGCAGCAGTACTCTGTACCCTTCTCTGTTCTGCCATGGATGCGTGCATCATAAAAAAGGCAATAAAGCGCCCTCGCTCTTCCCCATCTCTCTTTCTCTGTCTCTCTCTAGTCCCTATCTCTTTTCTCTCACTAATATATTTTCCCATTTTCTTTCCTTTTTTTTCACCTTTTTCACCTACTGAAACTAAAATTAACTCTCTAGTACTACTGCCGTGTTTCTGTCACCACCCCGCATAGTGCTATACTTCGTTGTCTTTCCCTAATTTTACAAGGGTAAACTGCGCCCACCACTTTTTGACTGTGGGATGCCATTAACTTTGTAATTTTGTATAAAAAACTAGTATTCCTTTTCATTTCTTTAAATTTAATTTTTTTATTAAAAAAAATTGAAAAAAAACTTATAAAAATAATCATTTAATAAATTATCTTACTTTATTTCAAAAAAATTTAACTTTTGTAAGAAAATTTTTTCAAATACTAAGAGTAAAGTTATTTAATTTCTTAAGCTTATAAATTTATTTTTGTTTTCTTTTTTATTTATTATTAAAAAATTAAAAAATAATATTTAACTAAAATAAAAATAAAAATATTCGTACAAAGTTAAGAATTTAATGTTTGGTTTCTTTTAAAAACAGTTTTTCAAATTTAATAAGGTAAATTTTTCTTTTTAAATTTAACTTTAATTGAAGAACTCACTAGGAGTGCTCTAGGCTAGGTTGAAGCAGAAATTTTGTATGCCAACTTTAAAAGTGTCATATGTTTATTAACATACGAGAAGTACATATTTTTTAAAGAAAATGATAAAGGTATAACTTAAACTTAACTTTTGCTTAACTTTTAAAAAAAAAAAAAAAAAAAAAAAATTGCCTGTGGAGGAGTGAGAGAGCCTTAAACTATAGAGAGAGAGAGAGAAATTTGGTCTAAAAATTGGGCCAAAGTTAAATTTAAGTTGTAACTGTATCACAGCTATTTTTTAATTGCATGTGAATATAATTTTTTGATATCATTAATAATAACAATAAAAAATAAGAATAAAAATTATGTCCTTGTTCGGTACTCAAGGAACACATAAGGGTACTCTCATCATTTTCTTATGATTTTCTCTAAATTTAGGAAAGAAAATTGCTTTTTGTTTCCTTATCTAAATAAACTCTACAATAACTTTTGTTATCTTTGTTTATATTATTAAATATTTTTTTTTTTTATAAAAAATAAGTTTCTTATATATCTTTACAATTTTTACTAAATATCAACATAATCCTCAATAAAAGGCAAAGAAAAATATTTTATGTTAATATATATATTATTTTAACATAAAATATTTCTCTTTGCTATCTCTTTGCCTTTTATTGAGGATTAAATGGAATAAAAGTGTCCAACATTTTTAGAAATTGAGTCGAAGAAAATGATACAATTATTCTTACTAAATTGCGTTATAGGCTATGTTAGTTAGACCCTATCATTGAGGACGAGTTTTCTTTTAGCCCTCATAAATGTAACGTGGTATTTAAAATTATCAAGATATCAAAATTTAACAATAATCATTTTAAATTTAATAGTGATTTTAAAATTAACATCACATTTGGGATGACTCAAACCAGTCCTCTTTAATTATATCACAATGCATTATTCTCACATAAAAAAATAATAATAATTAAAAATAAAAAAATAAAAACAAAAACAAAAAAACTTTTAAATACTTGGTCGGAGAATTCGTACTACCAAAAAACTTTATATCCTTACTAAATTAAGCTGTTGTCCGCATCGGGCCCTACAATGCTCAGCCTTGAATTTCAAACTCTGGCTTTCATTGATGCTGCCAAGTTGCCAACTCCACCTTCCTTTTTCATATATCGAAAACCATAATCTCCTTCTTATATTCGTATTATCAGTATTAACTGGCTAGTCTAAGTAGACTTAAGGGTGTGGAGCCCAAATCTACTCCAATTATGGTGCCATAATTTATAATTTTTTTTTTCCTATTTAATAATAAGACAAGAGTTATAGGGTAAAAAACAAACAAATCAGGGTGAACTCTTTAACAACATTCAAATGAAAAACGCAATACATAGATAGTAATGGAAACAATTTATAATTAAATTATAGACCATGAAGGCATCAATTTCAGTGTAGTAAGATTTTTGTTTTTAAATATCAAAAGTAAGATAAGCTTTCATCACATCTCAAAAATGTCTTTATTAACATTTTTTTTTTCATGTGTTAGAGACGAGTCTTATATATATAAAATTCATTTTGTTTTGGAGACAATGTTGTTCTATTTCTTTTATTATAATTTATGGGGAAGAATCATGTTTCTGTTGTATGTTAAAGACGTGCGTCTTAATAAGGATTCCTTTAAAAAAAATAAAAAAAAAATAAAAAAGAAAAGAAAGAATTCTTAAGGTATCAAATGATGTTCTTTCTTTTAAGACTAAATGTTTTACCAACAAACTAATCTATTATTTTTTTGTTTTGGAGACAATGTTGTTCTATTTCTTTTATTATAATTTATGGGGAAGAATCATGTTTCTGTTGTATGTTAAAGACGTGCGTCTTAATAAGGATTCCTTTAAAAAAAATAAAAAATAAAAAAAAGAAAAGAAAGAATTCTTAAGGTATCAAATGATGTTCTTTCTTTTAAGACTAAATGTTTTACCAACAAACTAATCTATTATTTTCTATATTTGGCATCAAAGTTTGATGAAACTGAAATATGCACGACTTGCAATTATTAAGAAGACTAGCTTTAGAAGGTCGCCGAGGTGAGTCGGCAAGAATACTTCTCGTGCTTAAGTCAATAAAATTTTTAGGAAAACTCACTTTCCTTGAGAGGAAAAGGCTCTGGAAGTAGTGTATGCTTTGAATGAATGAGTAAAGTGTTTACCTTTCCTTTTGAACCATATTCCTTTTAGTTGAAGGTCGTGTCTTCCTCATACAATCCTGCCAAATGGCAGCCCTTCGACTGGATTGCATGTAGTTAGTTCATAGGGAGTAGATCACTGGTTCTAGCAATGGATGTTCTTGATAAGCTCTCAATTATCATGGGTCAGGTAGCATTAAATGCCAACTGCTCTGATTACGGAGGAGAGTGGTGCTCTCATGCCTTCTTCGCTGTGAGTTACCCAAAAACCTTATTGACACATCATGATTTGGCCCCTTTTTGGGTGGAAATAAAGATTAGTGCCACATAGCCTATCATAATCCTATTGTAGCTACTAAAATGGGGTTGATGGGCCAACCTAGGTTTGGGTTGGTCAACGCTTGGAATGGGCTTCATGGTTGTAATACCCCAAAAATAAATTAGGGTTAAGTACACTCTAATTATGATTTACGGATGTTAGGGTTGGTTCTCATTTGGTAAAATATAAGACCTTGGACTTTTTAAAGATTTTACTGTTACACCGTGATAAGCGCCAAATGTTGCACATTCAAGCCCCTTAACTCGCACATGTTAAATCCTTAGCATTGTTATCTATTTGATTTTGTGTCGTTTTAGTGTTTTCAGGTTCTAAATGAAAACGCAAGAAACTCCATTGATTTGAGGCTTAAAACACATCTTAGGAAGCTCCTGAAGCAAGAGGGATCGAGCTCAGCATTCTTAGGCTCGAGCACACATTCCCTTAGGCTTGAGCGCATCTTCACTAGGCTTGAGCTCACCACTCCTTGAGCTCGAGCGCAAGCGCGCCGACCTGCTGGACAAAAACGCATAATTATTTTGGAAATAAGCCTAGTTCTCCTAATTCCACTAGGGACAGAAATCCAGCTTTTTTCTGGAACTACAAGGGCTCCTAGGGTTTATTCTAAACCCTATAAATATGCCACAAACTTCAAGAGAAAGGTGTGCTCAATACTAGGAGAGATAATTCAGATAAATATCTTCTTAAAGGTTTGAAGAGTTGAAGAGAAGATGAACATGGCAAAAGGCTATCCTAGCACCGCCATAAGCAACAAATTTCGTAGTAAGGTGGTGATGTAGCCCTTTCCCAAGTAACAATGGTTTGATTGTATCTTAATTTAGGATTTTCTATATGCATGATGGTTGTATAACTTAGAGAATTGATTTTAAAGTTTATATTCAATCATTATGAAATTCTTCTCTTGTCCTAGAAAGCTTTTTATCTTGATTGAACTCAATCATTCGTATTTTTTGTGATTATATAAATGGTTGTTATACAAAAGGTCATGCCTAAGGAAGATGAATTTGTCTACAACCTAGTTTAGTGTAATTTAGGTAGACGATCCATACGACCCAAAGATGAGTTATGCTTATCCCTTGATTGTGTGTAACTCATTAAGATATTTGATATTCCATACCTAGGGAAGACGGACCGTATCGTATCTAGAGGTTAGATAGACGGTTTGCGCCAACCGAAAATGAATTATACTTATTTCTTAATAATGGTATTTTCTTGACTACTCGAGTGACATGAGTCTTACCATATGCATAGAAGGAATTTCCTTTATTAATTTATTATTGATCATTGTTATGTGGTTAGTGATGAAATCAACCACATATTCTTTCTCTCTACAATTTATCTTACTTTTACTTTTATGCTTTTATTTATAAATCAAAAACAAATCAATCTTCTTTAAATTAAGTTAGAATTAATCATGAATAACTTAATAACAATACTAGCACATTCCTTGAGATTCGACACCATCAATATAGCCACATTCTACAAAGATTCATTCTATTGCAAGTGGTAATTTTATTATTGATATTTTTGCACACAAAAAGACCATATCACACTGAACCTTCGACAAAGGTACCAAATGTTCGAAGCCTGCAGTATTGAAGAATCAACTCGTCTTTATCTTTGGCCCTTTTTTGTAAATACATGGTAACCAAATGGTAATGATTATGATAATGAGTATAGGATCAATTACAATGTGAAGTTAAGGAATAATTCCTAAAGGATAATGGGCATTGGAAACACCATCTTAAAAGGAAAATATTATATTTTTGAATCTCGTGTAGGCACTCAAAAGTATTGGAATGGACACCATGATGTTCTTCTCAAAAAGATCTTTCTGGAATGGGGTTGCACGCGCAATTCCGAGACTCGTAGCAAAAGTTATGCATGTTTTATTGAACACTGCGCAGTTGGTAAAACTACTAAAAAAGTCAATTGCAAACGTTCGCTCCTAGCGAATGTTCGCTCATACCAAACTTTCACTAATAGTATGTCAGGAAAGTACACACAAGGCGTTCAAGTATAAGTCCAAAAGTACACCGAACATTCGCTGACCAATTTTTGAACCACTAGATATTATTGATCAAACGCTCGATAATCATTGTGCACAATACCCAAACGTTCGCCCATAGTACATCGAACGTTCGCTGACCTGCAGAACTATAATAACAATGGAACAAGATCCTCCCCAATTCAAATAAACTAGAGAGTATCCAGTTAGTTATATTTCAGGGGTATTTTTGTTTTTTTACGTTATGAGATGACAAAAATACCCCTCCACTATAACTAACTGGATAGGATCCTAATTTAACAACAGTGCCCTCAGCTTTTCCAAACCTATAAATACTCCTCTGCACTCGACCTTTAAGCCTCATTTCTCGCCCTTGTTGCTCTCAAGAACCTTTGTTTGAGTGTGTTTGAGAGTTTTTGAATGAAAATGAGAGATTTCTTGGAGGTTTTGCTTCAAGGAGGTATCCATCTAAGCCTAATGTAATGCCCCCAAATCTGCCTTTGACAAGTCTAGTAAGGTTACTAGCAATTACCCTAATATAGCTAATTGAGAAACCGCCCCTCTAAGTATCATCAGAGTTAATGCATGGAAATGTGAGATTAATTTGAGAAATCTAAATAATCATAAATAAAGCATATTATCCTCAAAACATAGACACAAAGCAACTAATGGAATTAATAATCAAACCTGGTAATAATGTGGAGATCTTTGTCTTAAACGATTCTGTAGTGGCAAACTCACCACTCTCCTCTTCCTAAAAATAGATTTCCTACAAGATGTAATAACCGCATAAGTCTAAAGACTTACCTCACAATCAAGAATGACATAAGCCAATTGTTATTGAGCAGAAATAAACGTACATGTTGACAAAGATTTAAAAGAGGTGTTGTCTCTTATAATACACCGTAAAAATAGTGTTTTGTTGAAGAAAAGGGGTGTACTTCCAGCGGCAATCGCCTAAGTGTTTTAATGCAGAAAATGTTTGGATTATGCCCAGAATCCCAATGATTTTATATCCATGTTGACATTCAGATATTTGTAATGAATAAATGTTTTATTCAATGATAAAATTATTTTTAGGTATATGACATATAAAATATCTTCACATGCTTATTACTAGAAGTGTTCATCATATTATATTGTACATGTGAAAGGTCCCTAGATGACATTGAATATGGATATGAGTGTGAGTAACTTTGTTATCACACAAGCTTATAGTCCATAATCCTTGTATCTTTAAAATAGAATGTTCACAGTTGATAAATGGAACTAGGGCAATTCCATTTTGAGTAAGACTGTTACACATTGACTCTTGCTGATCTACCTTGATCAAGTTGAATGCCGTCTCCGGGATTGATGTGTTAGGTGCTGAGACCCTAACGCATTGAACAAGCTAAGGAATTGTCTTTCAGTAAAATATAATCCACAAGGACAGACAATAACTCCTTAAAGACTACTTACAACTTTGATTCTAAATCCTGAGGGAATTGTAGACTTAAATGTTGTATGTATGCTACTTTGATGTGTCAATGAGTGAAACCTATCATCGGTCAACAATGTCTCGATACATTGGGCAACCGCATGCAATATTGTGGGAAAGTCTTTTCCAAGAAGGAATCCAAATCCTTTCTTGGCAAACAAATAGATAAGAAACGTCCCCTTGTTTTAGGTTTTATGGGTTTATTCTCAGAGACTCTTGCCAGAACTTTTTTGTCAGCGCACCAATATATATATAAGAATGTTATGAAAACCGATTACTCAAGGAATAAGAGGTAGAGTATTAAGTGACAGTATCACTCCTCACCCTAGGGTTAGGCTTTTTGGTGTGAGGAGAGGATTAGGTGAAGGGAGGGGTTTTTATAGGGGGTGGAGGCGGGTCTAGTTCTGAAAAGGTGGAGAATGGGTTAAAATTTCTTTTCAAAATTGTCAGCGAACGTTCGGGTACTATCTGGGTGAATGTTCATGTACTATTGTACAATAGATAAAAGGGTCCAGACGTACGTTCTAGGGTATTACCTAGTGGTTTAAAGACTGGTCAACGAACGCTCATGGTGGTCCCCCTAGCATACGCTCGCACTCTAGGTCAAGGGCATACGTTTGGGTAGTCCCCCTAGTGTACGTTTGGTCAGTGAGTCAGTGGCTTTGGGTTTTGCTTAAAAGGTTCAAGGAGTTGGGCTACTTACCAAGGGTTTAGGCCTTTGGGTTATAAAACTTTGTTTTGTGAAAATGTTTTGTCGTTTGATAATAAATTATTAGCCTTTTAAAACTTAGTATTTTATCGGGGTTTTACAAATTTCCATGGTGAAAATATGTTGTTGATCTTGGGGAATATGTCCCCCTTGAGGGTCCTACATTCCTTCTTGCACTCCTCAATATGGTAGTTGGCATGTGATCTCAAAGAGGAATATGAGAGGAACAAATAGCATACAAATTTGTTCCTACATACGATGCTAACTAATGAAATTGAAATTTGCGTGAAAAATTTGACGAGGGGAACCTGCAATTACTAAGAAAACTGGCTTAGAGGCATGCCATGATGAGCCAATGAGAGATATATCTAATGCTTAAGTGAGTAAAGATCTGAAAAAAGCTTTACTCCCTTGAGAAGGAGAACCTCTAGAATCAATGTGTGCTTCAAATGAATAAGTGAAGTGTTTACCTTTCCTTTTGAACCATGTTCCTTCTAGTCGAAGGTCATGCCCTCGTCGTACAGTTCTGCCATGGGTTGCGGTGCAATTGGATTGTATGTAATTAGTTCTTTGTGGGTAGATCACTAGTCTTGGCAAGGGGTGTTCTTGGTAACCTCTCTCCTCTATCATGGGTTAGGTGGCATTAAATGCCGATTGCCCCGGCGATAGAGGAGAGTGGTGCACCCATGCCTTCTCCATCGTGGGTAACCTAGAAAACCTGCTACCACATTGTGATTTGGCCCTTTTTTAGGTGGGAGGAAAGATTGAGTGTCACTTAACCGGATCCCCTATAATTTCTAGGAGAATTCCAGTTTTTGGAATTCTAGATTCAAGCCATTCATTTTTATCCTATAATCATTATCCGACCACGTGTCCTATTACTAATAAAATAATAAAATAATATTTACATTTTAAAAAGAAAATATAAAAGAAATTAATTAAATAATAAGCCACCCCATTTTTGCCAGCCACCCCCAAAGGCCAGTTAGGGGTGGCCGGCCACCCCCCCATGGCCCTTGGGGGTGGATCGGCCACCCCTAGCCCGCCCTTAATTCGGCCCATGGCAAAAATGGAGAGGCCGGCCACCCTATATTATTTTATTAATTTCTTTTATATTTTCTTTTTAAACTTTAAATATTATTTTATTAATAATGGAATACATGAAAGGACAATAGCCCTTTGATGAAAATGAACGGCTTGAATCTGAAATTTCAGAAACTGAAATTCCTCCATATCTCACTTAGCCAAGTAAAATTTTTTGTAGTTGCCAAAATGGGTTAATGGGCCAACCTAGGTTGGGCTTCTTGTCCAAGGCGCAGGGATGAAATCTAGGAGTATAAAATATAGTTGTATCTAGGATTCAAATTCTTGATTTTTATTTTTTTATTTTTTTGACATGTCCACACAAGGGAATGGGGAATGGGGATTCGAACTAGTGACCTCCGCTTCATTAGGCGTGGTCTACAGCCGATTGAACTATCTCTTGGATACCAAATTCTTGATTCTTAATATGTTTTCTTCGCCATGAAAGAAAATATAATATGGTTATATTAAGAGTATGATGGAATATACTATATAAGGTAATTATAAGTTTGTGATAATAGGATTAATTTCCATGTTGAAATAATTAGCTATATTAGAATGATTGTGTTTGTTTATGTGTTTTGGGGGTGCATTTTGCTGTTTGATTTTTTTTTTTTTTTTTTTTTGTTATGACATAAAATGAAAATATGATTTTACTTCGATGAGCGTTTTGTGTTTTAAGTTTTTTTTTTTTTTAATATATTTGTTTTGAGAACAGAAAACAATAAACAAAAATTAATTTTTTAAAAAGTTTCAGAAAACACTCATAAACTTCTACTCGTTTTGAAACTATTCACATTTTTTTTTCTTTTGATTTCTTTTTTATTTTGTACATAAAATTTTTGTTTTAAGTTTAGGTTTAGTTTTAGGTTTTTTAGTTTTTGTATAGTATAGTTTTTGGTTTAATTTCTTTTTATATTTTTTACTTAAGTTTTTTTTTTAAAATTATTTTTTTTCTTACACTTTACCTCGAAGTCATTTATATTTACAATTTATTCCTGAGTTCATTTTCAAAAGTTTTGATCAAAGCCAAAGAGGTGGGGAAATAGACAAAAGAAATATACCTGAGTTAGAAAAACCGAAATAGACAAAAGAAATATACAGAAGTTAGAAAAACCAAGATCCCGTAGGTTGCTCGCAAACTTATTAAGTAATTTTTTTAAAAAATATTTAGGGGTAATTTTACTAAAGACTCTTGAACTTTAATTCGATTTGATAAGGCCTCTCAAATTTCAAAATCTCTCAATTTAGTCCCTTCAACTTTTAATTGATCTCAATTTGAACCATCTGTCAAATTTAGGGTTTAGAAATATCGAAAAAAGACTAAAATATCTTTTATTTTCTTTTTTTTTTTAATAAAAAAAGTTTTGGAATTAAAGGTAAAGTTAGAATTTTATAAAAATGTCGGGAGTATAAACGTCATGTGATGTTTAAAATTTGACAGAGTAGCCCAAATTAATTGCAATTGAAAGTTCAGGGAATTAAATTAAGAGATTTTTAAGTTTAAAGATTCATCAAATTAAATGGAAGTTCACGAATCTTCAGTAGAGTTACTCCAAAAATTTAATTTTAAAAAATAAATAAATAATTTTTCTCCTGGTTCAGGCTATGGACCCCATTATACAAGCTGTAATAAAAGCAAAAAGCTGAAATGGGAAGTGTTCTCACAATTCCATAAATGCCCACAAGCTTAATATCTCTCCCGCTGTGATCTCTGCGATTGTCCCACACTTTTTGTTTGTAGTTTTGTTTCTTTAAAAAGAAGAGCTCGTATGAGTATCAGTATACCCCAAGCCAAACACACCCTAAGAGAGCAAAGGTGCAAAAAAGACTGCCAAGGAATATGTATTATGAGCCATCCCCCATGATGAGTTTGTTCACTTATGATATCAAGTCCTATGAAAAATAAAAATAAAAACAAAGAAGAACCAATCAAGTTGAACTAATAGATATGATGTGAATGATTTTTAGCTCCTTTTTGTTCACTTGTTTAATTGCTATTCGAATAATGTTGTGTACAAACAACTCTAAAAGGAAGACGCGTGTTTGGTGTCATTTTCTTGTGAGAGAAATATATTATAATTCTTTAAATTATTACTAATTATGTACTTGAATTTTAAAAAGTGACACCGATGCGTGTTTATTATCACGTGTCAAATTAGACACTTTTGTATTCTTCTCTTCAAAATTAGATTGAAATTATTAATAAATAAAAATTAAAAAAAAATATAAAAATAAGAATTTGGTAAAAAAAAAAAAAAAAATTAAGGGGCTAATATGAAAAGGGCCACCCCTTTTTGGCTTTTTATTTTTACTTACTTATTTTGTTTAATTTTTTAAATATTTATTTTTAAATAAGTTTAAGGATATTTTGGGAAAAATGAAAAGGTCACTTTTTAAAGTTTAAAGTGTAAATATAAAAATAATGATAGTTCAGAAAATCAAAGTGTATTTTTCTCTTTTCTTACATATTATTTATTTTTAAAAAATTCATTAAATTTGTGAAATTCACTTTAAATCTATGAAATTCACAAATTTAACAATAAATTTAGTTATACGGATACGTACAATAAATAATCAACAGAATAAAACCACACATTTTTCAAGAAGAAATCATGCCCAAGTAAAAGCTATATGGAAAAACTCAAAAAAAAAAAAAAAAGCTATATGGAAAAAGTAGGTTGTTATGTGATGTCCCACGTTGTGAGACCTTAATGAGACAGCATAACATCCATAATAATAACATTTCCATCAATATTTGTGCAGAAATTTTATTCCACCAATACCAAAGCATATAAAATATATATATATTTTGCAAAGTCGACACCAAAATATCTCCACATTTGACTAGGTAAAAAAACAAAATAAATAAATAACTTAACGTAGGACTCTGAATTATTACGCATTTTGAAAAGAC
Organism: Corylus avellana; assembly: GCF_965113065.1. NCBI lineage: Eukaryota > Viridiplantae > Streptophyta > Magnoliopsida > Fagales > Betulaceae > Corylus > Corylus avellana. The sequence continues at coordinate 28,916,965 of NC_142492.1, forward strand.
TCTTCAAATTTTAAAAACTCTCAATTTCATTTCCTAAACTTTTAATATGTTGTCATTGACCCACTCCATTAATTTTTGCCGTTAAACCTTAACGAAAACCATTAAAAAAAAACTAAATTACCTTTCAAAAACATTTACACTGTAATACAAATCTCCCGAAAGAATTAGGTTATAAACACGAAAAATGCTAAACATTTTAAATTTTTGTTTTAAAAGTTGGTTTCCAAATGACATGTCAACATCCCATAAGTTTGTAACACATTTTTTTAAAATAATAAATCGCATGAAATTATGAGACATTATTTAAAAACCAACTTTAAAAAAAGCATTTAGAATATGTAGCACTTCCCTATAGACATATGGGCCAGAACAAATAATGAATAAGGCCAGCCAAAATATCTAACAAAATTTATCTACAATGACATCTCAGCAAACGTCTCAAATTTAGCGCCTGCTGATCCTCAATTCCTTCTAAATTTTCAAACAATTAAATAGATGATTTAACCTGAAAAAATGTGAAAATAAAAAATGTAAATAGGAAGAGAACAGTTCATCTCGTGCCAGGAACCAAGAGAATTGAGATATTTTCACTATATTGAAACACATATAAATAAAGGAAAATTAAAAAAAAATAATAAATAAATAAATCTCAAACTACAGATGGTTTGCAATATATTCTCTTAATGTTCAAAAGGTGTTAAAGTAGCTCCTTAAACTACAAAATGTATCAAAAATATCACTTATTTTTTATATTCCTATAATACACATATTCTTTTAACAAAAAAAAAATAATAATAAAATAATTGTAAAAAAAAACCAAACAATTTTTTAAAAATACAAAAAAACCAATGGGCGAATAAATACAAAAAAAAAATGGAATAAATAAATAATTTAGGCCAACTATAGTGATTAATTTAAGCCAACTACAATGACTATTTATGTCATATTAAAGTAAAATCAAAAGTGTATTAAAGTAAAATTAAAAGTACGGTTATTGAGATATTCCAAAAAAAATAAATAAATAAAATTAGTCCATAGAGTCAAATTCTGTTAAAAACTTGTTTTTATTCGCCCATTGATTTTACTTTAATACGACATGAAGCAATTTGTAATTTAGGCCAACTACAGTGACTAATTATTTATTTATTCATTTTTTTTTTTTGTATTTATTCACCCATTGGTTTTTTTTTGTTTTGTATTTTTCACTAATTTTTTGGTTTTTTTTTTTTACAATTATTTTATTTGTTAAAAGAATTGGAGTATTATAGGAATAAAAAAAAAAAAAAAAAAGTAGCATTTTTCATACATTTTGGTAGTTTTGGGGCTACTTTAGTTCATTTTGAACATTATGGGACTATATTGCAAACAGCTGGTAGTTTTGAGAGCTTTTTTATATTTTTCCTTTTTTTTTTTTTAATGGAATCAAGCGATATAAAAATCAAACAACTTAAGCACAATGCTCTATAGAGATAATATTTAAAATACAATTCGAAACTTTGTCAATAAGTACTTGTTCCACACTACTGGATAATGCTTCTTTCGCCAGACAATAAGCTGCACTATTGAGATGTCGTATAACATGGCATACCTTCCAGTTTTGCAAACAATTAAGCTCTCCCATCATTATTAAGAGCCTGCACCACTTGGAGGGCGTCACCCTCCAAAACCACCCTATGGAAACCCAATTCCCGACTCACCTTAATGGCCCTTAATATTGCTGCTGCCTCTGCAATATCGGGCTCAACGATGTAGTCTTTTGGCGCTACCAAAGTTGCCAACACCTCTCCTTTACCATCTCTAACAACTACACCAATACACATATTCCTTCTACTATTTTCCACCGTCACATTCCAATTTATTTGAACAAAATTGTTCTTTGGGGCTTCCTATCAAACGTTTTTTGTATTCACCGTCTCAATCAGCCTATCTTTCCAAGAGTTGGCTAATTGGAAAGCCTCCAAAGACTCCATGGCACACCCAATTACACTGGAAGATGGACTAAGATTTTTCCCATAAACAAGGGCATTCCAACGAAGCCATAACATTCTAGCCACAACCGCCATGATCTTCCTTACCCAAAAAATGCAGGAGCTCCTCCAATATATAGACAAATTCCTCATTCTCAATGCTTCTTTTTTGTATTTTACTACCACACCTACTCCATATATCATTTGCAGCCGGGCAACTCAACAGGTGGGGCACAATGGATCCTCTGTAATGTTTCGTCGAAACAAATTTGCTTTGGTGGCTAGAGAATTGTGACATACTCTCCACATAAACACCTTCACTACATTAGGTGTGTTCATCCGCCAAATTTGTTTCCACATAAAGCTCTATTGTCCCGTGCGAGAGCATTCCCCTTTATTCGATAAAAGTAACTCATGTTGAAGATGATATGCACTCATCACAGTAAACTCTCCATGTGTAGTAGCATTCCAAATCAACATGTCACTATTAGTGATAGAGCTAATAGGAATTTGGCATATAGCCTCAACCGTACCTTCATCAAAAAGTTCTCGTAGCCTATTAGTTTGCCATTCATTGGAGGTTCATTCAATGAGCTCCTCGACACACACCTAGCCACTTGTCCACCCAAATATGTATCTGACTACCATTCCCCACCGTCCATTGTAATCCCTCTACGAGAAGCTCCCAAGCAGACCAAATACTTCTCTAGACATAAGACCGATGCCGACCGAACTTAGCATTAAGTAACGACCCTTGATGAAAGTATTTAGCTTTGAGGATCTTTGCAGATAGAGAATTAGGATTCTGGAGAATACGCCAACATTCTTTCGCTAATAAGGCTTTGTTAAAACATTACAGGCCATGAAAACCCATCCCTCCATGACTTTTGGAGCCACCCATCTTCTCCCATTTAATCCAATGGATTTTCGAATCTTGCTCACAGTGACTCCACCAATATCACTGCATCATGGCATTAATCTCCCTAATAAGGTCTTCCAATTAGGTATACCGCTCCAAATTTTCTCTTTGACAAAAGAGAACGCCTTCCTTCAGGACCTTCCGACAATAGCAGACAAACCTAATATTTCTCAAAATTATTCCTCTACAGTTGAAGCTAACAAAATTTGTTGTCTAGTTATTCATTAAAACTAAATGTCTTGCAAAGATAAATTCTTCATGTTGTTTGAAAGAAATTTAAATCAAGAAGTAACAGAAAATTTTTTAAAAAAATATATTGATATTTAAATATAAAAAATGTCTTACTTTGATTTTTTTGTCTCAGGCTTCAAAATCTATGGAGCCGATCTTGAGGAAGACAATGGAAATTGCGTTTGGTTTGTAATTGTCTGACTTGAACTTGTATTGCATTTTATATATAGAAGTTTTACAAGATAAACTACAGAATTTAAATTACAAAATCTCTTGATCAACTATCTACTGAGTTGTAACATATTCAAAATACAAACATATCTGCAGAATGTTATCTCGTGGGATATTTGACTTGATCAACGTGTTTATTAGGTTGCGATTGGCTTGAGATTCAATACATCCCCTCAATCTTAACGAATTGGAACAAACATTAAGATTATCATGAAGAAAACAGAACATTATAGATACTAATGGTTTAGTGAGAATATCAGCCAATTGATCTGATAAAAACATAATAGTAAAAGCTTTATGTGTTATGAGTAATGATATAAGGAGGATTAAAGTTCTCTTAAAGTCATTTCAAATGTGATGTGATATTTAAAACAACCAACAGATCAGAATTTAATAATGATTATCTCAAATTCAATAGTAATTTTAAATGCCATATCATATTTATGATGATTCTATTAGGACTTTAGTCCTTCTTATATCATTAGTCATGTCGCATACGATGGATCCCTAGCAAAATGATAATTGATTTAGATGTTTTTGGTGCAAGTATAAAACATTGGTTTAGATGACAAATATGCGGCATCAATGCTGTCACAAAAAAGAATAGGAACAGTAAGAAGGAACACACCAAGTTCTTTAAGTAGAGATTGGATTCATGTTAATTCTATAATTGCGTTTGCAAGAGCCTTATATTCAGTCTCAGTGCTAGAACATGAGATTACTGGCTGCTTCCTTGAGTTCCAAGCTAAGAGATTTCGCCCAAGAAAATTACAATAACTAGAAGTTGATTTCCTATAATTTGGACATCCAGCCTAGCCAGTATTCGAGAATGCAACTAATTGAAATTGTAACGCCCCAACTTTTTAAGAAGTTGCAAGTGAAAAATATTTTAATTTTTCACGTGACGCTACTACATGATTAAAATATCATAATCATCACAGCAAAAAATAATCATGAATAAATTTTCTTTTCTTTCCTTTGACACCACAAACTCATCTCAACAAAGAAGAACTTAGATCTAGATGGTGAGAATTGCATGTGCTCCCTCAAGATGAGACAAGTCATAGCCTGACCTTAACCTCACCAAATATATAGTAGTAGGAAGTAGGAAACCAGTTGATCGAGATTAATGGGCATGAATCTTATTCCTTTTAATTAGCATTATGTCCATATAGAGACTTGAATCTATATCTTTTTCTCACCAAATCTTATGAGAGTAATTATTAATCTCAAACATGTTCTAAGCCAACCTCTCTCTAAAGGTAAAGTAAAGCTTTCATTAGATTACGTTTTTAGCAGTGATTTTTCATTTTTATACCAAACAATTTATTGGGTGAAGGATAAAAAACTTTTTAAATTGCAACAAAACCATTTTTTTTTTTTTGCCAAGAAAAAGAAAAAGAAAAAGAAAAAGAAAAAACAACAACACATTTTTGTGAGTAAATTGGTGGGTCAAAAATGGACCCACTTGGGCCAGCAAAGAGTGCAGGCCGGTGACTTCACCAGCAGCGAGGGCCGTGTTGAGTTTCTTCACCTGCATCAGAAGCGATATTTTGGCCTCAAGCCCAATCCCTGACGGTGCGTCGACAATGAATCCCCACCTCTCGATTTTCCAAGAAAACCTTCTCCATTCTCTCTCTGTTTTTTTTTTTTTTTAAAACTTTATTGATCTGACAGGGTTAGATAAAGATTGTATTTATTTTGAATTAATCCATTTCTTTTTTAAAAAGATATCATACCGTAAAAGAGGATGATTGGATAGTGTAAATCGGATGCTTTACAGATTTCCTAGAGAAATAAAATCCTTTCCTTTGAACTCGGGAAATAAAATCTGTAATATTTTTCAAATTCAACAAATAAATCTTGAATAAGCATTATCCTAATAAATGATTTTGTGGGATTAAGAAATAAGTAATTAAAAGCAACTATTTCCATTACTTTAAATTCATTAACTCATATTTAAAAAAAAAAAAAAAAAATCACTCACTCGTAAATTCAATAGCAACTTATTTATGGCCTATTTGGAATTGCGTTTGTAAACCTCAAAAGTGTATTTAACACCCTAAAAGCTCGTTTGAAAAAGAAAAAAAAAAAAAAAGTTTGAGCCAAAACGTATTTTTGATCAAAAGCTTAAAAATAAAATTTTTATCTAAAAGCTTTTTTTTTTTTTTTTTAATTAAAAATTTTATTTTTCAAACGCAAAGCTTATTTTGTAATTTATTAAATATGTTAGTCCGTAAAAAATATATTGTTAGCAATATATATATATAGACCATAGAATTCTTGCATAGAGCCTAACCAAATAAAAAAAAGAGTAGAAGAAGACAAAAAGAGAAAAAGAAAAGCAACTCGTAATCAATTCCTAAGAACTGACCTGGCAGAGTCCCAACTGAAAAAAAAGGGTATCTTGGCATATTCTTTGTATTCTAAAACTAATGCTAAAAAAAAAAAAAATTAAAAAAAACTAATGCTATTTATTTAATAATAATAATAATAATAATAATAATAATGTTATTTAGTATGCTATTAATCTATTATAACGTAAATCACTCAACTTTAACTGGGCTGATTTGGCAATACACATGTACTATTGGATCAATTTTTATTAAAAAAAAAAAAAAATTAAGAGATAATGGGTATTGTCACATCCACTCAATTGTATAGGAATGATATGAGAGTTGAGTATTTAAAGGAAAAATGATAAAATTCATTCTCTTAACTATATTTCATCTATCTCTGTATGGTGAATAGGTTAATCCACTATTAAATTTTTGTGAGACCTACATAAATCCACAAATCTAACGGTAGATTTATTGAATTTGCAAAAAAAAAAAAATTAATGAAAAATTAAAGAGGCATGCTATTCCTCAATTTCTTATCAATTTATTTTTCAAATTCACCATTAGATCAGTAAGTTTTACGAGTAATTCTACAAGTCTTTTTTGTGTCCATTCAATAATGATGTAACTCTTAAAATAACAATAAGGCGTCTGATTGATCATTATTGAATTTTGATTAAATGTTGATTTTAAGAGTCACATAATTTTTTGAAAGACACAAGAGTGACACAAGGAGTAATTCTAGAAGTCCTTATTGTGTCCCTCTTAAAGACCTGTTTGGTATTGTGTTTGAGGGGCCTAAAAGTGCGTTTAACACTTAAAAAGTCCGTTTGAAGAAAAAATTATTCGTTTGGTAAAAAAATTAAAAGTACTTTTAAGGGATCAAAAAAATTAAAAATGATCAAAACACACTTTTGATAAAAGCTTAAAAATGTAACTTTTGTCCAAAACCCTTTTTGACTTAAAGCTCTATTTCTCAAACATAATCCCAAATAAACTCTAAGTCCCTCCAAGAATGATGTGACTATTAAAATCACAATTTAATCAAAATTCAATAATGATCAACTACAAGTCCAATGATGATTTTAATAGTCACATCATTCTTGAAGGGACTTAAGAGGGACACAAAAGAGACTTGAAACATTAATCGTGACACAAGAAGAACTTCTAAAATTACTCAGGTTCTATCGTTTCAATAGTGAATTTTTTTTTTAAAATATGAATAGAGATGATCGAAGATAAAAATTAAAATTTTTCAAAATTAAAGATTAATTTTCACGTTTACATTATTTTAGTTGTATAATAGTCTGCTACTCTATCACAAATGGTCCCATTTCCTCTTACAATGATCAGATGAACCTGGGCCGTTGATAACAAATTGTCCCACTTCCTCTTACAATGATCAGATGAACCTGAGCCGTTGATGAATCTATTCATAACAACTAAGCATATTTTTTAAAGTAGGGTTCACTGCAATTTGACCCCAGCTCAAGCGCTTGCTCCCCACGTCTGCAGATACCTATGAGCGACTACATTCTAAATTTCCCCACAAATAGTTTTTCAATTTTTAAAGGTCAATTATATATAATTATAATGATTTATCTATTATAAATAGTTGAAAAGCCAAGCAAAGCCGTCTTATTTTTCTCTATCTTCAACCAACGAGCTTCATTGAGTTCTCAGAAAAGCTCTCTCCTTTTCGGTTCGTTTCCACAAGGTTTGTTTCTTTTTCCTCTATTTTTTTTTTTTTTTTGAAAAAAGTATGATATTTCCTAAGTTTAATAATACTCTTTCAATTAATTTACTTATTTCATCTTTTTCATAATCTGTTTGATATTCAATTGATCGAGTCGTCTTGTGATAAACACAAAGCTCCTGTAATTTCTTTTTCTTTCTGATAAAATCTTGCATCGCTTTTTTTTTTTTTTTTTTTTTTTTTTTTTTTTTTTTATAAAAAAAAATCTTTAGTTAATTGAAGTTTTTCCTTTCCTGGGGATGTTTGATTTTCAGCGAGTTTGTGCACTATTGTTTAGGTTTTACGCAAAATCAAAAAAAAAAAAAAAAAACAAAATTGGGTTGTTGATTTTTTAGTCTATAAATGTTCTTGCTGTTAACTGTATGATCAAGTTTATGCGGTGCTTTTGTGGGTAAACGATATTGAAAAAACGCTAGTTCAATTTGAAATTTTGGTTTTTATTTTATTTTATTTTTTTAATTTAAATTTATGCTTATTGTTGAATCTTGATATTATTGATGAATATGACTGCTAGAAACTTAAAATGTAAAGTAGGTGCTGTGTAACTCTGGGTTGTGGGTGGTGTTCTTTATCCTATGTCGTGTAGGCTTTTGTTTTTGAGCAATGTTGTTTTATATAATTATGGCCCTTAAATTCTTAATTGTCAGAGGAGTACTTTTTTGTCTAATGAGTGAATGAATAGTTAATAATTAACACAGTTTTTTTTTTTTTTTTTTTTTTTTTTTTTTTTTTTTTAATGGTAATTTCAGGAAAAAAAAAAATGGCAAGGAGTTACTTCAAGCAAGAGCATGATCTTGGTATGTAGTATGTACTGTTGTGTACGGAAGGTTGGGCAATATATTGAATTTATGAATATGTGATTACTTTTGATTTCAGAGAAGAGACGCGCGGAGGCTGCTAGGATTAGGGAGAAATACCCTGATAGGATTCCGGTGAGCAATAACCTTTAATTGTTAAGTCTGATGTTGGCGATTTTGGTTTGTGATGTGATTTCACTGCGGCAGAATCACAATATTCTTTTTATCTCGGTTGCCATTTAGGAAATCAAGTTTTGGCTGAACTGGTTTCATATGAATGTTTCTATATTTGAAGTATTATCGGCTTCTAGTCCATGAATGGGTGCAATATAAACTGAGAAGCACTGAGGTTTACATTTGAAGATTGTGTGTACCATTGTACTTTGGGCTATTAGGGTTACTAATGATTTAGGGCTTGGTGATTTACACTGCCTTGAACTGTGCATATATCAAAGAGCTCCTGCAAGGGGAATACATAATCAAAGCTTTAGCTAGATGTTATGAATGCTGTTGCTGCTGTTTGGTTTGGGAATGGCAGTGCTGATTCCTGTGTAGACCGTATATAACTTAATTACGTCTCTTTTTGTCTTATATCTTTGTACAAGTTATATTTGTGTGTGTCGATCATTTTGCCACACATCCTCTGTTTTTCCAGTGCTTGTGCATTCCATAACCAAGTGCTGTATCTACACTTTCTAGATGAAGGCCTTTTAATGTTCTATTGCAATATATTGATAGAGAAATTTTGAAGATAGCTCATTTTATTTGGTAGAGAAATTTTAAAGGAGAAATTGTGAGATGTTGAACTACTAGTGTCTCAAGGTCCGCAAAAAATTGAATCCCATAGTACTGATAATTTGGTCGTGTGACTCTCATTGTTGAAGTAACAAGTTTCTCTGAGTACTTGCGGAACTAAGGAGATGACTTTTCTTTTCTTTTCTTTTTTCATTAATTTTAATTTTAATTTTTATTATTATTGTTATGAAAATGAATTCTGCTGTACTTACTATCCAATGATTTAAATGACTGCATCAGCATTGTACTGATTTGGTTTTCTAAGCTGACTTCACTCGGAACTTGCTTGTATAATTTGAAGGTTATTGTGGAGAAGGCAGAGAGGAGTGATATCCCAAGCATCGATAAGAAAAAGTAAGTCCTGCTATTAGATGATGTAGAATCTGTTATTACTTTCCCTACTCTCTCTCCTCACATTCATGATTTAGTTTAATTGCCATAGAAAAGTTATGTTCGTCAGTGTTTCAAAGAGAAATTTAGTCTGAAAGTATTCTAATTGAGCATCAATGGGGGAGAATAAGTTACGCATTGCCCCTTCCTAATGACTCTGGGTACTGATGCCTCTCTCGTGTAGATAGCTCATTTTATTTCACGAGGAGACTGATTTGGTTTTGCACTCATGCACACATGTAGACATGCTTCATACAACTTATTCATGACAACAAAAAATGAAGTTTTCATTGAACATATAATAGTCATTTGTGTCTTGCATATAATGGTTAAAGAACCTAGTTAAAAGAAAGATATTTTGATATTAAATAAAACATTTTTTATTTTTATTGGTATGGTGGACTGTTGTGATCACTTGCAAGGATAATTCATCACCATGCTTCTTAATAAATCCAAGAACAATTTTAATGGAGAAGAAATGGTGGTGATACAGTTATGATTGCTTTTGGTATACCCGCCCACTTTCTATCACTTGTCGGTGTTTTAGGTAACCAGAGCTTGCATTGGTCTTGTTGAGTTTAAGCATCACACTGTGCGCCCTTGCAAGAATTAGTAATTCTTATTTGGACAACTTTTTGTTGCTTATCAAACAATAAAAAGATTCAGTTTCAAAGTGATGTACAAATGTAGCGGCCAATTAGTTGCTTATTTTTTTCTTCACTTATTAATTCTTGTGAAGGCCAAGTGCGGGTGTTGTTTTGTTTCTCTAATCATGTTAGATGGCTTTATGCTAATGTTACTCTTTACACCTATTTTATACCGGTTGGTGTAGCGCTTTTTAAGTGGCTTTCCACGTCAAACACATAAAAAATAAAGGAAAAGTTACTTAAAACGTATTACGTCAGTTGGTATATTATACCAAGGACTTTGGTAGCGGCTCGGCGCTTTCAAAGAACTTTGGTAGCAGCTCGGCGCTTACAAAGAGTGTAAAAAAAAGAAGGGGATTTTGGTCAATATTTTTGTTATTGTAGTTGGTTGTTTTTTCACTTCTCACACCATAAACTGAATGGAAAAACCACAGGTACCTTGTTCCGGCTGACCTGACAGTGGGACAATTTGTGTATGTCATCCGCAAAAGGATTAAATTGAGTGCTGAAAAGGCAATCTTTATATTCGTGGACAATGTCCTTCCACCCACAGGTAAAACCCTAGCCAGATTCCATCATCATTGCGGACATGATAATGATTTATTTACTGAATGCTGTTTTGTTTGGGGTTTGGTTCTTACAGGTGCTATCATGTCTGCCATATACGAGGAGAAGAAGGATGAAGATGGATTTCTCTATGTTACTTACAGTGGTGAAAACACATTCGGCCATCAGATTCCACTGTAGCCTTTGATTTTTACCGCCTTCTTTCTTTTGCATTTTCACCGTATTTCATTTGCTTGTTCCCATCACCAGTTTCAGGATAATTTGGTTATTGTGCCTATATACGAAAACCTAGCCTGTGGTTTCCGTGCAAAGGTATATATATGTGTACAGGTTGAAACTCTTTTAAGAACCAGCTGAATGTTGAATTTCCTGCTGTTCGCTTTTAACAATCAATCTTTTGTCTCCTTGAAGTAATTTCTGGTTTTAACCATGAAAAGAAAAAACAATAATCCTGGTTTCTCTTCTTAAAAGGGTTGTCTTGTCTCTGTTTGTGTGCGTCTTTGTTTCTTAAATCAAATATAAAAGAATAGAAGGGACCAAGAATACAGAATACTCGCTGCACATTCTGACCGTCAAGTTAATTTGTGGGCTTCGTACGTTTCCTCCATGTGTCGAGTTTGGAAGCACGCAAAGTCCACTCAAACACATGGTGTGCATTACACGCTCATTTTATTTCAAAATTTTGATATTAAAATACCAAATACAATGGAGTATTCTTAATTCAAATCAATTTTATGACCTTTTCAATTAATTAATGGAGATGAAAATATTGTATTCTTAATTCAAAGGGAAAAATATAAAAAATTCCCTCAAACTACCAACCGTTTTTGATTTAGTCCCCTAATGTTTCAAAAGTGATAAAGTAGCCTCTCAAACTATCAAACTATTGCATTTTGGCCACTCTATTAGTCAAAACTGTCAGTTTGGACGGAAACTGCAAAACGACATCGTTTTGTTATGGGTAAGTTACTACAATGCCCTTTTATGAAAAAAAAAAAATTTGGAGAAAAATATAAAAAAAAAACCTCAAACTATCAGCTGTTTTCATTTTAGCCTCCTAATGTTCAGAAAGTGATAAAGTAACCGCCCAACAAAACGACGTCGTTTTTCAGTTTCCGTTCAAACTGACAGTTTTGATTAATGGAGTGGCCAAAATGCAATAATTTGGTAATTTGGGAGCTACTTTATCACTTTTGAAACATTATGAGCTAAATCGAAAACGACTGATAGTTTGAAAGACTTTTTTATATTTTTTCCTAATTCAAATCAATCTCATGAACTTTTCAATTAATTTTAACTCAACGTTCAACACCTGAGTTTCAAAAGCAAGTAAAGAGAATGAAAATTATTTGATACGAATAGTTATACTATTTTTGAGTGTTTCAAGTTAAGATGTATGTTTTTTATTGGAGAGTGCAAAACACCTAGGGTCTATTTGACAAACGGCGTTAGCATTGGCAAAGGCAAATACTGTTCACAATGGATAGCTATCTTTCAAACTGCAGAAAGCCATCGCGTGAAATCAGCCAGAATTTGAAAAGCAGCGCCTAATTCTCGGGAGAGCCAGCCCGAGGAGTTTCCAAAAATGCCCCGGCCTGCATTGGGTTCGTTTATGTCAACTGGCTGGTTTATTTGCGCATTTGCCTTCTTTTTTTGGCATGAAAAAAAAAAAAAAAAAAAATCATGCCACTACAAATCTCAGTCACCAAATAGTCACTCGCATAAAAATTTGCAAATGTAAATAAACAAATTCACAGAAAAAGCAAAAATCTACACAGTATAAACACAAGGTTGTAGCCAGCATGGTTTCGTGAAGAATAACACCCTAAATGGAAATGGTAAAGAAATAATGAAAATATAAGTAATATGAGAAAATTACCTTAGTTCAAGCTCTAGTGAGTGGAGCCGTTGTTGAAGGTCTTCTCTCCGTCGCTGCGTCAGTGACGTTGAAGAGGATGACAAAGAAGAAAATGGGGGAAGAGAGCTCAGGGAAAAAAAAGAAAAAAGAAGGCAAATGTACAAATAAACTAGCCAGTAGAGATAAACGAACCCAACGCAGGCAGGGGCATTTTTGGAAACTCTTCGCGCTGGCTCTCCCGAGAATTAGGTGCTGCTTTTCAAATTCTGGCTGATTTCACGTAATGACTTTTGCAGTTTGAAGGATAGCTGTCCATCATGAACAGTATGTGCCTTTGCCAATGTCAATGCGGTTTGTCAAACGACCCTAATTTACACTAAGACTTAATTGAAGATATTTTTTAAATATTATATCTCAATTTTACTCATATTTTATCGGGCTTGATGCGGTCGTGTTCATTAACTCTTATTAAAAATAAAAAATAAAAGTCAAGGGCCAATATCAGCCCAGCGAAATAAAGTTAATTGTAGTATTATAAGTCAAAAATTATATTTTCATCCTACTCCTATTTTACTGCCCTTAGATTAACTCTCATTAAAAAAATATATATATCTTGAACACTATCACATTAAGCAAGAGGAAAGATATGGGTGTAATTTTTAACATTTCTCTTTCCCTTATCTTTTTCCTTTCTTCGTAGTGGAATTATATATTTCCCTTTCTTCATCATGGAATAACACATGTAATTATAAAGGTTAAAAAATCTGAGTAATAAAAGGTGTTTGGGCCCCTCCGGAGAAAAAACAGCCCTGATAGGAAGGATTTGAGCGGCACATGTTGCGCATCACAAAGCCTAGGGCCCTTCTCTTAGTTCATGAAGGATCTGTGAACTTCCAACTGAATTCTTGATGGAGACCTAACAATTACTAGAGAGTTTCCTCCTTTGCCGGACTTTGAATTTGAAAGTTGGTGTGCCAGTTTCCTGCCGCTTAGTTGCTAAATAGGCCGTTTCTTATTTGGTGTTTGAAAGCATTTTTTATGACTCTCATTTTCTACTAAATGAGTTGTTTCTTACTTTGTGTTTAGAAGCATTCTTTACGACTCTAATTTTTTTTCTTCCATTAAGAGTAGCCCCTTTCCTTTTTCCCTATTCTGAATAGAAAAAAAAAAAAAAAAATTAAGAGTAGCAAAAACTTTTCCTTTGTAATTTCTCCCCTCTACACAGGAAAAAAATGCTAGTGCAGTAAAGTCAAGTGCTAAGACATTAACCCACTGGACCTTGATTTGTTATCATAGTTCGGTATCATTTTATGTGCCATGTAGCTTTGCTTTTGCTTTTTCAAAGAAAATTTAGTGATTTTGAAGTTAAGACAACTATCAAGGAGCAGGCTCACGGTGCCATTGTCGCAGCTGATCACCATCTTACTTCTTCTGCGAAGAGCAACACCCGATTTTACTAATCCAATTGTATTTTGCTGCATTTTTTTCTCCTAAAAAATGCAGATAAACAGGGGCGGAGGGAGGGGGCTTGAGAGGGGGCAAAAGGGGGCATTTGCCCCCACTCAACTCTCAAAAATGACCCTCACCCCTAGTAGAATTTTTTCGCATATCCTAGTTGCCCACCCTCAACTAATCATTAGAGACATCAACGAGGGCAAGCGAAGAGAATGTTTCGTAGTTTCAAATTTCAGACTTTTAGTTGTAGAGATAAATTTTAAAAAGTAGGTTAAGACAGACTCATGAAGAAGACGATTGAAATGGGGCGTTTAAATTCACAAAGAAAAGGATTGAAAGTCCAAACGTGATGTTTCATTAAAGCGCCATTTTAAACGCATCGTTTCATTAAAATCTGAAAAAAAAAAAAAAAAGCTTCAGCCATTTAGCGTAAGTCATAATTTTATTTTTTATTTTTTATGGTTAAAGTGAGTCATGAGACTTATGAGTTAAGAGTAGGGTGAGGTGATTTTTGTCTTTTTAGAATTTTTTGTTTCCTTCTCATTTCTATGCCATTCAGGGAAATGGAAATGAGCAAATTTTTTTAAAGTTAATTGTACTTGAGTAACTAAAAAAAATTGCACTTGAGTCAAATTAAAGTCTTTAGCCGTCTGCCTCACTCTCTCTTTCTTTGGTTTCATTTTTTTCATTCTCTCTCATACTCGAAGCAACGTCAGCCACCGTCCACAGATCCGCCTAACCACATCCAGATTTCTTTCTTTCTGAAGAAACATTGGGGATTTGATGGATAGAGGAATCGGAGGATGGATAGAGGAAGCTCGTTGGGGATGGACAGTTGGGATTTGATGGGAGAGAGGAGAAGTGTGGTAGTGGTGCTGGTGGAGCGGGGGAGTTGAGATCTTAGGCGGAGGGAGAGGCGAGCGGCCATGAAGAGGGGGTTGGAATTTTCTAGGGAAAGTGAGGATAATTGTGAAGAGGAAGAATACCCGCCCCACAAAACCTGTAACGCCCTGTAGAAATCAATTAACTGGTAATTGATTACATGGTTCATCTCCCAACCTTATCCCTCGCGAGACAAGACTCAGAGATCTTAACCTCTCATAAACGAGAAAATACAGCAAAAGACTTTAACTACAGGAATAAGGAAGTAATAACTAAATACCACGATCAAGATAACTAGAGTAAAGATAAACCTCATAACATAAATAGATCCTCAAATGTGCTAGTCAACAGACTCGTCAACAAAATATAGGTTACAAACCAAAGGATAATTGTCTGAACACAAGATAACAAAATCATCGCCTAATTTTTAAGTAGTGCTAGCATGATTACTATCTCCATTATCTTTGCCCGTGAGGTTCCTCCATCGTCCCACATGGACTTCAACCATACTAAGTCCATATCCTAAAAAATGACCTGGATCAAGTCCTGGGCAACCACTATTATTCTGTCCAAAGGCATCTTCTTTTATGCTAGCTAAACTGCGCAATTATACGTAATGGAGGGGGAAAAATAAAAGGGATAAGTCTAAAGACTTAGTGAGTAATAATGCACATAATACTCATGACATTTAGTATGAACTTTGTTTGATAAGTTATGCAACATTTTAGGTATGGTAGCTATCAATGAATGCATAATAGATATAGTACATGCTATAATTATGAGAATCAGTGATAGTTCAACTGTATGATCTACCCGAGATATTACCCCTTCTTAGCAGGGTTGGCGCTATCCCAAGGAGCTTCTAATACAATGCCGATGCCCCGACCATTGTACGCTATCATCCATAACACTAGTAGACTGACCGAGTCCAACCATAGGTGGCCCACGTTACTAATGATGTACGTCCTGTAGTGACCCACCTGTTAAGGCTATGCCAGTTACGAAATAACGATTGCATCCAATGCCCATATATCACACACACATTTGATAATAGAGTTAACATGTATAGTAAGTCCATAGCTGTTATCCCGCACGTACCGGTGTATCATGTCATACGATGCAATTAATCTTGTCTGTATTTTACATGCATGCTTTTACAAGTCTCATTGCCATTATCTTGTTAAGTAACACATTTTCACACATGATAGAGTTCATGATGCAACAAAATGTATTTAATGAGAGTTATAAATATTTATGTTTGGTACAGAAAATAGTCATACAATGCGAGAAAAGAAATGACGAACATTATGTGAGTTAGCACTCACCCAGGTCGTACAAGTCCTCTAAAAGCTCCTCCAAATGGTCCGAGTTCTCCATATCTGTGAAAAACATACTATTAGTCCTAAGTCCAACTAAAACGAACCTAGAACTTGAAAATAGGAATTGTAGATCATTAAGCCGAGATGACGTTCCCCTGAGGCATCCTTGGGCGAACGCTCGTGCCTTAGGCCAAGCGTTCGGCCATAGAGGTTCAGATAGAACCTCATTTAGTCCAATGCTCTCCCAAGCCTCCTCAATTGGTCATAAGGCCACAAAAAGAGTTTCTAACACTTCCTATCCAAAACATCATCACCATACAAGATTAAGTCTAATGGGAAGAAAAACCTTATAATATGATCAAGACTTCTACTACTAAGTTTCTAGCACTAAACTACTATAAGGCTATCATAACTTCCAAAGAAAAACACTTACAGAGAGATATGGTTACCTTAATACAACAAAAACTTCAAGAAGCTCCTCCTTATTCTCCAAGAACACCAATGAAACACTCGAGGCTCACAATGACACTCAAATAGAAGTTCTAGAGGGCAACATGTGCTAAAATAAGGCTTAAGGGTCAAAAGGGGGTAGGTATATACAGGGGAAAAAAGCTGAGGGTGCTGTAAGAGTAGGCCTGCAGTGCCGAGCATTTGTGTACTGTTTACCCATGGGTTTTTGAGCTGCATTTGTACGCTCAAGCAATATCTATCGGTCAACATAAAGTCAACAAGCGCTCAACCTGGTCCCCACACGAGCGTCGTGTACTATTGTTAGGCAAGCGCTCGCGTGTTCCCCACACGAGCTTGCGGCCAAAGAGTTTGAAATTCCAAAAATGACCATCTAGCTGTCCCTGGTTACCCAAAGTTCAATTAAACCCTTAACCAAGCCATTTAAGCCTAGTTAATTATTTTGGTCACTACAAAACTTGAGAACTGGCGAATACTCATCAATACAACCGGGTATCGGGTTTTATTTTAAATACCCATCATGTGCTGGTCAAGTATCCGAAAACCCCAAAATCTGACCTGATCCGATCTGTGCCCACCCCTACTTCTGTCGTCCAAATTGAAAATACCCATGTCAATCGGCCCATTGGGGTAGTATGGCTAAGTATCAATGTAGTCACCAGTGTAATTTATGAGGTTGGGGCGGCAGCCTGGAGAGACAAAAGTTGAAACAAATATAGAATAGTTGTCTCCCAAGAACAAGGCATCATCTCCTATGTTTTTCACCTCCACCCATTTCACCATTCTTCCACTTTCATTGTCTAGCACAAGCTTGTACACCTTGAAATAATCAGTCATAGCTTGACCCGAACGCCAAGAATCCAACAACCTCCATACCACCAACAAATCTCCACTAAATGTTTCCACCAAATATGTCCAATCAGCATACACTACAAAAAACCGATAAGGATGGTGACGACATCGTTTGTGTCATTTTAACAAAACGACACGAACAGGCATCCCTTCACAATGATTGACTATTTCACTCTATTCATACTCTGCAGGTTAATTGGAGCGAGTGGGATAATTTGCTATCATTTACGATCTCACCATCCATACCAGGCCGCAATTATGATCCGAATGAACCCACTCAGTCCACACCTTCTATATTATTTATGAGGGGGTATGTTGCGCAACACACATGAATGCATAGTATTGAGGAGCATGGTGACATCCTACTAGATCTAGAGGGGCAGGAACATGGGATCGATACCACACAAGAGCCGGAGGGGCGGGATCTTGTGATTGACACCATATACATAAAGGAGTCGGAGGGGCGGGTGTTAGACGGTCATGAGCTCCGTATGATAGGTACGTATGGCTTAATTATATACGTAATAAAATATTATATTTTTGTCGTTTAGTTCAAATAAAGCTTACAGTACATTTAACACCTCTAAAGTCATTTCATGTGTTAAACTTTAATACAGATGAAGATGGTAATTTTTATGTGAGGGATGTAAGGGGTTCGAATGATATCTGGGGAATCCCTAGGGGGAAAGGGTTGTCATTGAGTTTAATACGGTGGGGCAGCCCATGGGCACAAGCGGTCTAAAGTTCCAAAGGCTTGGAGGAAGTAAGTTCGAAGCGAACAATTTGTAGGTATTAGCCCACCAAATTGGAAGAGGATACCACCGCAAAAGATGGAAGATGTTTGGACCTTACTAATGGTGCGTATTCATTGCAAGTTATTACTTTGTGTGTGTTGTTTTTTTAATTGTTTCGACCAGTACATGACCTCATTAATTTTTTTTCCTTGTTCGTAGAATAAATTCTACATCCACCTGATCTGCCGATTGATGAGATCCGACGAATAGCCTTCATGGACTATATATGGTAAAAGGAGAAGATTTCAAGCATCATTTCAAGACATCTCTTAATCTTAAGGACAGTGATAATCGTGAAGGTGTTATATAGTCGACATCAAACATCGAACAATTCGACGTAGAGGACTTTGAATGCAGCATTGACCCATGGCTGACATCGGACCGTATTGTATATGTCCGCTCTCAGTCACTTACCATATTTGTATGTCCTAAAAGAACAAATTATATACTCACATATTAATACTGTAAATTGTGTAGGCAAGGGCAGAAAGAAACAAAAAAAGCACACATTCCCACACACCTCTGGGTCGAAAAGCTATGCCAAAGTTGCTAAAGAGCTTATATATATAGTTAAACACATGGGTAACACCTACCCAAGCCATCGTTTTCGAGGTAACCTACATGAGAAAAGATGGCACCACCGTCAATGCGGAGACCCAAGAAAAAATTGTATCTACACAGGAGTAACACATGTCTAGGCAGGTAGGCCTTACAAGGGCCTACTCACAATTGCCTGGCCAAAGGTCCTCTCTCAATTCCATTCCCATAAAACTTTATATTCTCACTCTTTTTCTTCGTAGTTCTTCTTTGTTGCCTTTCTATTTCTTGTACTTCTTCAAATTATATAAAAATATTAAAAAATATTTGTCAATTATTCGTAAGAGTCAAAGACACAAAAAAAAAAAATAAATAAATAGGCCTAAAGGCTAAAGATGCCACGAAGGGAAAAGGGAACACATGCAAAAAGACCCCAAGATGAAATAAGAGACTCATTCACTCACTCGTAAAACGGTAGTATATAATTAGAGGTAGAAAAAATAGTAACCAATCGTATTGGGACCCACTACTGACATGGCAAATGTACGATATATGTGAAAGGCACATGGACTACATGCCACGTAGCATGCATGCTCTATAGTCTATACCGACGGTGGTGGGGAGAGTCGGCCCTTTGATGTTCCAAAGAAGAGGTGCAGGAGACGGTTTAGGCATGCTCCTTTGTCCCCTCATTCCCCCGTCCCCACCCCCCACGCCTCCATAGATCCCACATCATCCATTAAATTTCCTTTCAATGAAAACCATTTTCTCAACCTAATATATTTTCACAAAGATTTCTTCATAATTAATATCCATTCATAATGTATCATTTTAGTCATTAATTTTTTTTTAAAAATTAAGTAATCTAGATTTGACAATTTTGATATGATAGGAATCAAAAAGTAATTTAATTTAGACATTAATTTTTAAAAATGGGACTTAATTAATGATTTTTTTTTCGCTATCATGAATATATGATACTAGGTTGTGCAATAATTACATGAATAATTATCCTTGCAATTATGATTATACTCTGCCTTAAGAACAATTATTTTCTGGTGTTGTGGATAATTTCTCACGTAGAAAAGGTAATTAATTATGGAGGGAAGGCAAAAAGGAACAAGGATACATATAGATAGTTGGAAGCCATGCAGAAGCAACAACTTGTAGCACAGAGACAGAGAATGCAGGTCGTTTACAGAAACACATGGGGGTAGGTCCTAGTTCTCTCCTGCTGCTGCGATCTCCTCTTTTACTTTTAACACCGCATTTCTCACCAATGTTTTATCTTTAGCTATATTCTCCTTATTTTCTTGTTTCTTGTGCATACATGCACATGCAATATTTCACCAAGTGGTCATGATCTCTCATTCTCTTGATTCAGAAAATGTTTTGAAGATGTCAGTTGGTCGTACTCCGACCTCCGGATCTATGCTACCAATGAAGGATCAAAGTAATCCGCATGTAATCCGGTGGAGAGTCACTCCGATGTCTAAGTTAAAAAATGATTACGAGAGAAAAATAAGTTAGAAAAAACGAGAGTATTTAATTTTGTCAGAATAAAATGAACATACCTCTTAGCGCTTTCCCTCGCTTTAATATAGTGTTTCCCGTGTATAGTTGTTTGAAGAGTATGTTTGGATCGAGCTCAAAAGATTATGATTATGTAGCCTCCACTTCTTTACGTCATACTTCTGTCATTAACAGAGTTCCAGTAATTTAGGTGGTAAGAGTTGGGATATTGTCGAAATAATCTCCTACTAGTGCATGTTTTACTGTACCTAGCTAGTCATTCCAGACATGTTTGGCCCCGGCTTGGCCGACCTTAGTATCATTGAGCTTGACCGGCTCAATATGGTTTTCGGGCAACTTAATTAAAGAAAGCCCACTTTACATGAGATTTACTATATGGTATTCCATCTTTTATTTCCATAAGAATAGCAATTCTAAAATTTCTCAATATTCATCTCCAATATATATATATATATATATATATATATATATATAGAAAAAAAGAAAAAAGAAAGAAAAAAAACCATAATTACGTAACTCTATAGTACCTTTCTCTTTCTTGGGGCCCCCAATTAATAAAAAAGTGAGAGGAGGGGGACAAGAGAGGCCCCCAATATCTTCAAATGCATTTCAAAGGTTCATCACCCAAACACCTGCATGTTCTCTTAAACAACGTCTCCCATCCCATACAAAACTTGCATTTAATGCTCTCCCTTCCCTCCACCATTACAAATACTTGCAAACCTAACACTCTACTCTCACCTCATTCAACCTATTTTCATCATCATTCTTCTTCTTCTCATTCTCATTCTCATTCAAACCATGTCTTCTCTTGATCTTCTTCTTCTTCTTCTCATTCTCCTATCATCATGTCTTTCTTTGCATGTATGTGATGCTCGCCATCTCCAACTTACCAAAAAGGAGAACCCAAAACAAGTCTACCATTTTAGCAAGGTTGGTCTTTGAACATGCATCTAGTTTCTACTATATTTCTTGTTCTTATAATTATAGGAAAATTTTCACTTACGGCATATGATTTTTCATCACTTTTACGATCATATTCTTAAACTTTTTTTAAAATGTTAATTTAGAATTACCATCTTTCAAAAGTTTACAATATCGATCATTCCGTCTAAATTCAACGAACGGAGGAAGTGAAATCACGTTCAAATTCAAAGTATTTTGTAATTTTATAAACATCTTAATTAAAGGTATTTGGGAGATTTCACTCATCAACCACGTTATGATTTAACGTTGAATTTTGACATAAGGGTAGTTGGCATAGCAAACTTCTAAAAGATGGTAATCCTAAATTAATATGTTTTAAAGTTTAATAGTATGATTGCAAAAGTGATGAAAGATCAAGAACGAGAAGTAAATTTTTCACATACAAATACAAATACTGTCTCCTGAAATTTATTTATTTGTATATTTTTAGTTCATTCAGCCAACACAATTGCATGATTATGGTCTTATTTAGTGAAAAAGAATTAGTTATTATATACCCAAACCCTTCAAGGGTAAATTTTTTTTTGGTCAAACAATAGTATAATATTTTTACATTTTTTCTCTTTCATAAATCATTAATAGTATCAATTTTATGGTTCATTGTACGTAGGAGGTAGAAGAAACAAAAGTTTTGGAGACAACAATCACATCAAGCTTGAGGCCTTCCACCTTAGAGGGGTGCATATCACAACACAAAAAAGTCATAAATGGCAAAAGAAACGACCATCACAATCGAGGTGGTGCTAACAAGCAGAAGAAGGATTCAAACTCAAAGCTTCTTTTCAAGAAACAAGAACTGCAGGCAAATGGGGCTCCTTCAGGTTCTCTTCAAATTGAGTCTTCTGTGTCGAGTTTTTGATATCTGTGCTATCATTTTAAAAATATTTGTCAATTTATAACTTTTATAGAATCATTTATAAAATTCAATCATACCAAATAAATAAAAATAAATTTTTGCAAATAATAATAATAATAATAATTATTATTATTATTGTTGTTGTTGATGGATTAATATTGACATATACAGTGGTCGGATTTGCAGGAAATGAGAATATGGTGTCATTTATCCAGAAAGAAGTGCAGGCTCCGATGAATATAAAGGTATATATATATATATATATATAACTTTTATATTGTGTATATTTAGCTAATATCAGACAAAAATCACGTCTAGCAGCTCGTTTTCTCATTATTTAAAACATATATTTTGCTTTTTGATTAGTTATTTTGTAGGCAAGCATTCTAGCTTATGTATTCTTTTTTTAGTCAATATTTCTCTCTCTTCTCTCTCTTGGTGGTTTAAGAAAACAATTAAAAAAAAATACTGAAAAATAATATTTAAAGAAAATAGAGAATGAAATAGAAAATTTTGTATTAAAAAAAAGACAGAATTTTCCTCCAAACTGGGTTGGAAGAAATTCCTCAAACCTATTCTATAAAAATGACACGTAGCCTCTACATGTGAGAAGCATATGCTTTTTTTAATTGTAAAGACAAAGTTGGAATAAATTTTATTTAAAAAACATGTGTTTCTCACATATAGATGACACGTGTCATTTTTATAGAATAGGTTAGAGGAATTTTCTCCAACCCAGTTTGGAGGAAAACTCTGTCCTTAAAAAAAGTAAGAAGTGCTACACATCCCAAATTTTCTTCCCAAAAGTTGGTTCCTAAATGATGTGTCACTATCCCATGAGTTGGTGACACATTTTTCAAAATAATAAATTTCATGAGATTGTGACATTTTGGAAACCAACTTTTGGGAAGAAAATTTGAGATATGTAGTAGCATTTCTCTAAAAAAAATAGTAGGTAAACTATAAAAGGATTTTTTATTTTATTTTATTTTATGGACAGATGTTGGAATCTCCTACAAACCAATCTCTAAAAAAGATGTGTTCTTTTAGTTTTTAAAAAAGAATGTGAAAAGTATATGCTATTAAAAAAATATGTATTTCTCACATGCTAATTAAAGACGCACGTCACTTTTAAAAGCATATTTATAATTTCCTACAAACCAATTTGTAAACATTTGAGTTTTTTTTTTTTTTTTTTTTTTTTTTTTTTTAGCTAAAAGAAATATCATTGCTCGAGATGTTGGATGGCAAATGGTATGCCACGCATTGATCCGTCCATGCATGCATCATAGGAGCCATAAAAATATGCAGAATATGTAGCAAAAGGAGTAAGACGTACGAGCTAGAAAATGGTGTCGCATATATATATATATATATATATATATATATATATATATATATATATATATTATGTTTGCATGAAAATGCATGCATGCTAGCTGTGATGACATGCAATGGTCTAACAAGGTATACATGCATGATTGTTGTGTAGGGAGTGCGGTCACTGCTGGGATCTGCGCAACACAATGCTGAAGAAACAGTTGATGATCATGTGAAGGAAACCGACGATGCGGAAGACATTGTTGTTATGGATTATGCTCAACCCCATCGGAAACCACCCATTCATAATGAAAAGCACTAGATTCATCTTTCTAATATATATTTCCCACATCTTCTAATTACTTTGTTTAAAGAAAAAAAAAAAAAAAAAGCTTTTTAGAATTTTGTTTCCAACAGTGTTTGAGGGTAATATATACATGAAGTACTAGTTATTACTTTCCTAAAATTTCCTGGTTTTCAATAAAAATTCGAGCCACAAAAAAAAAAAAAAAAAAAAGGACTTAAATGGGAATATATATATATATATATGAGCAAACTAAGAAGAATATGGCTAATTAATTGATGGATTATGGTTCCTTAATTATAAAATTTGTTTTGGTTTATGCTTTAATGTTAAATGTGAATGCAGATAAATTATGATTTGAATAAAGAGGAAACATAGGACATGGATGATTAGTTTCCATCGTTGTAAATAAGGTAGTTGGTATTCTTCTTAAATGAAGGAGGCCGTACGTTACTCCATTAAATGTTAGTTTGACTCTTGTTTTTCACTTGAATAAAAAGATGGGGGAATTCTATGAGATGAGAGAAATGAAGAAGAAAGAAGAAGTTGTTATGCAATGAAGCCTTCATCCCATATGTATATAGTGAGTGGGTCAACCTCCTCTCGAGTCTCAATAGGAGGTTGCATATTTTTCTGAAAAAAAAATAAAAATTAAAATAATAGAATATTATTAGAGGATCATATAAGCCTTTACAAAACATATGGATGAATGGTACTTTGTGGGATAAAACTTTGCTATGTCATTTTATTCATACAATGTTCATTCATAAGAAATTACATGTTTTTACTCAATAACAATTACGTGCATGTGAGATAGACTAAAACAGAATATGATAACAAAGACTATCTCTGGGATGCCTTAGAGATAGACTCTTTATTTCTTTAGGACTAACACCAACATAGGCTCCTTATTTAAGGGATAAGTCGATGTACTAAAAAATAAGAGAAAGAGGAGATGATTCTCATTGTTCTGTAGACTCCTATTCATGTAATAGTCTTTCCAGATATTCGTCCATATAGGAGTTGGTGATTGTACCCAAGGGGTTGGCCCAAGTGGTGGAGGCTTTGGTCTTAAGGTTTGCTCCCTTCAAGGTTCAAGGTTCAACACCTCATGGGTGCAAACAATTTCTTGGGGCCACACTCACTGGTGAAAAGCCAGTGATTTAACCAGTTCTGTGTAGAAAAACTTCCGAGGGTAGTGTACGGGACCAAAGTTTATTCTGTAAGGGTGGGTCCGAAGGGTCCTGCCTTAGAGAGGTTCCCCGACATAAAAAAAATTAAAAAAAAAAAGAAAAAAAAAAAGAAAAGAAAAGGAGTTGGTGATTGTAGTACAAGAGCATCAAGTAGGGGATGTCAAAATGTTTATAGTAAGGCTTTGTTTGTTTTTACCTAAAACATCTTTTGGAAAAGGTTTTTATTTTTATTTTTTTTGGTAGTATTTGGTTTGATCAAAAATCTTTGTCAAACATTCTCAGTTGAACAAGAAAACCTCTTGCACAAAATGTTTTTATTTTGTTTATTTTTTTTGTAAACCATTTTTCAAGTTTTAACTTCTCATTCTTGCATACATTCTCTCGCAATTCATTTTTTCACTGCCCACCAACTATCGCTGATTTTTTTGTACGAGATAAACGCCAAAAAATCTTTTCAGCAAATATCATTTTCCTGAAAAATAATTTCATTAACAATATTTCCCAGCAAAAATCATTTTAAGTCTAAACAAATGGATCCTGAATACATGTTAACTAACTAACCCCAACTTCTTAGTCCCCGACTCCCACCCTCAATCCACCCTTCTTTTGGGGCACTCAGCCGAACACCACATCACAGCTAGAACTTTTCATGGCCAAGTACTTAACCCTATTAAAAAGTCTTTTATATATATATATATATATATATATATATATGCCTCCTTCGTAGTTTGGGAGGGAAAGGAATTGATTCCTTCCTTTCCACATGTTGCATTCCATCCACGGTGGAGAATAAAAGTGGTAACCCGTTGGAGATGAAAAATAGCTAATATGAAGAGTTTACCTAATTTCCTGAAGATGCTCTCAAATCTTAATAGAGGGAAATTTTATATTTTTCTTTTTATTCAAAAAAAAAAAAAAAACATAAATAAAAAAAAGGGTGCAAATTGTAGTAACTAATTAGTTTACAAAGAGATTCTGAAAGTAATTTCAAAGCTCTCTACTCTTTAGAAAAGGGAAATAAAAACGAAACAAAACTTTGAAGGTTAAGAGGTGTGAGTCTCTAGGCCAAAACATAAAACACAGACCCAAGTGTTGGGCGAGAAAAAGGATGTATAAAAAACCATTTAAAGGGCTTTTAAGTCAATGTGTTATTATTGTGAAATAAAAAAGAATAATGCTTGAACTACATTTTTATTCCATAATTGTCCAATAATGCTAGTCCCAACTCTTATATTAGTCATGGAATAATTAATCCTAATTCTAAAAGATTATGGGTATGATTGATTTGATTTAATGGCAAATGGAGACACTGGCAGGACCGATGCAGAGGGAGGGAAATTGCCTACACTAAAATCCTTAAAAAAAAACAGATATTATTTTATATAAATAAAAAGATCTTGTCTTTCGAATTCAAAATAATGCATTAATAATTTTTTCTATATTTAGTTATCTCCTTTCCAACACACATAAAAATTATTAATTTATGTAAATCAAAGTGGTCCCTCCCTCTCCCAGTTCATAATAATGCCCTTCCCACTTGGATCAACTATTTTTTTTTTTTTTCCCCATCTCCAAAACACACGTTAAAAATTATATATATAACGGCCTCCTTCCAAAAAACACACATAAAATATTTAATCTTGGAATATTTGTTTAGAAAGTTCAAAAAAAAAAAAAAAAAATCAAAGTTGTATAGCCATTTGGATGATGCCACCTAAAAAGGTATCTAGCTTTCTTTTCTATTTGATCTCTTATTTCTTTTCCTTAAAAAATAAAAATAAAAAAAATAAAATAAAATAAAAAATAACTCACTACAATACCACAACATTTTCTTGTACAATTTTCTCTACACCCAAATTTTAGGAAAGAGTACACATATCCCCTCAAACAGTTATTTTATTATTAATGTCACCCCTAAACTACCAAAAAATAGCAATATTCTCCCTAGTGATAAAAATACCCTTTATAAAATTATTATTATTATTATTATTATTTTTCTGAAAAACCAAGGGGGGGCATTTTTTTCAATATCCACGCCCTTAATTTTTTTAATTTATTTCGTTTTTTAATTTTTAATTTTTAATTTTTTTTTGAATTTATAAAGATATTTTTATCTCATTAACAATTTGTAGGGTCATTTTTATCTTTTTCCAGCCTCGGGGATATTGGTTTTTTTTTTTTTTTTTTTTTTTTTTTTTTTTTGTAGTTTAAGGGGAACATCTACAATGAGATGATAGTTTGATGGGAGTATGAGTAGTTTTAATAATTGGAAAAGAAGTATGATGAAAACTAGGAAAAACTAGATATTATAATAACTTGTTTAAGGAATTATGACACAATTTCTTGAAAATTTTCAAATATGTTTTAAATTATTCATTTATTTTGTTACCTATATTATTTACCATTTTTTACAATTAATTTTGTTTCAGCTCTTTTAATTTAACCTTCCATCTCCATAACCAAATTCCTAGCTCCCCTACTGAACGGAGATAAAGATGAAAAACACTGAAAAAAACCCCTCTACTCTGATATGACTGCCTATTATAGTTGCTCTTCGGTACATTTAATTTGTATTGCAAATACCAGACGCTTTAATTTATCATATTCTTTTATCTTATTATATAGCAATGAAAATTTTGTTCACCTACCAAATTAATGGTTGAAGTTGATGCACAGTGTAGCAGTCTAGAAATCAAATGTCACCTAACTTTTCAATGCAAAGTGAATTCTAAACAAATTTATATAATCATTTCTAGGTACAGCTTTCATCATATTCCAAAAATTCAGGGAAAAAAAAAAATACAAATTTTCCACTCAAATTTAGCATCCCAGAAAATCAACTCTTCTTTCCAATAAGGAAAATTTTCTCTGGCTCCATAAATTACTAACATGTAAAAACCAATGGATTCTTACCAGGAATTGAAGAATGGCCTCCTTTCAGACTCCACAAGGGGGTGATTTTAGCTTTAATTGATTTGATAATGATTCATGTCAGGTAATCAAGCACCACTACATCTCACGATGAGAGGTTTAACAAAGTTGATAAATTCAGAGGTCCGGATCCCCAGCTTCAGATCAACCTCCCCACCACCCAACCAGAAGAAATCAGGATGAAGTTTTACAATTGCTTCATCCAAAATCACCTGAAATGAATTCAGTAGAATTTTAAACACTACCCCCTACAAAAAATGCATGATATCATGCTTTCTGATCGAGCGATATATTCTATTGTGGTCACAAAAATTGAACAATGTAATTTCGTTTCTATTCTTTCCTTTCTAATTTGTGATATGTTATTGTGCCTGTGTAACACAAGAGGTATTCATTTCATTGCCAACAAAAATTATTTGCAAACATGTAAGTGAGGTCTATTGCTGCCAGAGTAACTAGCAAGCTGAATCCTTTTAAACAACCCAAAAGTAGATGGAGCAGAGACTGGCAGAAAATCATTGATAGTCACCCAATACAATGGACCACCACCATATGTATTCCAAAATTTGCATGAAGGATCCTAGCCTTCACCTACTGGGATAGAAACAGAAATGATATATGGAACAGTGGACCTACCCAACAGCTGGCATGTTTGGAAGGATTTAAAACATAAAAAGAGGTCCTTTAAGATGACATACATATTGAACATGGAGAACACTCAATATTCCAACCAAAATATATTGGAATCCTGATTGAAAACACCAGCTGCATGGCTGTAGGCAAGCCCCGGCAATTAAACATAAAGGGCCAATGTGTTACTGCTACATCAAGCAGGAAAGGGCACTCTAAAAGTGCTGTCTGAAAAACAGGTGTCAAGTGCATGTGTAAATAAAAGAAGACCTTGTATACGCTTCAAAACATTAAGCATGTTGGAAGAGCCAGTGACCAATAAGTCTACACACAAGTTCCATCCTTATTCCCGTTCTGTTAGTTATGTTAGAATTTTGAACATATTGTCAATTACTGGCTTAGTGATGCAGAATATGAAGAATCCAGTAAGAGTGATGCAGAATATGAAGAATCCAGTAAGAGTGATGCAGAATATGAAGAATCCAGTAAATGGTAAAATATAAGTAGCAAATCGATCAAATCCAATGACATGAACAAGGACTCCCAACTGTCATATCTAGCTGGAATATCTATGGGATATGAGAACACTTCTCGAAATAATGGTACAGAGAGAGTGTTTTACCGGAATGTCTGTTTTCATGCCAATACATGTCACTGCATTGTGCTCATATCCAGTTAAATTTACTGACGTCTCCTCAGGAGCAAGCCTCACTGCATAATCATAAAAAAATAATTTCTATGTTTTTAGATAGAAAAGATTAAAAGGTAATAAATCATTACTTTGAACACCTCAGCTTTTACTAAAATCTGCCAATGAAAAACAAAATAAAATAAAATCCAACATTGATGCAAAAGTTAAAACATTTCTTCAATGCAGAAATGACAAAGCAACAATTCTAATAAAAGGAGAATACGACAAAAGAACAAACAGACATACACTAACAACAACAACAACAAAAAGCACAGAATATATGTTGAAATAGTCAATATAAGGTTACTCTATAAGTTTCTACAAGATTTTCTACCAGATTCAGCAATTTGTGCTTCATTCCAGATTCAAGAAAAAAAAAATATACGTGAAAGAAATGCAACAGGTTTTTTTTTTTTTTTTGATAAGTAATCAAATAAGCTTTATAAAAAGCATAGGCGCCCCCAAGCATACAGGAAGTACACAAAAAGGACACAAAGCACCCACAAAAACCCAACAACACTGAAAGCACAGGGACTACCAAACTAGCCCACAAGGACCTAAAGCGCACACCCGAAACCCACGAGGACACTCAACACTACTGCACGTGAGCCTTGCCTTTCCCTCGCCGCGCGGACGCTTTTGCATCACCATAGTTAATGGAGCTTTCTAAATTTAACAGCTCCCTCTTGCCTTTAGTCTTAGGCTGCCCCCAACCTTTACTTCCCAAAGAAAATCCTCTTTAATGGCATCGAGCAGCGCCCAGGTTGGATCCTCATCTTCATCACAATCCAACACCCGATCGAGGGGGTCGAGGGAAAAAGCATCCGAAGGGTAAGGGGAATCTCCATACTCCCCATCCCAAACCTCATCTCCCTGATCCTACACAACAAACTCCCCAGACGAACCAAAACCTACCAGCGACTTCTGTGATTGGATTAAGCCAGTCAACCTGACATCGACCGGAGTGCCTAAGGAGCAACCACCCAAATCTTCACCCACTCCAACTTCCTTGACAACCAGAGATGATGAAGTCACAACCGACACCTTGGGCGAGGGATGAGAAGCGTGCCTTGCAGGACTCGGTCCAAGGAACCCCCGCCAAAGAAAACCCTTATCAGTTTTTTCTTCCTCTCCAACAGAGACCACAATAGCTTCGAGAACCGAAGACTGCACCACGAGTTGTAACGCCCTTGCCCATTAGAGCTAAGTTTATTTACAAATTCTCTCAGATGTGCAAAGTATCATAAGGTTACCAGAGCAATTAACTAAATGTGGTAATAAATGTATGATAAAAATTTATTGAATGCGGAAGCGTTTGGTCTAAACAAAGAAAACTAACAACATAATTTAAAAATCCAAATAGCGAAGACTCCGTGCTAATGCACTTATTAAAAATAATAATAATAAAATAATAAAAAAAATAAAAAAACATATTTCATAACATGAGTCTATGGTCCTCCTAACTCCTCATTCCGGCCTTCTATTCCTTCAAGCTTATACCCTGAAAATAAAAATATAATAAGGATGAGCAAAAAATGCTCAGTAAGTAGAACCTCAAACCATAAAATAGTTGAGTTAAAAATCGTTTTTTAAAACACTGATTTTCTTCTATAAAATCTCCAAGACAAAAATATTTTTCTTTCAATAAAATGACAATTAATACTCATCTAATGAACAAAAATTATTACTTAATAAAGTTGTTCTCATAATAGGGCCCATATACACTGTTACCCCTGTGTATTAAGGTTGCGCGGCCTTTATGACTGTGGCAACACCTGTGGCCGCAGACATGTCTTCTAGGCTAGCCAATTAACTAAAGGTGCACTCAGCTTGGCAAAACTGATGGATCCCACTTTCTCAACATCCTTCAGTGGGTCGTGCTTCCATATCTAACGCCAATACTTTATTGCGTTTCTCTGAATTCTTGGGCCAAAATTACTCTCCTCCACACTCTTGCCCCATATTATAAAACTCTTTTCTTTTCCTTTACTTCTTTTCCCTTAAATGAACCTTGGGCAAGGTGTCGGAGGGTTTAACTTCTCTATACTTTCCAAAATTAATTCGGAATTACCTTCCATAATAAATCTCAATAAAAACGATATACCCTTAAAATTTCGAGTGACAATAAACAGCTTTTCTAATTTGAAAACTTCTTATACACATATTTAACGTGACATATAAATCTTTGTAAGCTTATAAATACATAACATAAGCATTTAATTAAAACAAGTAAAAAGTTTTACATAAAAAATTATGCAAATGAATAATTTTTATGATGCAATGGTTGCATTTAAGATCATTGCATAGGTAGAAGTGGAAGTCTAGAGGCACTAGGATTAGCCTTTAATTAACATAAGGCTAACATAGTTAAGTTTTATTAATTCAAGTGTGTGACAGTGCCAGTCTATCTTCCTAATAGCTTTAACGAGGTAAGGGGAAGTCCTTAACTCTTTCAAAGTATTATTCATTTGCATAATTTTTATGTAAAACTTCTACTTATCAAAAAAAAAATTATGTAAAACTTCTTACTTGTTTTATTTAAATGTTTATGCTATGATTAATTAAATGCTTATATTATGTATTTATAAGCATACAAAGATTTATATGTCACTTTAAATATTTGTATAAGTTTTCAAATTAGAAAAGTAGTTTATTGTCACTCGAAATTTAAGGGTATATCGTTTTTATTGAGGTTTATTATGAAAGGTAATTCCAAATTAATTTTGAAAAGTAACCAGAAGTTAAACCCTCCAACACCTTGCCCAAGGTTGAGTTAAGGGGAAAGAAGTAAAGGAAAAGAAAAGAGTTTCATAATATGGGGAAAAGTGGAGGAAAGTAACTTTTGGCCCAAGAATTCAAAGAAACGCAACACGTTACCGGCGCTAGAGACGAAAGTGCAACCCACTGAAGGACGTTGAGAAGGTGGGATCCATTAGTTTTGCCAAGCTGAATGCACCTTTAGTTAATCGGCTAGCCCAGAAGGCACGTTTGCGGCCACAGGTGCTGCACGATCATAAAAGTTGTGCAACCCTAGTACACAGGGGTAACAGTGTACATGTGCCCTATTGTGAGAACAACTTTATTAAGTAATGATTTTTGTCCATTAGATGAGTATTAATTGTTGTTCTATTGAAAGAAAAATATTTTTGTCTTGGGAGATTTTATAGAAGAAAAAAAAATCAGTGTTGTAGAAAACAATTTTTAACTCAACTATTCTATGGTTGAAGCTTACTGAGCATTTTTTCGCTCACCCTTATTATATTTTATTTTTAGGGTATAAGCATGAAGGAATAGAATGCCGGAATGAAGAGTTAGGAGGACCATAGAATCATGTCATGAAATATGTTTTTCTTTTATAATAAGTGCACTAGCACGGAGTCTTCGCTATTTGGATTTTTAAACTATGTTGTTAGTTTTCTTTGCTTAGACCAAACGTTTCCGCGTTCAATAAATTTTTATCATGCATTTATTACCACATTTAGTTAATTGCTCTGGTAACCTTATGATACTTTGCGCATCTGAGAGAATTTGTTAATAAACCTAGCTCTAATGGGCTGGAGCGTTACAGTTGGTATCAAGAATGGAGTTGGAGATGTGCCCTTCATGATAACAACACGTTTTAAAGCCGTGATGGTCATGAACCCATCAAAATTCCGCAGTTAAGCGTGCTTCTATGAAAGTAATACCAGGATAAGTAATCTCCTGGGAAGTCTGGTTTGGGGGAGCAAAAAATGGACAATATTGTATGTCAATGGATTGGGGTGTTACACGAGTTCTGCCGAAAAAGCCACATCCGAGACAAGAGTTGTAACACCGCACCCCGTTGAAACACAATGTTATCCACTTTTGGTTCCCCTAGACCAGATTTCATAGGAGATCACTAATCCTAGTACTACTCTTGCAGAAGCACACTTAACTATAGAATTCTGATGGGTTCATAACCATCACGGCTTTAAAATGCGTTGTTGTCATTAAGGGTGTGAGTATACATATAAGTACATCCTCATCTTCATACTTAGGTGATGTGGGACGTCACAATCACCTCCTCTTAGGACCCAGCATCCCTGCTGACCCTCATGGGATTAGCCCATTCTTGGCGTCCCATCGAATGCCTGCTAGCGACCCTCATGAGCTTGTGCACGCTCCCTCCATCTCAGGCTGAGTAATGGCTCTAATACCATAATTGTAACAACCCCCTTCCAATAGGAAGATGATATTACACATTTCTCATGAGGTTATAAACATTCCGTACACTAAAATATTAATAATCCATCATAAGACTTGAAG
Organism: Corylus avellana; assembly: GCF_965113065.1. Taxonomy (NCBI): domain Eukaryota; kingdom Viridiplantae; phylum Streptophyta; class Magnoliopsida; order Fagales; family Betulaceae; genus Corylus; species Corylus avellana. The sequence continues at coordinate 28,950,501 of NC_142492.1, forward strand.
TTTAAATTTTAAGTTCTATTAGATGAGTTGTAATAGTATTGTGAGACTAATGGATTATTAATATTTTAGTTTACGGAATGTTTATAACCCTCATGAGAAATGTGTAACATCATCTTCCTACGGGAAGGGGGTGTTACAAGAGCTACCTTCACCACCACGGAAGACAAATCCGGGCAGACCAGAGAGTTTCGGCGCTCACTCTCCACTCCCGTAACCAGCCCTAAATCCGAAAATGGTCTAAGATTCGTGTCTTAAGTTGTAAGCCTAGTACCTAAAACCATAGAATCAAATACCTGGAAATCCACTGCCGACGGGACAGCCGCCACCGCGACCATCTCTGCACTGACCTAAGAAAGAATCTGGTCCAAACCCGAACCACAATCCAAAAAGGGGCCATATACTCCATCAAGACCCGAAGAAAGCCCATACATCGAATCCGCAATAGAGAGCCTAGACCCGACAGAAGATGGCTCAAACCTAGTAGAAACACCAATGGCTTTGGCCTTCTTGGAAAAGGGCTTGAGCCCAACCCGACCACAGCCAACCCTCATCCTAAAACCTTGAGAAACTTTGGGCTTCTGACCCAACCCAAAAACTTGGACCCCAACTGCACAGGCCCGAATCACTTCTAACCTAAAGCGCCCGAGTAACCTCTTCCATGAGCAAAGTCTACCCGATGTCTTCTTCCTTGGAGCGCCGCCACCTTGATCACGGGACTCACCCTTCAACGAGCCAACCTGCATCTTCAAATCCAGCAGACCAAGCGTCTTCTTCTCCAAATCAAAGCAGTTGACCGCCATTCTCAAATCCTTAGCTTCTTGACACCGTGCCACCGGGAGCAAATCCAAGCCTCTCAACTCTGCCTTCGAAACCTTCAACCCAGAAGCCTTGACAGGATGAATAGACGCCTCTCGCACCACTTCCGCGAAGGAAGGGATCTACTTGCCCAATGTGGATCTAACCCAAAAAGAACCCCCAAAAGGCATACCATTCACATCCTTACCCTTCAAGCCTCAGCATAGAGCAGAGACCCAGGCATGGTTTGTAAAAGACCCACCATCCTTCTCAACTCACCCACCACACGCCTTCAAACCCCGCCTTTCACGACCCCTCGAAAACCAAATACTTCCCGACCACCCATAGCATATTGCCACCTCCAAATACTGGTCGGCCTTATTGCAAACTCCTCTGACAAACAACGCCTTCTCATCCGCCCAAAATGACTTGACAAAATCCTCAGTCCCTGCCGTCTTCAACACCTCCGTCACCGTGGCCACCAGCCAAGTGGCACACTGGGAACCCAAACAGACAACCCCATTGAAGGCTTTTCTCCTCTCCTCCAACCAGAGCTCCAACATGCCATCCTTCACCGAAAAGAAGGCGGCTTTGGCTTCCAAGAAGAACCAGCACTCCATAACGAGCCTCTCGCATCAACCCCCAAAAGAAGACATTACGGAATCTTGAACCAGAAACTTCGATAAGATCGCGGCCAACCACACTCAAGACCCAAAACCAGACGAGGACGAAAAAATAAATGCCAGAGCAGAACCCTAACGGGAAGCGCCTACATGCGCCACCACTAGAGGAGAGAGAACGGAGCTTTTTTAAAATAAAATTGGTTAAATTCTACCAAAGTAATGCAACAGTTATGAGAAGAGTAATTATAAATAGAAAGAGAAGTACTTGGAAAGCTAAAAACTTTTTAAGTCAAGAACATATTGTCATGATATCTGTTGGATATGGTGTCCAAGGTATTCTCATTTTTTTGTAGGTTTTTTTAAGTACACTAATAGTGACATTTGTTGGTAACAACATACACTATGGCTGTTTCACTGCATTTCTGAACAATGAAAAAGGATTTGCAAAGCACATATATTTAGTAACTCTGGAACTTCTACGGAGTTTTTTTTTTTTTTTTTATCATCAAGTAAATGACAACTTACAGTTGAATTTCTTTTTAGCTATCTTGCCATCGTTGAGCGAATACAGAAAGTTTTTAACAGTTTCAGCATTGAATCGAGCAGTATACTGCAACAAATAAAATGTCCAAAATACTAGATAGTTTAGGTAGGTTGGAAGGCAGATTGTTACCAATTAGAGAGAGAGAGAGAGAAGCAAAGTACCTGAACAACAACAACATAATACTTTGAATTGTTTCGATCACTACAATCAATAACATTCGACTGGGCTTGAGTGTTAACCTGAAGGAAATTGATGAACTTTAAACCCAAGAAAACAAATAATTCATCATAACATGAACTCGTGACGTGATGCACAAGGAAAGCTGTGAGTTGAATGCAAAACTTTAGAAATATAGATCACTTTTGTCATCATGTAATCTACAGAGATACACATATCTCATATATTTTAACAATGAATAACATGAATTGCATTTAGAGGTATCTAACAATGCTCTGTATGGACAACACTGCATTTCGAAGAAGCAAGAATGCCAATGGTCGCAAAGTCCAATTGTTGCAAGTCTTAGATTCAATTTTAATAAATAATCAATGTGGCAAATTTTCCTAAGAAGTTTATGCTTACTTAAGCAACAAAAAAATTATTGCAATGTTCTTCAAGCGATAATGGAGAAAAAAAATACAGAGAAATTTATTGGAAACATCCCTATCCTAGAGCCCTTGTAGCAGGATTTTTTCCTAAGGGGCAACGATATTACTTCAAACTGTCAAATCTCGTGCTTCTCAACCAAACCATGCAATAATACTCATACTCTTTCAAGTTGTTAAGAAACTTAACAGAGTGCCAATTCCACTTTCAGTTTTTCTTTTTTTTTTTTGGATGAATAAGATTTTTCATTCCACACAAAAGAATACAACATCTTACCAACAGGAAACCCACTGAAACACAAACAAAACAACAACAAACAAATACTCCACAAAACTAATCTCAATCTTCTGAGGAAAGCCAAGGAATACAACCCCCACCCAGCCTAAACATCACAACTAAACAAACAAAACCTGCTACAATCAGAGCAGACAAATAAACTCTCCGCAACAAGATCCCAACAGCAATACAAAGACAAAGAGATACAAACCAAAACATCTAGAACCAGCCAGAAGCATCAACATCCAGCAGTAGCTTCCATCAGAACAAACCGAGAGAACAATCTCACCAGAACCTGCCAGCAGCAACAGACCTCCCATTCACACTGGAATATTGGAAGGAATTCCCCAATTAGCAAAAAGTTCATTGATTGTAGAGGCTCTAAATTTTCCTTTTGCATTCCCCATAATCCAAGTGCCTATTTCCCATTTAATCTGAATCTTAATCTGCTCTTCAGACCAAAGACTATTGCCAAACTTCAAACTATTTCTATGCCTCCATAAATTGTAAACTGTAGAAGCCTAGGCAATTTTGCAAATGACACCTAAGAGACTTTTGCCCCTCCAAACAGCAAGCCCTTCTCTCAAAACATCTTCACAGCCCACAGGGAAAGAATGAAAATTACATTTTTAGCATCACATTCTTCCAAATCCCTCTTGCTAAAACCACTTTGAATAGGTGGTCTCTACACTCGATGATATTTCAACAAAAATAACACCTCATATCACCAGCCACTCCCCATTTCATCAGCCTGTCACCCATACCAAGCCCATCAAGAATAGCCAACCACAAGAAAAAAAACAAGCTGAGGAATAAAAAAGGAAAACCAAACCAGCTTATACCATTCCACCTTGGCTTTTTTTTTAACCTTAAGGCTTCCTAGTATCCTTACATGAATACTTAGAAGTCTTTGAAGGCAGCAACAGAGGAGTGCCTCTTAACCTGAGATTAACCAGAAGCAACCTACTCTGAATGGACACCAAATCTTCCGACCTAGCTGGAAGCCAATGCCAATCTCTTCCCCTTATAACACTAGACAACTTGGCATCTATACTACTTCTAGAATCATAAATGACCAGTATCCATATTTGTCAAAAAGAATACCATCTGGATGACAATTGTCCTTCCAAAGAGATATAATAATACCATCACCAACTTGGAATTTGAGAAAATTCTTAGCCAAAACCCGTAGCTTAAGTATCTTTCTCCAACTCCAATTCGCATCTTGGGGAGCTTTGAGAAGCCACAAAATCTTCTCTTAATCAACATAGCCTTAGCCTAGGCCACCCAAAGAGACCCTAATCTAGAGAAGAGGGCCCAAATATGTCTCAAAATAGAAGTCTGATACCACTCCACCAGCTTTTTTATCCCCAAACCACCCTCACATTTCGGCCTACTCAGACAATCTCAAGAAAACCCTGGCTTTAGCTATACCAAGCTCACTCCCATTCCACAAAAACCTATTGAATCTCTTTTCAATAGCTTTAATTACTTTTTCTTTTATGAGGAGAAACTCCTCCAAGGTAGGGCTACTTGGTGTACCCACCCCTATCGACTAAACCTCAGATTCATGCAAAGTGTCCCCTCCACACGAATCAGGTAATACTCCAGCTTCACTGACGAGCTAGCTCGAACCTTAGACTTGATGGAAATGTCACCACAACCAAAGCTTTTACCACTTGAGCCAAAAATATTTGACCAAAAAACTTGAATGTTATACAAAACTGAAGAGTAATTGTAACCTACCTGCAAAGGATTGGTGTTTACACATTCAAGAATTAATCCTTCCCGAGATTTTCCCCAAAAGACTATCACACTCAGCCCTTGATAGCCTTGAAGAAATCAGAGGCACTCCCAGATTCCACTTCCAGTTGATTATACTCTATATATGCTTCTAGGAGCTTTTTCTTTAGACATTTTGATCATACCCCAACTTTCATAATTATTCACTAATATCTTAATGCTGCACACGCACAAACGCATGCACCCACGCAGACGAAAACAACAACAATGTGTGCACGCACACCCACCAGCTTGAACACAAACAAACATTACCTGGACTCTTCCTATAAGTCAAAACTAGAAAACCAAACCCTTCAATCCCCCAAAGCATAAGCCCATCGTCACATCCCACTCCCACTATGTGGGAAGTTATAGAATGTGATCATGTTTATTTTATACAAATAGAAGCCATATTAATATGTGTTATTTCTCAGAAGTGGGAAACGATTCTTACACTCAACTGGCTAAATTCAACTATAAAACATCTTTTACATGTTTAGCACTAAATTTATTTTGGATGAATGGGCGAATTTTATATCAACAATCAAACAACTACAAAACTCTCTTTAGTAGAAAGTAAAGAACAATGACACTATAAAAGTATCAACCCCTCCCATCCTCTCTATATATCTACCAGGCCAATAAAGTCATACACAAAACCAATTACACTAAAATAGCAGAATCTATACCCCAACTGCAACATAAAGCTATGTCTAGCACTAAATTTTCAGTCAAACGTACAACTTTTCAGGCCATTGCCAATTTCTGAAAAACTAATTTAGTATTATCACAATGTATTGACTTCAATTTCATCTAACAAGCAACAATTCCGTTTCTAAGCGTCCAAATTGATCAAAACCAGTCCTTCTTCATCTACTATTTTCGAGATAAAATTAAATAAATCTAGGGCTAAAGCTGAGGAAATGCAGTTCAATCGCAAATAGAAAACCGAAGAAAAATATGAGATAGGAGCAAGACAGATACCAGGACGATGCTTTTGCAGAGATGTTCGACCGAGGCGGCGCCGAGGGAGTCTCGTCGGGAGTCGAGGGGCCAGTCGTAGTAATCGGAGGGGACCTTCTTGAAGGAGAAGTCGTTTACGCCGTTCGTTCGGAGGATGGCAGAGAGGCGAGCTTCGGTGTCGCCGAATGCGTGAACAGGGACAGGGAGGGCAGTAGATAGGTCCTGGGGCGAGCAAGAGAGCTCTAGTTTTGATATACGTCGGAGGATCTGGGTTTGAACTCGCTCGACCTCTGCTAGCGCTTTCTCCATTGCGCGCCTCTCCGCCTCTCTCTCAGCGCGGTGTGTAGCTACTATGGTTTATAACTCTCTCTCTCTCTCTCTATATATATATATATATATATATATATATATATATATATATATACCTCGCATAATGAGTTAACATAAAATTAAAAACATAGTGATCAAGATCTAGGTTTGTCCAAAAAAACCTATACAAAAAACCTGTTCTTTGTAGAACATGACCAGCATCATATCAAGAATCCTTTGGATCTTATAAAGAATTATTTTCCTCCTTCATTTTATTTGACCCATCTAAATTTATTAATTTCTACATAGATATTTTACTCTAAACAGCATTAATTATCAAAAACTCAGTCCCAGACAAGTTTGATCCATAATAGAAAAGAATAATCTTTGATAAAATGTACATCACAAAGATCATTTCAGCAAAAGAATGGGGTAACCACCCATCTAATCTCAAGGTCCTACAAGGCCATCAAGTTCAATACAGCTACTTTGACTACATTGAAGCGTGGTCAAAAGTACTCATTTATCAAAATAATAATAACAGTCACTCTTAGTATCTTTGTTTTGATAATAACTTCAGCAGTCAACTCCCTATATGGTTCAACAGATGGTGGCAAAGTCATGGGCTTACTCTTGAGATTTTACCCCCAGAGCTTACAGATGCATTAAAGCAGTTATCTACAACCTACAGAGTTAATGAAGCAGAAAGTCAATTTATTTCCTTACTCCATATGGCAAAGAAATATAAAATCCACTGGCTCTTCAAATGAGATTATGCCATTGACCAAGGAATTCGCAAAAGAAACAGATATGTCCGCTGGTAGGACAAATTTAACATTCGGAAAATACTTTCCTCAAATATAGTAAGAATTCCCTTCTTTCACAACTCAAAGCCAATTTCTGGCAAACAGATCACATTTACAGATAGAAATTGCAAGCAGCTATGGCTCAAGTCCAATGTAAAGAAGACCTTAAAGATTTTTGCAAAAGCCTTCTCCTTAAAGCTAAAGGGATTGAGGACCAAGAACAAAGCCCAACTTCGTCCTCCTCTTGAACAAACCAAGTACATCCTATTTACCAAGAAGCCCAAGACCTTTATGATCTTGGTGAAGATTGAAGTCTGAAAAGCCTAAATACAGCGAAGCACTGTTCATCACCATTCCAAAATACAACAAGCACTGTTCATCACTGTTTTGGCAGTCATTACTATTTGTCAGCCATTATTGTTCAACATTGTTCAGCACTGTTCATCACTGTTCATTACTATTTATCATTGTTCACGTCGGCCAACATTGTTCATACTATTCATGGCGATAGGCACTGTTCACATCACTATTCATCACTGTTTATCCCGACAAACCATTGTTCATCTACAGTATTTAACTTTTATCTTTCTATTTATAGCACCCTCAGCTCATGTAAAACCAATTCGATTCTTCCGAACTTGAAAATACTCTTCTCTCTTCTCTCTCTCTGATCATCAGTAAAATCTCACAAGACGCATGTCAGAGTTTCATCCATGTCTTATAGAATGTTTTATTCAATGAAAGCTTTTTCAAGCTAATTTTACAGAATCATATTTTCATAAGTATTTATTTTCATATATCTTATTTTTATTATGTATATTCTTGAATTTATGGTTCCAATTGAAGTATTTTCAACATTTCATATTCATATTTATGTTTATATCTTTGTGTATCCATCTAGATATTATGTTCATATTCAGCCTAGAATCTCACAAGCAGTCTCTGTTTAAATTCATCACTATGTCTTTAATTCTTCCGCTTATGTTAACTCGTTCTGCGAGTCCCCTCCTGGTATCAAGTTTTTTGAACAAACCTAGATCTATTGATATGGGTAATTGGTTGGTTGGTAAATAATTTTTGCTGCTGTATGAATTTTGAAGAGTTCTGTTGGATAGGGATAATGGTTGTTGTAGGACATTCTACCAACTGGTAAGGGTCTGGAGAACCAAGAACCTGAAACTTGTTTAACATATTAATGGGTGAACATGTGTCATAGGTAAAGGTGTCAATACGGGCGGTTAAAAACCGCTAACCGCTTAACCGTATTAACCGCTAACCGCCTAACCGCTTTAACAACCTAATGGTTAGCTGTTAGCGGTTATTGGGTTTATTAACCGTAACCGCTTTTTATATAATATATTTTTATAATTATAATTATAAAAATATTTATACATATAACATAATCACTTGATCATTATATCACAATTTTTTTAAAAAATAATTAAATCACAATTTTAGTATTAATATATTATCACTATAATTTATATGATTATATCATATAATCACTTGATCATTAAATCACAATTTTTTTTAAAAATTATTAAATCACAATTTGAGTATTAATATATTATCACTATAATTTATATGATTATATTACATGATCAATTGATCATTAAATCATTTGATTATATAATAACAAATTATACATATATAATATGACATAACTCATAAGTATACCAATTCATACTAATACAACAATTAATTATTTAGAGACTTATTTTCAATGTATGTTATAAACTTATAAGTCTATATATGTTATAAGTCTATATAAGTCTATATATGCATATGAATAATATAAATGTACAATATCAATACTTAATCATATGATTGAATGACAATTCAAATATTTTATTCAAGACTTCAAGTGAATCATATTATTAAGTACAATGATGATATGATTCGTATAATATCAAATTAAGTAATTGACATTGGATTAAACAATAACCAATGTGTTACTTATAGACATAATTTAAGTATTAATGTATTATCATTATAATTTTAGTAATTTATATATTATCGCTATAATTGATATGATTATATCACATGATGAATTGATCATTAAATCATATGATTATATAATAATAAATAATACATATATAATATGGCATAACTCATAAGTCAACAAGTTAATCATATGATTCATGTACAATGATAATCACAATTGATTCAATTGAATTAAACAATATATTACTTACAACTACAATTTAATTAAAGCATTATTACACTAAAAATACAAAAAAAAAAAAAAAAAAAAAGACGGTAAAAAAAAGCCCAAAAACGCCCAAAAAGCCCTAAAGAAAGCTCAAAAACACCAAAAAAGTCCCAAAAAAACCCAATTTTAAAAAAGCGGTTAGCGGACGGTTATCTATTTCACTAACTGCTAACTGTTAACCGCTAGGCGGTTAGCGGTTGCGATTAGTGAAATCTACTAACCGCTAAGACGGTTACGGTTAGCAATAACCGCTAACCGTAACCGCCTTGACACCCCTAGTCATAGGGGTTTACATTTTCTGGGCTCAGGACTATATGATGACTTGGTTGTGACTTGATGGAAGGTGTTTTACTTTTGTTTTTACTTGATTGTAGCTTTTCAGCCATCTTTTCCCTGCAAAAATTCACGAGTGAGGAAATCAGGTATAGAATTTTGATCTCTCTTGATGTATTCAATTTCAAAATAAAAAATACTTAAAATTGATTGCCATCTGACAAAAATCTGTTTGCTTGCTATGTTTTGAACATTCTTTTCTAAAACATGTTTTGCACTTTTGCAATCAACTCGAATTAAGAATTTTTGGTTTAACAAATCACTTTGAAACTTTGAGATGCATAATACTATAGATAAAATCTCTTTTTTAATAGTACTATAATTACTTTGTGCTAAATTCCAAATTCCTAAATGGAAACAAACAATTTGTTCAGGAGAATCTAGATAGATTTTTTGTTTGAGAATACCCCCATATCAAGTGTTGGAGGCATCCGTTTTTACAGTTTTGAAAGCTTTTACTTCAGGAATGCCAAGACAAGGCAAAGTCTTGACATATTTTTTTACTTCTTGGACAATTGAAGTATGAACATCAATCCAAGGTGGAGGGTTACTTTTGAGACGATCATACAATGATTTACAAGGTTTTCTAAGATTTTGGTAAAAATAAGCAACATAATTTAAAGATTCTAGGAACCTTTGAAGCTGGTTTTTATCAAGGATGACATCAGGAAATTTGTCTGCAAATTGAATGGCCCGATCAATGGGTTTAACCATTCCTTGACTGATGTTGAATCCTAAAAATCTAATTTTTGTTTGACACAAGTTGATTTTTGTAGCTGAAACAACTAAACCACTAACTTTGATGATACTAAGAAACGAATGAAGATGTTTCTAGTATTCATCAATTGACTTAGAAAATATGAGGACATCATTTATATAAACAATTGAGAAATGTGTTATAGGGTCAAAGATTTCATTCATGATGTTTTGAAATCCACTTCATAAATATCCTCAAAACCCTAAACTTAATAAAATAACGAAATATTGACTCCCAAAACCCTAATCCTACTAAAACAAGGAAATAAAGACGGCTTAACCTAATTTAAAACGCAAAATATAACATAAGCAGCTCCGTGTACAATCGATTGCAGGTACAAGGGCGATCGATCGCACAACCAGGGGCCTGGTACGCAAGTGTTTGGAAGTGCGCTCGATCGCAGGTACATGTGCGCTCGATCACACTTCTAGGGGACCTGCGATCTGCATCAATCAGGAAGGATATTTAAAAATAAAAATAAAAATGTACTATGAAATATTAATTCCTGCAAACTTTGCAAAATAATCCAGTTTATTATTGTCAGCTTGCAAAATCTTTGCTTTTCAAATTAAAAATTAAAAAATTAAAAAAAATAAATAAATAAAAAGGCAAATGCTAAAGGCCTGACTTTTTTGCCCAATAAAAGTCCAACTTTTACCTTTTTTTAAAAAAAATAAAAAATAAAAACAAAATAAAAAATGGAAAAAATGTCTGAAGCAACTCTATCTATTTCTGGTCTTTCTTTTATTTAGTATTTTTTAAAAAAATGAAAAATGGTATTTTTCTTCATAATAATGACATTTTCTTTAAAAAAATGACATTATTATGAAAAAAATACCAAATAAAAAAAAGACAGAAAATAGATAGGGTTGCTTCAAACATTTTTTTCATTTTTTTTATTTACTTTTTTAAAAAAAAAAAAAAAAGGCAAAAGTTGAACTTTTGTTAGGCAAAAAAGTTGAGTCCCTATCATCCCTAAAAAAAAATGGCATGTAATTGTTGCCAAATGCTGTAACTAAGTTAATTTAATTATTATAAAAATCCATCATTCTCATAATAATAACATAAACAATTGTCTACCACTCATACTCTTAGGACCAATTTATTTTCTATCTAACTAGAACTAATTAACAATATCCTTTCGCAACAAATAATAAATCCATACAAGAAATTTCCTCACAGATATATGTATGCAATTCTAACCCAGTCTATAAAGTCAAAGTCGATCATATGAGTAGGGAGCAATGTTTTAAGGGGTCTTGCACCATGAGACGATGATGAAAATTTGAACGGGTCGATCAAGAAATGCAACTTAATTATACAAATGCACGTGGCACTTATTTCTAGCTACTAAATAAGTTTAGCAAATATATTTTTTTTTATTCCAAAAGCTTAGGATGACAGAAAAATGATAATTTAATCATTCAATTAATATGTTAATACTTTTCATAATCAAGTGTAGGGTTCACAATCTCTCAATAAGTGAGAGATTAATTGTAGAGTTAGATCAGGACCTACTCTAGCTACATATATATATCCATTGCTAAGAAATATGCTTACACTATAGTTAATATCCTTTTACTCTAAAGCATGTGAGAATATAATACTATTAAAAAAAAAAAAATAACATGTGATTCTCATATGCTAAAGGGTGCAGTGTGTGTGAATCTTTTTTCATCAATACTAAAAAAATGAGTGATAGATCAAGACAGACGTAACAAAATAAATTTTAAAATTCTAAAAAAGAAGAAAGTAACATAATAAAAGTAACCCGAACACATTTAACATATATAGTTTGGCTTAACAAGCTTACCTCCACCGGCAAACCAATGGCAAACTACTAAGAGAAATTTTAGTAAAGAAAAAAATACTCAAAACCTAAATTAATTTCAATACACCCAATTTTTGGGGAAGTTCTTTCTCTCTGTCTCTCCCCGTCTCTCGCAGTAGTCAAAAAGGCGGAACAAAGGTGCACCGGCAAACCACTAAGACAAATTTTAGTAAAGAAAAAAAATACTCAAAACCTAAATTAATTTCAATACAACCAATTTTTGAAAAAAAGAAAAAATTTCTTAGTGCGTTCTTTCTCTCTCTCTCTGTAGTCAAAAGGGCGGAACAAAGGTGCATTTTAAAGAGGTTCAACATCGGGTGGTGCATGTTTCAAACAAATAAAATATGAGAACATAGTAAGAAAAAATATATAAAGAAGGTAGAAATAAAAAAATATAAAATATGATACCGTTGAATTTTATTTATTTATTTCATCAATTGTATCTTTTAATTAATTGTTTAACGTATCTTTCATCTTGCCCCGTGATCTAGTAATCAAGATGTAACTTTAATCCTACCTAGCTAGTCTGGTATTTTATCACCTCAAAAAAGTATAAATGATTATCAAGCGAGAAATAGATTTTTCTTAAGAAAGTTTCTTGTTGTATTGTTGATGCGAGGTCTTTATTGAGCAATGTATAACAAAATAATAACAATTCAACTGATCTCAAAAATATTGAAAGAAAATAAATTAAGAAAAATCATTTAATTTTTAGACATCCAACTCTTATTTTCCAAAATTAAAAAAAAAAATGATATTTTCTTAAATGCTAATATTAATGAATCCAGATTTATTCATTTATCTCTCTCTTTCTCTCTCCTAAACACATACAAAAAAAAAAAAAAAAAAAAAAAAAAAGTGAAAGAGAAAGAGAAAGAGGTAAAGTAAGAAATGACTCATCCACCTCCATTTTCATTGTTGACCTTCATCTTCTTCTACCTTCTCTTTGCAAATTTTATATATCCCAAACCAACAGGTGATAGATATGTGCTTGTAAGATTTTGAGGTTTGGGGTACTCTTTGTGCTTTGGATCAAGATCCACTAGAATTTTAAAAATTCTAAAATTATGGAATTTAGGCCGTTCCTTACAATATCGAACGGCTTGAAAAATGCCACCTATTAAAGATGTGTCATGTTACCTGGCAATAAAAAGAAATTTATTTCCAAAAAACTTATTCTTTACTTTTGTATAAACATTTTTTTTTCCCAGAAAATCAAAAGGCAACTTTTGGCACAAAGCTTTTTAGAATATCGACGTGATTAGGTTTTTTGGGAAATCGAAGTGATTGTTGTTTATAAAGGTATTAGTCAGTAATCGATTGTTGTTTGACAGGTTGTGAATCAGTACTTGATCGAAAAATAAGCAAGAACCTAAGATGAGTAGAAATCCCAGGGCAATATATATATATATATATAACATCACATGTAATGATAAAGGAGAGGCCACACAAGATTCTTCTTCTTCTTTTTAGTAGATGAATGAGATTTTTATTGAAGAAAACACATTGTTACAACTTACAAGCACCAAATCCAATTTGAAAGATAAAATTATGCAAAACAATTATTATGGTTTCTTCTTCGCAACTTCTTTTAGCAAAACAATATTGGTTTGTCTTTGTTGAACGATTTGGTGATTTTCTGTGGAGAAGACTCCATTGTAATCTTCTGTTCTTTTCGGTCCTTTTTGCTGTGTGCATGCGTCAAAGGGGGACACCATTTTGGTTTATGTGGAAGCCATAAACCATTGAAGAGTTTTGGGTCGGACCAAAGCAAAGAGAAACCCTAGAAGTAGGCGACAAAAACGTTGGAAGTGGAAATTGGAGACTAAAACCCTAGCTAATCCTATTAGCACTTAACACAAATAATACTATGTAACATTAAACCAGGACTTAACGTCCCGCGCTTTAACAGAGAATTTAGGTGGTTATTTAGAGTTATTTTACAGTTCAAATTTAAAGTTGTTGCATTCAACGATATAAATTATGTCACATTATTTAAATTTTTTGAATGTCATGTCAACATATCTATAGAGTTAGATATAATAACATTAAATTTTGATAATGAAATAACTTCGTTTTATATATGATCAAAGATGATCTTATTACGAGATATAAGTGCTTGGATGGGGTGCTAAAGGGGGTGCAAGAACCATCTTTTGTGACTCCTGCGAAGGAGCTGTCTTGTGACGCACAAAGGCGCTTTCATTGGTTGATGAAGTGGCCGGGGAACGTCGGATCGGGTGCCGGTGGTGGTACAAGAACCCTCTTTTGTGACTTTAGCGAAGGGGCAGTGTTGTGTCCAACGTCGGCTATTTCATTGGTTGTTGAAGGGGGGGTGTATGTGGCCGACATGGATGCTGATGGAGGTGCAAGAGCCATCTTCCGTGACCTTAAAGAAGAAGCAGCGTTGTGACTTACAAATGCGCTTTCAATAGTTGTTGAAGGGGGGATGTATGTGCCCGGATTGGGTGCAGAGGGAGGTACATGAGCCATCTTCCGTGGCTCCAGCAAAGGAACCACGTTGGGGCTGTGGCTGTAGGCGGCGGAATTGAGCTCAGATAGAGAAACTGCGCCTAAGACATAAGCATGCATGATCATGCTCAACAAGGAAAGCACTCCTACTTTGATGATCACTACGTGAAGCATATTTACTTGTCGTCTGTCCTTGTTGTAGACGTCCTCCGAATTTATAGGGAGATAACCCGAAGAATTTCTAAAACAATTACATGCATGCCCTCACGTGAACAGAGATATGTTTCTGCCAAATAAAGACAAAGGAATCTACAATGTAATTGTCTCTTTGGCCTTAATTTGAATTGTCACCGGTAAGACAGCCTATGTGTCTTTGACCTTTGAGTTGTCTCTTTAACATGTTAGTCTTTTCACTCCAAGCGTTGGCTCAAAGTGATCACGAAGGTTTTAGTAATTTTGGTGGCATCTTACTTGATCTTTGTGAAGAAGCCGCTTTGTACGGATTTAAAATTTACTCGATAGGGGTGAAAATGCAAAGGTGGACCTTCTATTTTTTTTAGAGAGTACATCTTACCCTCTAAATTTACATTTTTGGTTCTACCCTGTGAGTAAATGTAGTGGTCCTACTTGAAAAAGTTTCTCAGCTTGTTATTAAAAATAAAAGAGAAATTATAAAATTATTTTTCATCTCATCTTTCATCCGCCTCCGTATAAGGTAAATCTACTATTATATTTGGAAAAGAGATGTTAATGCGTGTGGTTGTATATATGAAGAGTCAAGGTCATAACATTTCATTTCAGATGCACAAGAATAGATTCTACATTTCATTTTTTATAAATTATTAAAGAAGAGTTGAATAAATTCCAAAAGGAAAGAAAAGGAAGAATATTTCTTTGAAGTGGTCACTGGTTTCGTAAAGGTATACAAATCTCTATAATATTTTATATGCGATTAATTAGGAATAAGAATCATTTCACTAATTAAACAACCTTAATCTAACTACAACTCAACCTCCAGTAAAAACAGGAAACTCAGCTGCAGAATATATAGCAGCTCAAGTCAATTTAGGGGCGGATCCAGGGGGGTCGACTGGGGGCATATATTCCCAATCGACCCCTAAAAATTCTCCTTGCCCTTTGGTAAATTTTTTTTTTATGCCCCTTAGCCGTGATTATGCCCTGCATAAGTATGCCCTTTAGCCATGATTATGCCCTCTCCCTCATGCTTCAGTGATGTAGATTGAAATTCAAGGCTTATCTTATCTTATCTTTTAGTCTTTTATTAGGTTTTTTTGTTAGTTGTTTATTCTATCTTATCTTTCAGTTTTTATTTGAAGATTTTCATGCTATATGGGAAAGACAAGGAACGAGAAAAGCATGGTAAGTCTACACGGCAAAGGGAGGTGCGGGGCCTTCAACATCATTGTCGCAGTCTGCTGATGATTAGAGCCATCACGTTTCTTATAAGGTGTGGCCTTGTTGTGATCTTGAGGAACGGAGAATTGAACAAGTTAACATGGAACCCAAAGGACCGTGGAAAAGATAGTCCAAATTCGAGGGCAAATTCTCTCCAATCTCGGGAGGATGATGTAGATTGGAATTCAAAGCTTATCTTATCTTTTAGTCTTTTATTAGGTTTATTTGTTAGTCTTTTATTTGGTTTAGTTGTTTTTCGTAGACTTCTAAATTAACTTTATTTCATTATTATCTCAGGACTAGGAGTCTTGGGCTATAAATATATGCTTATAGCCTTTAATAATTCAGTTTATGATTATTATTGAGTTTGTTTAATAAGAATTACTCAGAGTTGAGTTTCTTTGTGTTTTTCCTTAAACTATAGATAAAATCTATTGTTTAAGAAGATTTCTTTGATTCTTGTGATAGTCTCACAATCTTAGGAATATTTATCCCTTCTACTTGCTATTTTTCTTGTTCACCACAATCCTACGCTGCATCATTCAGCCATATATTATGCCCCTTAGTAAAATGAAATTTGAAAAAATTTAGAAACTTAGTGTTTCAGAAGAATGGAAGGAAGAAGACAATGAATAGTACTCTAAACGGTCCGTTTTGTTTTTTGGGAATATTGACTGGGGAGTGGGGACAGGCTGGACAAGCAAGACCAAAAAAAAAAAAAAAATGAAAATATGCCTAAATGGGAGACCAGCCTGCTGGAATCCTGCAACAAATATAAACAAAACAATAAAAAAAAAAATTAAAGAATGTACTAATGGCCAATTAATGGGGAACAGCAGCTAAGTTAAAAAATAAAAAATAAGAAGCCAAGCCCAAAGCGGGGAACAACGGCTGTATAAATTAAAAACAAAAATAAAAGACTTTGTAAAAATAAAACACGCACGCTTGCCAGTCTTGTAAAAATAATTGTTCTTTTAAATGAATTGTCTTAATATTTATATAATTATATTGCTATTAAGCCTATTTTTGCTAATTATTTTTATATTTAATTATTTATGAATTTATATAGTTTTTGTTTCATATTTTAATTGTATAAATATATAATTGTAATTGTCGGAGATTATGAACAAAAACAATGTTTCTATTGACCTCCAATTAAATTTTAAATGACCTCGTGTTAAAGTAAATTTAGCAAATATGTTCGAGATCCTTGCTTCAGAGAAAAAAAAAAAAAGTGTGATTATTATCCTAGTAATAGAGACCAAATTCAAAGAGCATATCTACAAATAGGACAATTGAATTAGCGCTAGCAGTGACAAAATAAATTGTAAGTTCTATTTATATGTTTTAAAATATAATTAAAAATTTTGTTGAATTATTCACTTATTTAGTTCGTTATATTTTTGTTCAACTTTATTTTGTATTTATTAAAAAAAATACAGCAATGCACAAAAAAAGATCAAAAAATTATTTTTTATATTTAATTATTTTAATTATTTTATTCATTAAAAAAATGCCCCCACGTAGGAAAGATCCTGCGTCCGCCACTGTTAGTCAAACACTGCAACCAGCTGCAGAATCCATAAGTTTTACTACTCCGGCAAACAGAAATCAAAATGGTTCAGGATGAGAAAAAAATAATCTGGTCGTTCATTAATTTCACATTAGTTGGCCTAAAGTCAACACTCATTTTAATTTAATTGAATTGCAGTGAACAGCAAAGACATTTCTGGGTATATGACCTTTAATGGAAATTAATATATAATTCTCTATATTAATGGTCAGTGACAAGTGCGAGGCTGGTCGGCGTACGTACGTTTAGGCATTCTCTGCGAGCAGGATTATAATATTGATCAAATAATTGGATATGCTCTGATCAAGAATATTAAGGCATTCTCTGGTGCCTGTTAGGCATTTTCTGTTAATTCCATGCAAACCCTTTTTCTCTTTAATTAATATAAAATAAAATGAAAACACGAAAAATTAAATAAGACAAGTAAATATCGAAAAAGGGAAAAGGCCTTCATTGCTTTCCTTGTAAGTAGGGCCCACCACCGTCCACGTACTCTATCTAGAAGGCAGGTTAATTATATGAAAGTGCCAAAATTCATCTAAGAGCTGATCTTTAGTATTATAAAATAATTAATAAAAAAAGTGCAAAATTCTCTATTATATCTTTTATTTTATTTAAATATAATTTTTCAAGAGAGAAAGGGAGAGAAAGAGAAGAGAGAAGGGAGAGAAAGAGAACGGAGAAGGGAGAAGAAAAGGGCAAAAAGTTATTTTATTTTGAAACATTTGTCAAAGCGATTATAACCCATACAAAGAGTTTGCTCGAGATGCTTTGAGCACTGGCATCGTTAAAATAGCTAAAATAATATCTGCCTAGTTAAAATAGCTACTGTAGCTCAAGATTACATCATTTATTAATAAAAAAATAATGTTGTTCTTTCTCTTCTTTATAAATAGTAAAATGAGATTAAAAAAATATTTTAAATAAAATAATAAAGTAGATAGCTAAAATGCTAAATCATATATATATGTAGATATTTTAAATTAGCTCATGTATGCCCCTTTGACTCTCAACAAATGCTTCAAAATAATATAATTACTGCTACGGATTTGGCTTATTAGGTGTGGTAAAAAAGAGAAATGACAAAAATTATTTTTTCAATGGTCTTTTAACTATCTCCGTATAACGAATGAATAAATTTACTATTGAATTTGTGTATGACCCATATAAATTCATAAATAAAATGGTGAATTAATTAAATTTGTAAAAATAAATAGTTCAGAGATAGTTCAGAGAATAATGTCTCTCTAAAAAACCTAGAGCATAAGTGTAGTAGTTTTTTAGTGGTCAAGATCTAATTTTAAGCTTTTGATTGTAAGGAGGAGAGAGAAAATAAGGTTAAATATAAACCATTAAAAAAATTACAGCGCGCTTCTGACGCAGGAGAATAATAATAATAAAGTAGATTTATTACTTATGCTTTAGTTTTCATTTTTCAATAAGGATTGAGTTTTTCTTTCCTATTAGAATTGTTTTCCTATTAGGATTTGTTTTCCTTTTCCAATTAGGTATGCTTTTCCTTTTCCTTGTTAATTTAGGAGGTCTCTAGCTTATATAAAGGCATCTAGTCTTTGTTATTTTTTAATTCAGTTTATACTATCAATTAAATTTAAGTTTTTCAGAGTCATTTATATGTTTGCTTATTTGGAGCAATTAGGGCATGACATTCCATTCATAGTGTCTAAATGGTGTAACAAATGTTGTTTTGTATCTATCTTGTTCATGGATTTGGATCTGCCAAAATCCACTCTTCATATCAAATTTTGAAAAAACATTGGCTTGGCCTATTCTATTTATCAGGTCTTTTTTGTTTGGAATAGGATATCTTATCCACCGTAAGACTTTATCAAGAAGTTTGTAATTTATTACTAATCTTGGAGCTCCTCTTTCTAACTCTGCATTTTTCTGTACATAAAAGGCTAAACAAGACCAAGGGGGACTTGCTTTTCCTAATTATTCCTTTGTTAAGCAATTCTTTAATCTCGGTTTTACAAAGTTTCATTAAGTCTTAACTCATTTGGATAGGTCTAGCTTTAATAAGAATATTTCTTTCACTGAAGTCTTTTACGCAAGGGATATATATATATATATATATATATATATATATATATATATATATCCAATTCTTTTAAAGTGCCTTAAAATTACAACAAGTGACCTAAATTCATATTTTTAGTAAGTGAACTCGCCTTTAACTAAAATTGAATTGGTCTATTTTTTTATTTTTATTTTTTATTTTTGAAATGAATCAATTTAGTTTCATTCATTGATAAACGAGCTTAAAGCTCAAATAACACAGAGCAAAAGCTCTGAAGCAACCATAGCCGAAACTACGAGGTTACAAGTGTAAAAAATGACATATTACATTTCAGATTCAAACAAAATCCGCTAACCAATGACTAATTTTCAAATTAAACAGCAAATCTGCGCCAAACAAATTTAAACCAATGCATAGCTAGCTCTTATTCCTCAGCATTGAGGGTAGAGAATCTCAAGCCAAAGCTCATCTCCTCAACCCGAAAGCCAGGATAATGTTGACATCCACAACCCAAAGGTCTGGACCAAAGCAACAAACCCAAATGGCATCAAGAGGGCAAATCGAGAGAGAAGAACAAGCATTATTACAAGCAAAAACAAAAACCATTACAGGGAACCAAACACAAGACAGAAAGAACAAAAACAAGGAAAGCGGGACAAAATTACAGGGAAATAAACAACATAAAAAGTGCACCAAGAGAATGACAGCAGCCGAAAAGAAGAGCCGATTGTGCACTCTTCGGAAACCAAAAGCGGAAGGGGTGTTGGAAGCTTATCACGGTGGGGGCACAAGAAAAGGCCCAACAGAGGATGATGGGCGGCGGAGCACATGGAGGAGATCGACGGCGCACTCAAATGAAGGGGGAAGTTTGAGTGAAACCCCAAGAGCATCACCCACAAAGTGTACCTAAACAAGCAGAAAAAACAACAAAAGCAAATACAGAAAGAAACAAAAACAACTAGAGACCAAAGGAGTGGAAAGAGGCGGAGAAGAAGGGAAAGAAAAAAAATCGCCCAAAGAGATAGGGGCATCAGGTAAATAGGCTAGTTTGTTAAGCAAAAGAAAGCGATGGGAGGGGAGGAGGGCCGGAGGGGGAGAACAACAAAGGTTCTCCCCCTCCGGCGGCTGCTAGAGATGAAACCCTAGCAGAGAGGGGAGGGGGCTAGAGAGAGAGAACTCGTTGAACCGGTCTATTTATATATTAATACGTTTTACATAAAAACTCATATATAGAATCAGGAGTTATATATGATAGTATGTTACTTAAAAACCATATATATATATATATAGAGAGAGAGAGGTGAAAATCCCGTTTTTAGTTAGCAGTTATTTGCAAAAATCGTTAAAAGAAACCACAAAACCAAGGTAGCTAATTGCTCAAATTAAAAAATTAGGCATTTTGGGCCAATTTTAAGTATTGGGCTTACTTTTTGTGTTTAATTTAAACATTTTTGTACCATTTTTTAAAAATAATTATGACTTTTTTGGCCCAACAAGTTGGGCTTTGTTGTGGTCATTCAAAAAACAATAATTTTAATAGATATTCCTAGAGAAAAATGACGTCGTTTTACGTTTTTAAAAAATAAATATATTAATATATATACACCCGGTTACTAATTATAACCGAGTGCTTGAAAATGCAAAAATTGATAACCGCCACGGTAGAGCCGGTTATCGGTTATCGGTTGGTGGCCAGTTATAACCAGCTGGATACCCATATATATAGAATAAAAAAAATAAAAATAAAAATCATATATAGAAAAAATCATTGTATATAAAATCAAAAGTTATATGTGTTAATACATTACTTAAAAACCCTTAAAAAATCATATATAGAACAAAATAAATAATTAAAAACCATATAGAATTTTTTTTTTATTAAAAAAAAAAAAAAAGGAAATCAGAGAACGCCTAACCATACAACTTTCTAAATGTGATTTTATAACTATAAGTACAACTTTACCATTGTTTGAAGTAAATTATTTATTATTTATTTTTTTTGATTTTGTAGAGGTTGAATTTGACATTGATTCAGTTTAGGGTTTCTATTTTTCAGGCATAAGTAATTTTTCTACTTTTGAAAGCAAAAAAAAGGTAAAAACTTATTTGGTTGTTGTGTGGAAAAGGAATATAAGTGCTTTCAAAACATCTAAGAGATAATTAAACATTGAACATGAGGTTAGATGATTTATTTAATTGCATTAAATAAATTAGTGAATTATAATTGAAAATTTCAACTCATTTAATCAAGGAGAAAATCCACATACCTCCCTCAAACCCCACTTGATAATGTCCCCTCAAACTTTCAATTGCGATAATCTCCCCCCTTGATTTTGTAAAAGTTGAATTTGACGTTGATTCAGTTTGGGGTTTTCAGGCATAAGTAATTTTTCTAGTTTTGAAAGCAAAAAAAGGTAAAAAACTTATTTGGTTGTTGTGTAGAAAATGAATATGAACGCTTTCAAAACATCGAAGAGATAATTAAACATTGAACATGAGTTGAGAGGATTTATTTGATTGCATTAAATAAATTAGTGAATTATAATTGAAAATTTCAACTCATTTAATTAAGGAGAAAGTTCACATACCTCCCTCAAACCCCACTTGACAGTGACCCCCTCAAACTTTCAATTGACACTCTCAATTTTTAATTTTTTTTTTAAATTGTTTTTTAATTTTTATTATTTTTTAGAATTTATAGGGATATTTTTGTCTTGTTGAAAAATATATAGGAATATTTTTATCTTTTTGCTAACCTTAGTGCACGTTGACAATGTTTTAGTAGTTAGGGAAGACATTGTCACAATTGAAAATTTAGGAGAGACATTGTCAATTGAGTGATAGTTTAAATGGATATATGCACTTTACCTTTTAATTAAATAAATCGAATTAAAATTTACCCACATAGTCTATAAGTCTTAACATTACTTCAACTCAACATTTTAGGACAAAATTCGTAAACTTAACATAAAATTAGTCAATTATGATTGAAATATTTAACACGTCTAATTAAATGAATCATATTAAAATTAGGGTTAAATACCAAATACCCCATTGGGGTTTGGTAACTTTATTTTTACCTCCTTGGGATTTCATTTTTATCACTGGACCCCCTTAGGGTTTTGATAAAGGACCAAATTAGTCCATCCGTTAGTTGACCGTTAGGACTGACACGTGGACCAATCAGATATTGACACGTGACACATATTTAATTTTTAATTTTTTTTTAAATAAAAAAAAATGTATATATTTTTTTAAAAAAACATATTTTTTTAATTTAAAAAAAATTAAATAAATGAAATATGTGCCACATATCAATATCTGATTGGTCCACGTGTCAGTCCTAACAGTCAACTAGCGGATAGACTAACTTGGTCTTTTATCAAAACCCCAGGAGAGTCCTGTAATAAAAATGAAACCCCAGAGAGATAAAAATAAAATTACCAAACCCAAGGGTGGTATTTGGTATTTAACCCTTAAAATTAATTTATATGATCTTACACTCATGCCCAACCCAAGAACTTGAATTATCACCTCTAATCCCAAACTCTGAAAGCAGTAAAAATGAATGTATCTATGTTCTTGCTCTTTAGAACTAGCCGAAAAGATCTCATGCACAATACTGTCTTTAAAGGCTCCTATGTTGCACATTCATTTTCTCAAAAACTCTCAGTTCTCCTCAAAACAAAGAAAGAGAATCAATAGAAAGTGTTATAAACAAACACGTTTATAGCTTTAGGAAAAACATTTCACTCTATAACAACTGGTGACCCAAACCATCCCTCAGAGTCGAAACCGGCAGAGGTTTGAAAAGATGAACTACAGGGTGAAAAATATTTTACACTTGACAAAAATAAAAATGATGAAATGAAGGCTTATATAACATTGAAGGCCCTACAAAATTGGAAAGGGAAGAGAAAAAATGTGAATATTGTACTAGTAAAACTATAAACTTCAGAAAACAATATAGGAGTTTATCCAGCACTTCCACTATAATTTATTATATCTCACTCTAAAATTCAGAAAAACACAAAACAAAGCATCAAAATAGAACGGATCACCAAAAATTCTTGTCAATGGACTAGGCAAAAACAACTGTTAGAGAGCTTAATATGATTTAAACTAAAAGCATCACCCCACAGCTGAGGTCTATGAAGTGGATACAATTCTTAGGAAAAATATAATAAACGCCATAAATGTGCACATGCTAATAAAAGCTCACTACAAAACATAATCCAACAGACATTATGAATTTCAATCTCATTCATCTTCCTGGCTACGCAACCTGGCAAGCTTGTTGGTCACAACAACATCAAGTTGGGCGGCTCTCTCCACAATCTCTTTCCTCTTCCTTGTGGACACATTGTGTGCAATCTCAGCACAGTATGTCCTGAAAAGGCAAGAAAACACAAAAAATAGGAACATAAGCATATATATACAGCCACATGGACAATGAACAAGTTATAGTAAGGGCTGCCTCCACTTCACCTGTTGTGCATCATCAGCAGCTCAAGCTCCTTGGCGTTGTGCACGACAAATTTCTTGAAACCATTAGGAAGATAATGGCGGGTCTTCTTGTCTGAACCATAACCAATGTTGGGCATCAATGTGCATCCCTTGAACTTTCTTCTTACACGAGAATCGATACCCTTTGGCCTACGCCAGTTTGTCTGCCATAGTTGCATTCAATCAAAATCAACAATACAAAGAAGTTTCAAACCAAATTATTAATGCAGTGTAGTTTCATCTAATATTTAAGGAAAAATGTAAACAGGGATTTAGTAACAGTGAGCCATTGAGATATTAAGCTCACTGTGTCGCAAGGCCTGTAAGAGGTTTTATCTATGCCCTTAAAACGAAACGGCCAGCTACAAGAACAAGTCTGGACATTAGATACCACGGGCAAAAATGACTATCTTCTTACAAGACAAAAACAAACACTAGAACATAAACCAAGAAACACAATAAAACAAAAAAAATCTAAAATTGGGAATTTACAACTGCAACCTCAGCTGAAAGATGGTGATATTTTAGATGATAATCATAGAAAACTCAGAAATGATAAACAGGTTGCATCGTTGATTACAAAAAAAGATCCCCAAAGCAGGAATTGAAATCTATAGAAGATAATTAACATAAAAGTACATAATAAAAAACTACCAAATACTTAATTCGAGAAATACAAGCATGCAATTTTGCAGCAGAGATCAGATGGTAGTGCATGTTTGATTCATCACAAAACTGCAGTAATGATGGTTAGAGATCATCATGTCTCGTTGCATATATCATTAAGATCTTTACTCTTAATGGAAAAAAAAAAAGTAAGGGGGAAAACTAAATGAAATCAGATAAAAAAGGTTGATCACCATTTCGCACACATGGGCACAAGAAAAAGCGAACAGTCTAGATGGTGTGGCATTAATAGAAAGAAAAACCAAAGGAATAACAATTTAACTCTCAGTCATACCAGAGACATAGTAAAAACAAGAGAGAAAAAAAAATTGAATGAAAAGGTTAATGAAAGTCTGGAATCAGATAACCTGTCAATCACCATCTTGCAACATGAGATGCAAGTATGACTGGGGCGACAAAAACCATCATCATTTTCACCAGAAAAACACAGTTAAAACACAAACTGAGAAACACACGAAATAAGAGCAAAAGAAACGAAATACCCATATCCATAGACATATAAATACAATATAAATTTATTGTGATCCGTACATAGAAATTTATACATTTATGGTGGCAATGTAGACAAATGTCAGCTAACCCACATCTCTTTCCGGTTGGCTTTTGTGTTTGAGTTAATGCAAGCTTGAATAGCTAGTTACTATGAATAAGCTATATTCACATATGTGCTCGTAAGAAAGGAACTTGTTATTATTTGTTTAATTTAGAACATTTCAGAGCTTGAACACACTCAGAAGAGAGCTAATATTAATGTAGGAAGATACAAAACTCTAGTTGGTAGAATATTATGAAAATCAGGTGCATTACAACTGCTGTGATTCAGGTCTGTGTTCAGCACTAGCAGTTGATCTTTGGGGTGATTTGAAGGAAAGATATTGGATAAACTTATAGACTTATTTATATTGAAAACCCACAAATCATAAATTTTAGAAATGACCCAATAGTTTTATGGTAATATAAACCACATATAATACAAATAGAGAGACAAGAAAATTAAAAATATGATCCGGGTATACCTTGACGGAGATCTTGCGGTCGCTCTGGGGGCGTTTGAACTTCTTGACCCGCTTCTTCACGATCTTCTTCGTCAACAACGGCACCGCCATCTGAAAAGATTTTCACACAAAAAAAAAGAGAGCAAATTTTGTTAGCTCAGAAGTAGAGAAATCGAAACAAAATCAAATCTCAGAGAGAAAGAGAGGAGTCATGACCTCTGTGTGAATCTGGTGATGGAAGAGAGTAGCACTTTCGGCGAGAAGATGAAACGGCGATTGTGTTGATTAGGGTTATTAGTAGTGAACCAGCAACTTTTCCACACACTGAAATCAACTGCATCAAAGACATCACTCAGCCCAGCCCATAAGGCCCATCACATCCCAGCCACCTGAACCCGTCCCCTTCTACCCTCAAAGCCCAAATCCCAGACAGCCATCAACGCCTACCCAAACATGAACATCACTTAAGCAAGTCTCCCCAAGGATACTCTTCCCATTGCTTAAATCGATTTGTTTTAATGTAAAATATTTTTTTCATCGAGATTATTTTTTTAGGAAAAATGTTTGGCTCATACAAAAAATCAGAGTTGGCGATCTTCTACGGCGACTAAAATCATTTTATCTTGTCAACCGAAAACATTTTCGATTTGACCACAATTTTTGGTCATATCAAACACCAAAAAATAAAAAATAAAAAATTTCAAAATCTTTTTTTTTTTTTTTTTGGACATGTTCACACAAGAGGAGGAGGGAAATTCGAACTAGTGACTTTTGTTTCATTAAGTGTAGTCCCAGCCGATTGAGCTATCTCTTGGGGACCAAAAACATTTTACATCGAAACAAACAGAACATTAGTTTAATGATATTTGTTGAGAAGGAATTCCCTAGTGTTTACCAAGTCATCTCATTAAAATTCTTAAAAATACCTATGGTCCTATGGATCTGCCAACCAACATATCAGTATATAAAAGCACTAAAAAATGCACATTTGAAAAATTTACTGATTCAAATTTCAAACGCCATTTCCATATACACATATAGTCAACAAAGGGAAACATCAATTTCTCAACCTTGTTCCTACCATAAGGAATGGGTAAATTCACATAATACCAGTTCTTATTCTATGGGCGTTGATAATAGTTCCACCCATTTGTTCGATTAAGACACCCGAACAGATGATGACCATAACAGGAAGAGTGCCATTTTTTCTAGATATTCAAATGATAATAACTCTTAGGCGAATAGAAAAAAGAAAAAAAATGATAAGTCTTAGGCCACACCAGAAAATTAAAAATCTCAAGAAATAAGCACATAGACTTTACTTAATTACACTTGGATGAAAAATTAAAAGTTTTTTGTTTGCAAAATTATGCAGAATTACTGAACTGTTAAAAAAAAATTTACAAAGCAAACTGATTTACTCTATTAGAGTACTATTTTCAGCCTCACCAAAACTTTTTTTTTTTTTTATTATTTTGGTTAGACAATTTGGTGAAAGTGGCTAAAATCTTCCATTTTTAGCCTTACTATTTTAACCCAAAATAAATGATGAGTGAACAGTACTATTCACTCACCAATTGAATAAAAAAATAGTTTTTCTCTCCCCCTTTCTCTTTTATGTTTCTCCCTCATTCTTTAATAGTTAAAGAAAGAATAAACAAATCTTTGAAAAAATAATATTTAATTAGAATAGTGAAAGTTGATTGTTAAAATAGTGAGACGGGTGTGAGTGCTTTAAAAAAATGAGTAGTTAAAATAGAAAAGAAAAAAAAAAAATTACTTTTAGTTATTTTCGTGAGTAAAATTTGGTGAGACAGCTAATAATCCTCTAAGAGATATCCATGCACACAATTCAATAAATATCCATTTAAAATTTCCGTAGGGAATGTTAAATCACCTTGTTGATGACAGTTTTCCGAGATAGTGACTCAGAAATGAAACACGTAGGATAAGAGCTTGCAGGAGTGTGCCAGCAGGGGATAGCTCTAATGCCTAAGTCAGTTAAAATCAAGGACAAAATTTTCTTCCAAACTGGGTTAGAGGAATTTCCTTCAATTTAATCTATAAAAGTGACACGTGTCCCTTTTTTTAATAACATGTGAGATGTACATGAGTTTTTATTAAAATTTATTCCAACTTTGTTCATACTATTAAAAAAACATGTGCATTTCACAAGTTCAAGGGACACGTGTTACTTTTATAGACTAGGTTGAAGTAAATTCCTCCAACTTGGGTTAGAGGAAAACTTTGTCCGTTGATCATTTGAGACTAAGAGAGAAAAACAACTTGAGTGTTATTAACCAAATACTTAGTTAGAGTTTCCCTTTTATAGGAATCAAGCAGCAGTTAGTGTACCCCTATTCTCGGCCCTATGTTCCCAAGAATCCACTGTGTGTAATGCTAGAAAAGTGAATCATGGGATCGTGGGCTAACTCTTGATCATGGGATTGTGGAGTTGGTTGATGGCTCGGCCACGTTTGTACAGAACGTGGCTCCTGATTTATTCTCGGGCATGTCCACACGTGGCTCAGTTGACCACGTTCTCTAGTGAACATGGCTTCCCTTACTGTAATCTTGTTTTCCCGTTTTACCTTTGGTGGGCTGGCTTAATGTTAGCCATGTACTTCACTGGTGTGCTTGTATGATGAAGATAGTCTTGGAGGCCCATTTGGTATTTGGTGGCTGATCCATTACCTAACACACCTCGTCACTTTAATACTCTTCATCACTTGTGAGTTCAAACTCCCTTTTAAGAGGTAAGGCCCAATATGTGAAATATTTAATTTAAATATGAGTAAATTAACGGAATCAGGGTTCGAACTCATGACATCTGGCTCTGATATCATGTTTAATCACTACTTGTCTCAAAAGCTTAAGCTGATAAGAAGAGATAAATTTAATTAAATAATACTTTAACAAGAAATTTTTACCCTTCATAAAAAATGTAAGCAATTTGGTCTTCCTCATAATGCTCTAAATCGTCTTCTTAATTTCACCTTTCAATTATTTCACATTCTTCTAAGTTCTAAGCATTTGGCAAAAGACCAAAAAAAAATATATATATATGGTTAAATACTAAAAACCCCCTAGGGTTTAGACGCTTTATTTTTTTCCTCATAAGTTTTGATTTGTATCACATGAGGTATCTTTGGTTTTGATAAAGACCAAATTAGTCATTCCATTCATTGACTGTTAGTTTACTTAACGGAAGTCCACGTCACTGACACGTTGATCAATTAAAATTCGACGCCTGGCATAAGTGGCCACGTCATTAGTGATGACGTGGCCACCTAATTAGATTTTTTTTTTTAAAAAAAAAAAATTTCAAAAAAAAAAAAAAATTTCAAAAAAAAAAAAAAAATTGGAAGCCACCCCCTTGTCCATTTGAGGGTGGTTTCGGCCACCCCGTTGGGTACCAAGGGGGTGGCTCAGGCACCCCCAGTGGGTATTGGGGTGGCTCGGCCACCTCCATGGCCAACGGCCATCCCCCAAATGGCCAAGGGGTGGCCCAATTTTTTTTATTTTATTTTATTTTTTGAAAAAATATAGATTTTTTTTTTAAAAATAAAGAATTTAATTAGATGGCCACGTCATCACTGATGACGTGGCCCTTTATGCCAGGTGTCGAATTTTAATTAGTCTATGTGTCAGTGACGTGGACTTTCGTTAAGTTAACTAACGGTCAATGAATGGAATGACCAATTTAGTCTTTATCAAAACTATAGGTACCTCATGTGATACAAATCAAAACCTAAGAGGGGAAAATAAAGAATCCAAACCCTATGGGGTTTTTAGTATTTAACCAAAACAAAAAACAAAAAAAACCATGCGGTTGGTAAAATTCGCTAAAACTCATAGTAGTTATCATACCCATCAGCTCGCTCAACCAGATCTCTATATATCCTTTCCACATTATTTTGACAAAAAGCATCAGACTAATTATTCATCAGATAAAATCATTGTAGTTATAAGTGAAATGCGGTTAGTAAAATTCGGTAACTGCCTAAGTGATTAATCGGCAGGTAGCGGTTAATAACCTTAATAACCGCTAACTGCTTTTTAAAATTAAAAAAATTTAAAAACAGTTAAAAAAAAAAACCCCAAAATGATATCGTTTCTATAGTAATACGATAATATCATACAACATACGACATCGTTTATAATTTTTCTATATATATTTAAACACAAAACAACATCATTATGCATTAGGCGGTTAGCGATTTTTTCTAACCGCCTTCAAAAGCGATTAGACCCTAGTGCGGTTAGCAGACGATTAATAATTGTCCGCCTTTTCACACCTAAATTTGTAGTAAGGGACCGCCTTCAAAAGCGATTAACATGCGATTAATAACCGTCTGTCTTTTCACCCATAAACTTGTAGTCAAAGACCGCCTTCAAAAGCGATTAACAGGCGATTAATAATTATTCGCCTTTTCACTCCTAAATTTGTAGTCATGGGACCACCTTTAAAAGTGATTAGCTATTAGTGCGGTTACCAAGCGATTAATAACCATTCGTCTTTTCACCCCTAAATTTGTAGTTAGAGGACCACTTTCAAAAGCAATTAGCCGTTAGTGCGGTTAACAGGTGACTAATAACCGTTCCCCTTTTCGCCCCTAAATTTGTAGTCATGGGCAAAACTATGTAAGACATTTTACAATTACTCTTAAATTTTATGTTTTTTTTTTTTTTTTTTTTCAATTATGTCCCCTATCTATAGGGTAGGATATCCTTAATGAAGGTCATAAAGCACTTATTCCACAAAATTTAAGTGATAGAAAGTCTAATATATTAATGGACTCTTTCCTTTTATTTTAGTCAACTTTCCTTTCATAAGAATAATTGACACAAAAAGTTGAAAACATTGAAATTAATAGAGACTTTTAACCTTTACTAATCTTCCATTGTTTCTCACGAAAAGTGCCCTAAATTCTAATCCCATAACGTGAAGGAAGATTCTTTTAAGAGTGTTTTTTTCTTTCCAACATCCACAACATATAAAAATGTTGATAAAGCTCAAAAAATAAAAATGAATTTCTGTTAGCAAATTTTCAAGAAAATACAGAAATATTTCTTTCCAACATCCACAACATATTTTTAAGAAAATACCGAAACATGAATAAGGATTTGCAGCAAACAATCATTATTGGCTTTACTCCAGCTATAGCAGGAAAGAGGTTAGCACATCTCATTTATATTCCACCTTGAATTATATCCTAAAATGTGGAACAGATAAATATCTAAAGAACTTTTATTGAACTTTCTAGTAAGGTATCACACTGGAATTTCTGGAGCAAGTGGGCTATAATATGTTGTAAATATATAGGATTATGGTTTAATGGCCTAAGAAAATTTTTAAAGTGGTTAATTAGGTACACATTAAAGCATGAATTCGAATCTTACAATGAAAATTTTCATGCCTGCTAAATATAAACCACATCGATTCTCATTGATGCTCTGCTGTAGTTAGTATAAACTACATCGATTCTCATTGATGCCCTGCTGTAGTTAGTATAAACCACATTGATTCTTATTGATGCCCTGATGTGGTTAGGCTAGACTATAGCTTACTCGAATTTGAGAAAGTGCTTGCGATTCACACTATTTAAGTCGCTCGTGTGTGACTTTCAACAAGTAGGTGTCACTATGGTAAAATAGTCATAATTGGTCTCACTCACCTACTTTTCGCTAAGAGAAAATAAAAAAAATAAGTAACGATAATTTTCTCAAAAAAGTTGCCGTAAAAAATGAAGGTGGGAATAAGGTCAAAAGAAGTTATAAATGAAGATATAGTCAAACAACTTTAGGAAAAAAGCAAACAAAGTTAGGAGCATCAAAAATTTCAACCCATGAGCTTCGCATACAAAGTTAGGAGCATCAAAAATTTCAACCCATGAGCTTCATATCTTCTCATAAAATAATTAATGTAAACTGTGGTCGCCCATTATAAACAAGTGGTAAAAGTATGCTGTAATAATAAATCTAGCATTTAACTTTCTCGGTCAAAGTATGCCACCATCATCATCACATTTGACACATAATAACACAATATATTTTGACCAAGACTAGTTAAGATGAGCTAGGGCAGAATCATAAAATCATAACTCTTTCACTTATTTTCTTTTCCAAATATCAAAATTTGCTTATCTAATAGGCATTTACACTAAAAAGCTCTTCCAAAAATAGGGTTGGATCTCTTGATGTGGCTTTTGAATACTTGATTCCAACTTTCAACAGAGACATGAAGCTCATCCTTTTGAGTAAAACCTAACAATCATGTCCAGTACATATCTAGGATAAGAAAACAAAATATGAAATTCTGAATATAACAACTAGTCAACTAAGGATGCGTTTGAGATTACGATTTCATAGACAAAAAAGTGCAAAAATGAATTGTTTGGGATTGTGTTTATAAAAAATTACGATTTGAAAACGCAGAAAATCTGTTTTTTCAAATCGTAGGTAAATAGGTGTTTTTTTTAAGATTAAATCACGATTTTGCCAAACACTTAACTGTGTTTTTAAAAATCACATTTTAAAATCGCACATTTTAAAATTACAATCTCAAATGCACCATAAGTCATCCGGTCTGAAGAAGGTCATAAGAAAATGGAAATTAAATAGAAAAGTGAAATAAAGAGAACAATGAAACAAAGATTTACAAATGATTCAGAGTTAGACGCTTAGGTCCAACATTAAGGAAGAGCCCCGAGCTACATTGTCCTCTAAATCTTGATGATGTTTTTACAATACAAAATACTCGTGTATAGAAGAATTAGGACATATGAAAATAAAGATAAGTTCGGCACTTCAAACTTGATTACAATTAATCCTAAAAAGTAATTATCTTATAAAGAATATATACCTATTATGAAACCATATCATATATTCTTGAAAAAAAAGTACACATATTCCCCTACTTTGGTGATAAGCAGCATTTCACTCATTACTGGTCAGCTTTTACAGGCCAAGGGTGATGTAGAACATGCATATGCTGCTTTTAAGATCTACTTTTTTTTTCTTTTTCTTTTTTATTTTTCCTTTTTAACTTGGAATTATAAATGTGATTTATATTTTGCTCGACAAACCTCATCTTTATAGCTTGTGATTGGTAGTTCAATTTTCTTTTCACCATTTTAGTCTGTCTAGGAATCTATTTTCTTTTGAATAATCATTTAAAAAGACATCAACTACAGGCATAACGTGTAGCTAACCTAGTTTGTTGGACTTGAGGCATACGTCAAACGGTCGTATTTGTCCCAAGGTTCATTTTAAAACTGACATTTTTTTAAAAAAAAAAGTTAATCTTATTTTTTCATATTAACATTTTTTTTTTTACTTTATATCACATTAATTTCTTCCTCGTGTGTGCATGGGACCAAAAACCGGCTAGAGTTGATTTAATTTGCACGTGATGGGCACAATGTAACACTTAAAAACATATGCAATACTTTATTTAAAGAAGGATTCATGATTAATATCTTTGAAGAAGTTAGAGAAAGTGATGTTGAGAGTGACAATCGGAAAGTAGAAAGTTTAGTATAGAATTTGTAGCTAAAATCACCTGATCAGCTTATAACTTCACCTGAGAAGTTACAACTTTTTTTTTTTTGTTTGTGTTTGTAGAGATGCTGGTTTGGGTTTGTGATTTTTTTTTCTATTCTATTATACTGAATTCAAAATTGTGAATATCGAGAAGAAAAAATAGTTGAGATTATGCTTAGGTTATTTGAAGAATATAAAATTTTGAGTAAAGTTAAAAAATTTTGAGTTGAGTTAAGTGTTAGTAATGTCAAATCAACTAAAAAAGGGAAAAAAGTTGAGAATAATTGGGAATTGTCTTCCCAAACAATTCTTTTTTTAAGTGTTTTTTTTTTTGGGGGGGGGGGGGGGTGTTAGACCAATCTCGTGTTTTCATTTTAATTGCGCTTGAGATGATATTGTTAAAATATTGATTAAATAATTAAATTTGTCTTTTTATTATTTTGAAATTAGCGGCAATTTTAACAAGATTTCAGATCTAACAGTCATGAGTTCGAATTCTAACTTTACAATTTACTTTTAATTTCATCTAAATATTTCACGTGTTGGGCTTTACTTGTTGAGCCCACACGTGAGGGAAATTGACAAATTGTTATAATATTAAATAAATAATTAAATTCACAATTTCTCATCAGCGTAAGCATTTCAGTTAAATATTCCAATGCGTGTTGGGCCTTACTTATTAAAGGAGAGTTTGAACTCACACGTGAGAAAAAAATGTTAAAGTAGTGATTAAATAATTAAGTTTATTATTTCTTATTAATTTAAACTTTTGAAATAAATAATAATTTAACATGTATCAACCATACCTAACTAAGCACAAAGCTCTTGACCTTAGAATTGAAACTCAAAAATAATTGGCCTACTAATTTAGCGGATTAGGATCATCTACAATTTTAAAGAAATAGTATATTTTTAAATTATACAATTTTGATTGTTTTTAAGCATCGAAACACTTGAAAAATGCCACACAGTAAAAATGTGATACATTTCAGTTGAGAATTGAGTATATTTTCATTAGATTCTTTTTTTCTACGTTGTAAGAAAGCTTTGACTCAAAAATTGTCTCTACTAAAGTGAAAATGAGCCTTTTTGGAATGATTTTTTTTTTTTTTGTTACCTCGATAACATGCCACATTTTTAATATGTAGTATTTTTCAAGCGTTTCGATACTTAAAAACAATCTAAATTATGTAATTTGAGAATCTACAATTTTAAAGAAATTGTAGGGATTCTGATCCTAATTTAGCATACTAAAGGAAATGGTTAATTACATTTTAGTACTTAGGTTTTCACGTTTTGATTTTTTTTTCACCTAGTTTTCAATTTATATCACAAATGGTACCTAACTTATGGATAAATACCAGATTAGTACCTCCGTCACAATTCTGTCAACCAGACTAACAGAATACAATGGGAGTGGTTTTGGCCACTCCTACGGCAGGTCTGGGGTGGTTCATGACCTCTGGGGGGGTGACTTGACCACCCCCAAGGCATTTGGGGGTGGTTTCAGCCACCTCTTTTTGGCCATTGGCGGTAGCCGAACCATCTGAAGGGACTTCAGAGTGGTTCAACCACCACAGATGGGCCGCAGAGGTTAGCTGACACCACCCACATGGCAGTCCGTTAGTTTGACTGACTGAATGGTAACAAATGTACTAAATTGATATTTACCTATAAGTCATGTACTATCTATAATGTCCCCAAGGGATAGCTCAATTGGCTGGAGACCATGCCTTATGAAGCGAAGGTCACTAGTTCAAATTCCCTCTCCCCCCTCTTATGTGGACATGTAAAAAAAATAAAATAAAATGTTTGAAACTTAAGTGAAAAAAAAAATAAAAACATGAAAATTTAGATACTAGAAAAATAATTAACCCTTAAAAAAATAAACTCAAGTAGGGCAACTAAAAAAACGTGCATGACCGACATGGAAATCTAGCATTATGAAGATATGTTCTGGGTCCCGCAAAGAAATTTGTGACCATATGAAGCCCAACCGCCAAGGAGGGCACATGGAGTTTGTTTGGGAAAAAATTATTAAGGGAGGCTAGTAGGGTATACTATGAATTAATTTCTTATTCAAATTCTTTACAAATTGGATAGTAATTAGAAGAGTTTATAAGAGATTAAAGTGTTTAAATAAATTTTGAATCGTTGAACTATTTAATCAAGTAAATAAATTTTATATAAGTTTTTTCATATATACAGTTGAAAGGTCTTAGGGCATTAGCATTAGATTCTTTTAACTTTTTTTTTTTTTTTTTCTTTTCAAAACGGGATAATTCCCAAAATCTTTTTTTTTTTTTTTTTTGGTCATCCCTAAACTAAGAAAAAGCTTGGGTGCTAGCTAATATTTAGGAATTTTGTTTGGGCGGCTTTTAAAACCACATTTGAATTAAAATTTAATAAAAATTATTTTCAAATTTAATTGTAGTTTTAAAAGCCACCTAAAGAAGTTGAAAAATAGATATAAAAAAGTGTAGTCGGTATAACATTACTCATTTAGGAAAACGTTTTAACTTTCTTTATCTTTGTTTTATTAAAAGAAATATATATTTTTTCTCTCTCTTTTTTAACATTGATTTGAAAGAATATTAATATTTAACGATATAAGAAAATGATAAGGAAAGTTATTGTTAAGTGTATTGAGATAAGAAAACAAATATATTAGTTTTTTAAATTAAAAAAAAATACATATATATTTAAGAAAAAGTGTTGCTCTTAATTGAAAGAATCGAAGAAATTAAGTACATAGAGAAATGGGACGTCGATCGAAGATTCAAGGAATTGCTTGAGAGCGTTGCAACTAAACCCAAGTGGTTGTAGAGGGTGTGTTTGCCAAAGGACTTGAAAAATGGAGTGAACTGGAACTGGAATAAATTTGATTGATGTGAAAAAAAAAAAAAAAAAAAAAAAAAAGAAGAATGTTTTGTATGAAAAAGTGAACAAAAATTTGTTTATAGTGAATTTTTTATTTGAATAGAAATAAAAAAGTGATTAATGTGATGTAAAAAGTAAGAAAGTTTGGGTTAATTTTGAGAAAAATAGTAGTTTTTTTTTTTTTTTTTTTTTTTTTTCAAGTCCTTTGCCAAACACACCATCCCTAACGATTTCCTCAACCTCCTCATCTCCGGTGAACTTTTATTCTCTCAAGCTTTCTAACTTTTATGTTTGAATTGAAACTCGAGAGGGTTGGTTTCCACTCTCAAGCTTTCAAACTTTTATGTTTGAATTGAAACTCGAGAGGGTTGGTTTCCATTGCTCCGTTTATAAATGTGGTCCAACAATTCTTTCTTCTTTATGGACCCATTTGGTTTACA
Organism: Corylus avellana; assembly: GCF_965113065.1. Taxonomy (NCBI): domain Eukaryota; kingdom Viridiplantae; phylum Streptophyta; class Magnoliopsida; order Fagales; family Betulaceae; genus Corylus; species Corylus avellana. The sequence continues at coordinate 28,986,890 of NC_142492.1, forward strand.
GAATAGACCCCCGAAATAGAAATTATTATTCTGTTTGATAAACATTTATTTATAAGAATAGTTATTCCCGTAGGAATCACTAATTCCTTATACACATAAATAACTATTCCTCTAAAAAAGAGAATAATAACTATTCATGAAATAATAGACAATTTTTTTTTTCTTCTAAAAAACCAATTTTTTTCAAAAGTTTCTTTTAATCCTTAAATTTTTTTTATTAAAAAAAAAAAAATTAGGAGGGTGGCCACGGCCTCCCCGGTTGCCATCGGCGTTGGCCAAGCAACCCCCAAATCTATCGGAGGTGGTCGCACCACCCTTGGGGCACCTCGGGGGTCCAAGAAAAAAAAACTTGAGAAATAATATATATATATATATATGACTCGTTTGGTTCGCGGATTGAGTATTCTATTAGGAAAATGAATAGCTATTACTAGGAATAGACGAAAGTTGAATGAAATAATTATTCATATTCTTTAGTTTGGTGATAATATATGTATTCTAATTGGAGTTGAACCAAAATTATCCAAAACCCCATCCTTTTTTTTAAAAAAAAAAAAGAAAAAAAAAAAGGAAAACCAAGAATTGCAAGGGGTGGCCGGTCACCCGCTGCAGGATGGCTAATCAAAACTCACTTTGTTTAGTTTAGTTAATGAGTTATAAAAGATACCATACATCCAATTATTTATTTTTTGGGATAAATGCAAAATTAGTCAATGTAGTTGACCTAAATTACAAATCACTTCTTGTAGTATAACAAATAATATATAGGTCCCTGTAGTTAACCTAAATTACAAATTACTACCTGTGGTATAAAAAATAATTTATAGGTCATCAGTGTAAGTCAAAATAATAATTTATTTCTTACAATCAATTTTTCGTTAAGTAACTTAACAAAATCCGTTACTTTGACACGTCATATTGGTATAGTAAATTAACCTAATCTCTTTTATCTCCAAAATTTTGCTATGTGCGTAACCCATCATTTTCATATTCCTCGCTACGATTTGAGATCATTTTGAGAGAATTTGACGGTCGCATTTTATGAAGTAGCTGACGAAGATGAAGATGAAGGAGAGTTATGCACATAATAAAATTTTGGGGAAATAAGAGTTATGTTAATTTACTATTGCAATATGACGTGGAGTGATGGTTAATGTGTAATCTTAATTGGCAAAATGACAGATTTTGTTAAATTATTTAACATAAATTGATTTCATTGAGTAAACTATTATTTTAGCATACCTTAAGGACCTATAAATTATTTTTTTATACTACTTGGAGTAATTTGTAGTCGAGGCCAACTACAAGGACCTATAATTTTTTTTTTTTTTTTTTAATACCACATGGAATAATTTGTAATTTAGGCCGAATTAATTTAACATTTATCCCTTTTTTTATATATCATTTAAATATTATTTCTTTAATTTTTTTTTTTATAAGGGTAGTATTTTTCTTAAAAATTATATTTTTCAATTTTAAGAAAAGAGAAATGAGGAGAGAGAAATAATAAGATAAAATTTTGGAAAAAGAGATGTGAAAAGAGAAAAAGTAGGAAAAAATTTTCAGAGAAGAAAAATGTAAAAAGAGAAATAGTATACTAATGAAATGAATGTGTGAACAATGCATACTACATGTATTTTGCATGTAGTATTTAAGATGTATTTTGCATGTTAACTCACCAAATGCAATAAGAATATATTTTATATTTAAGATGCATAAATTCGATATATAAGATTTTTTTAGTATTTTACTTGTTAAAAGAAAAAACAATCGAGAAAAGAAAGCTAAAGTTGGAGATTATGTTTAGATTTGGTAAGTTAACATTCAGCACTTCATGAAAGGGGAAATAAAAAAAGCAGTTGTTCCAGAACGTTGACCGTTGAAACTCCATAACGTGTAGTCAGGACTCAGAAGCACGTAGAGGAAATATAGGGCAGTTGTTGTTCCAGAACGTTGGCTGTTGAAACGCCATAACGTTCTCCCCACTCAACTGCTCTGCTCCACAATCTCCAGCCTCCACTGGCCCACAGCTTTTCTTCCTCTCCAAGACTCCAGCTATAAATACCTCACAAACTCCAACGCTCTCTGCATCATTCAAAAAACCAACACACAAGAATCTCCCATAACTCAGCTTTCACAATGCACAAGACTTTTTCAACGTCGTCGCTTGGCCCAGGAGGCCTCGACCTAACCGAGACCTTCTTCAAGCCCATCCAAAGCGCCGCCCCTCCGTCGCCGACCAAGCGCCACACCAAGATCTCCGTCATCGGGGCCGGCAATGTGGGCATGGCCATTGCCCAAACCATCCTCACCCAAGACCTCGCCGACGAGCTCGTCCTCATCGACGCCAGGCCCGACAAGCTCCGCGGCGAGATGCTCGACCTCCAGCACGCTGCTGCCTTCCTCCCCCGCACCAAAATCCACGCCTCCGTAGACTACGCCGTCACCGTCGGATCCGATCTCTGCATCGTCACCGCCGGGGCCCGCCAGATTCTGGACGAGTCTAGGCTGAACCTACTGCAGAGGAACGTGGCTCTTTACAAGGGGATCATACCCCCTCTTGCGCGCTACTCCCCAGATTCCATTCTGATGATCGTTTCCAACCCCGTGGATGTGCTTACTTACGTGGCATGGAAGCTATCCGGGTTCCCCTCCAATCGGGTTATCGGGTCGGGTACCAATCTCGACTCGTCCAGGTTTCGGTTCCTCATTGCGGATCATCTCGACTCAAACGCTCAGGATGTCCAGGTCAGTGGCAGATATTCCCTTCCACCTTTTTTGAGAGTAGAGGAGAGTTTAGCGGGGCAGCATCGGATTAGAGTTTGTGGAGCTACAGAATTTCTGGATTTTTGTTGTCTTTTTTTTGGGTATTCTTCGTCATATATGCAATCATTCTGATTAGTTTTTTTTTTTTTTTCTTTTCAAAAAATTAGGTGTGGAAAACTGAAACATGAAAGGCTATTTTCAATTAGTATTTCTATTTTCAAGCCTAACCTGTTTGAAAATTAAAAATCAAGGACGAAAAGTATAAAAAAGGTTTGTTAATTGTTATACTTCATCTTTGATTGGGCCAACGTTCACTTGTAAATTAGCCATGCATTGAATGATGAATTGTAGGCTCTTCTCTCAATAGTTTATCATAATAGAATAAAGATTAAAACCAGCAGCAACTAGCTTATAGACCTTGACTAACGAGTTGGTTGGCAAAAAAATTTTGAGGGTTACTTTTTGCTCTTAGTTAACCGGTTTTGCTTGTAATTATGACTGTAGGCTTACATAGTGGGGGAGCATGGTGACAGCTCGGTGGCGCTGTGGTCAAGCATCAGTGTAGGCGGCGTGCCAATACTGAGCTTCCTGGAGAAGCAACAAATCGCGTACGAAAAGGAAACCTTAGAGAACATTCACAAAGCAGTCATCGATAGTGCTTATGAAGTGATAAGCCTCAAGGGCTACACATCGTGGGCCATTGGGTACTCTGTAGCTAGCCTGGCTCGAGACCTGCTTCGAGACCAGCGGAAGATCCACCCGGTCTCGGTCCTTGCAAGCGGGTTCCATGGCATTGATGGTGGTGACGTGTTCTTGAGCTTGCCGGCCCAGCTCGGTCGTGGTGGGGTCTTGGGTGTCACCAATGTGCATCTGACGGAAGAGGAGGCGCAACGGCTGAGGAAATCGGCTCAGACCATCCTGGAGGTGCAGAACCAGTTGGAAATATGAGCTTAGGATTTAGCTAGTGCTTCATACTATATGCACTTGACAATATGAGCACTTGGGACGCTTTTATTTTGTATGGGCTAGTTGACCTGTATGTTTCCTTTTACTTTTTGCTTTTGTTTAATATATAAGATTATTATGGCTATCCAAATGTATGTTTTGGTGCTGTAATACATCCTTTTTTGAAGTAATTGAAATCTTATTGAACAACAATTAGAGTAATACGGGCAGACTTTTACCAGAGACTTGAAACAGAAATTTTATTGAACAACAATCCATCGAAGAATCCTTTGAACTAACAAATTTCATTGTGACACTACAAAAGGAAGGTCTTTTTCGGACATTAATTAAATGCAGAATTCAAGAGGAGTTTGAAGCTTTTGAAAACACTTTTTCATATGGTAAATGGGTCCATATGCAAATTGTTATAATATTAAATAAATGATTAAATTCATAATTTCTTATTAGTGTAAGCATTTCAGTTAAATATTCTACCGTGTGTTTTGCCTTACTTATTAAAGGAGAATTTGAGTGCATACGTGAGAAAAAAATGTTAAAGTAGTGATTAAATAATTAAGTTTATTATTTCTTATTAATTTAAACTTTTAAAATAAATAATAATTTAACATGTATCAACCATATCCATATCTGACTAAGCACAAAGCTCTTGACCTTATAATTGAAACTCGAAAATAATTGGCCTACTAATTTAGCGGATTAGGATCATACAATTTAAAAGAAATAGTAGATTTTCAAATTACACAATTTTGATTGTTTTTAAGCATTGAAACACTTGAAAAATGTCACATTGTAAAAATGTGATACATATCAGTTGAGAATTGAGTATATTTTCATCAGGTTCTTTTTCTCTACGTTGTAAGAAAGTTTTGACTCAAAAATTGTCTCTACCAAGTGAAAATGAGCCTTTTTGGAAGGAATTTTTTTTTTGTTACCTCGATAACATGCTATATTTTTAATAGGTAGCATTTTTCAAGCGTTTCGATACCTAAAAACAATCTAAATTATGTAATTTGAGAATCTACAATTTTAAAGAAATTATAGGAATCCTGATCCTAATTTAGCATACTAAGTGAAAGGGTTAATGACATTTTAATACTTCGGTTTTCATGTTTTGATTTTTTTTTACCTAGGTTTCAATTTATATCACAGATGATACCTAACTTATGGGTGAATACTAGTTTAGTACCTCTGTCACCATTCTGTTAGCCAAACTAACGGAATACAATGAGAGTGGTTTTGGCCACTCCTACAGCCGGTCTGGGGTGGTTGAACCACCCCCATGGCCTCTGGGGGGTGACTTGACCACTCCCAAGGCATTTGGGGGTAGTTTCGGCCACCCCTTTTTGGCCATTGGAAGTAGCCGACCACCTGAAGGGACTTAAGAGTGGTTCAACCACAACAGACAGGCCGTAGAGGTTAGCTGAAACCACCCACATGACAATTCATTAGTTTGGCTAACTGAATGGCAACAAAGGTACTAAATTGATATTTACCCATAAGTTATGTATCATCTATAATGGAAATTGAAACTTAGGTTAAAAAAATAAAAATAAAAACATGAAAATTTAGATACTAGAAAAATAATTAACCCTTAAAAAAATAAACTCAAGTAGGGCAACTAAAAAAAAATGCATCGACATAGAAATCTAGCATTATGAAGATATGTTCTGGGTCCCACAAAGAAATTTGTAACCATATGTAGGATGTAGCCCAACCGCCAAGGAGGGCACATGGAATTTGTTTGTGAAAAAATTATTAAGGGAGGCTAGTAGGGTATATCATGGGATGTTCATCATTAATTTCTTATTCAATTCATATTCTTTACAAATTGGATAGTAATTAGAAGAGTCTATAAGAGATTAACGTGTTTAAATAAATTTTGAATCGTTGAACTATTTAATCAAGTAAATAAATTTTATATAAATTTTTTCATATATACAGTTGAAAGGTCTTAGGGCATTAGCATTAGATTCTTTTTTTTTTTTTTTTTTTCTTTTCAAAACGGGATAATTCCCAAAATCATTTTTCTTTGGGTCTTCCCTAAACTAAGAAAAACCTTCGGTGCTAGCTAATATTTAGGAAGAATAATAATACTATACACACTTACACTTTTTCATATCTATTTTTTTATTTTGTTTAGGCGGCTTTTAAAACCACATTTGAATTAAAATTCAATAAAAATTATTTTCAAATTTAATGGTAGTTTTAAAAGCCACCTAAGAGAGATGAAAAATAGATATAAAAAAGTGTAGTCGGTATAACATTACTAATTTAGGAAAACATTTTAACTTTCTTTATCTTTATTTTATTAAAAGAAATATATATATTCTAACATTGATTTGAAAGAATATTAATATTTAACGATATAGGAAAATGATAAGGAAAGTTATTGTTGAGTGTATTTAGATAAGAAAACAAATATATTAGTTTTTTAAATTAAGAAAAACTGTTGCTCTTAATTGAAAGAATCGAAGAAATTAAGTACATAGAGAAATGGGACGTCGATCGAAGATTCAAGGAATTGCTTGAGAGCGTCGCAACTCAACCCCAAGTGGTTGTCGAGGGTGTGATTGCCAAAGGACTTGAAAAATGAAGTGGACTGGAACTGTAGCAGATTTGATTGATGTGAGAGAAAAAAAGTAAGAATGATTTGTATGAAAAGTGAACAAAAATTTGTTTGTAGTGATTTTTTTATTTGAATAGTAATAAAAACTGATGGATAATACTAGACATCCCAACATTTTTTCCCAAATTCATTTTTCCAAATGATCTGGTCTATTCAATAAATAAAGAAATTTATATATATATATTTTTTTTCTTAAATGAATGTGGGGTTCAGATCATTTGGGAAAGGGAATTTAGGAAAAAGTGTTGGGATGCCTAGCAGCCCTCAAAACTGATTGATGTAAAAAGTAAGAATATTGGGGTTGATTTTAAGAGAAATAGTTTTTTTTTTTTTTTTTTTTTTTTTTTCAAGTCCTTTGCCAAACACACCCTCCCTAACATTTTCCTCAACCTCCTCATCTCCGGTTAACTTATATTCTCTCTCGCTTTCTATCTAACTTTTATGTTTGAAATGAAACCCGGGAGGAGTGGTTTCCACTGCTCCATTTATAAATGTGGTCCAACAATTCTTTCTTTTTTAAGGGCCCGTTTGGTTTCTGAAATAGACCCGAAATGGAAACTATTATTCTGGTTGGTAAAGGTCTATTCCTAAGAATAATTATTCTCGTAGGAATTACTTATTCCTTATACACATAAATAACTATTCCTCTAAAAAAGAGGAGAATAAACTATTTCATGAAAAAATGGACAATTTTTTTTCTAAAAAAACCAATTTTTTTTCTTTTCAAAAGTTTATTTTAACCCTTAAATTCGTTTTTTAATAATAATAAAAAAAGTTTAAGAGGGTGGCCGCGGCCTCCCCCGTTGCCATCGGCGATGGCCAAGCCACCCTCAAATCTACCAGGGGTGGTTGCACCACCCTTGGAGCACCTTGGGGGTCCAAGAAAAAAAAAATTGAGAAATAATATTTAAATAAAATAGTTAAAATAAAAAGGTGAATTTAAGTGTTTTAAAAAAATAATTTTTTTAATTTATTTTTTTATATAAATATATAGGCCTCGTTTGGTTCACAGATTGAGTATTTCATTAGGAAAATGAATAGAAATTACTAGGACTAGACAAAAGTTGAATGGAATAATTATTCATATTCCTTAGTTTGGTAATAATATATGTATTCTAATTGAAGTTGAACCAAAATTACCAAAAATCCCATCTTTTTTTTTATTATTAAAAAAAACTCAAATTTAATAAAAAAAAGAAAAAGAAGAAGAAGACAAAAAAAAGAAAGGAAAACCTAGAGTTGTCATGGGTGGCCGGTCACCCGCTGCAGGATGGCTAATCAAAACCTACTTTATTTAGTCTAGTTAATGAGTTTTAAAAGACATCATACATCCAATTATTTATTTTTTTGGGATAAATGCAAAATTGGTCAATGTGATTTGTCTAAATTACAAATCACTTATTGTAGTATAACAAATAATATATAGATCCCTGTAGTTGAGCTAAATTACAAATCACTTCTTGTGGTATCAAAAATAATTTATAGGTCTTTAGAGTAGGTCAAAATAACAATTTATTTCCTACAATCAATTTTCGTTAAGTAATTTAACATTCCCATGGTGGTCCTGTGTTTATGTTCCTAGGGAAGCAAATGAGGCTACTCATAGTTTGGCGAAAGCAGCCATAAAAGGTGTTGGTGATAGAATTTGGAGGAACCTTACTCCAAATTGTATTCATGACATTGTAATGAAGGAGCATTTAGCTCTTTCTCTTGATTGTTTGTAGGGGCCTTAACCCCACTTTCCGATCATTAGCAATAAGATTAATCGAGTATTTGTTCAAAAAAAAAAAAAAGTAACTTAACATAATATATTACTTTGATATGTTGTACTAGTATAGTAAATTAACATAATCTCTTTTAACACCAAAATTTTACTCTTTGCGTAACCCTCCCTCATTTTCATATTCCTTGCTATGGTTTGGGATTATTTTGCGAGAATTTGACGGTTGCATTTTATAAAGTGGCTGAGGAAGATGAGGGAGGGTTATGCATAGAATAAAATTTTGAAGAACTAAGAGATTATGTTAATTAATTGTAGCAGTATGACGTGGAGTGATGGCTGATGTGTAATCTTAGTTGGCAAAATGACAGATTTTGCTAAATTCTTTAACAGAAATTGATTTCATAGAGTAAACTATTTATTTTTTATACCACTTGGAGTAATTTGTAATTTAGGCCAACTACAGTGACCTATAATTTTTTTTTTAATATAACATGGAATGATTTGCAATTTAGGCCGGATTAATTTTACATTTATCCCTTATTTTTTATCTATATCATTTAAATTTTATTTCTTTAATTTTTTTTATAAAGATTATATTTTTCCTAAAAATCCTTATTTTTAGTATTTTACTTATTAAAAGAAAAAAAAAAATGGAGAGAAAAGAAAGGTAAAGTTGGAGATTATGTTAAGATTTGGTGAGTTAACATTCAGCACTTAATGAAAGGGAAATAAAAAAAGCAGTTGTTCCAGAACGTTGACCGTTGAAACTCCATAACGTGGAGTCAGAAGCACGTGTAGAGGAAATATAGGACAGTTGGTGTTCCAGAACGTTGACCGTTGATACGCCATAACGTTCTCCCCATTCAACTGCTCTGCTGCACAATCTCCAGCTTCCACTGGCCCACAGCTTTTCTTCCTCTCCAAGACTCCAGCTATAAATACCTCACAAACTCCAACGCTCTCTGCATCATTCAAAAAACCCAAACACAAAAATCTCCCATAACTCAGCTTTCACAATGCACAAGACTTTTTCAACGTCGTCGCTTGGCCCAGGAGGCCTCGATCTAACCGAGGCCTTCTTCAAGCCCATCCACAGCGCCGCCCCTCCGTCGCCGACCAAGCGCCACACCAAGATCTCCGTCATCGGGGCCGGCAATGTGGGCATGGCCATTGCCCAAACCATCCTCACCCAAGACCTCGCCGACGAGCTCGTCCTCATCGACGCCAAGCCCGACAAGCTCCGCGGCGAGATGCTCGACCTCCAGCACGCCGCTGCCTTCCTCCCCCGCACCAAAATCCACGCCTCCGTCGACTACGCCGTCACCGTCGGATCCGATCTCTGCATCGTCACCGCCGGGGCCCGCCAGATTCCGGACGAGTCTAGGCTGAACCTGCTGCAGAGGAACGTGGCTCTTTTCAAGGGGATTATACCCCCTCTTGCGCGCTACTCCCCAGATTCCATTCTGATGATCGTTTCCAACCCCGTGGATGTGCTTACTTACGTGGCATGGAAGCTATCCGGGTTCCCCTCCAATCGGGTTATCGGGTCGGGTACCAATCTCGACTCGTCCAGGTTTCGGTTCCTCATTGCCGATCATCTCGATGCAAACGCTCAGGATGTCCAGGTCAGTGGCAGATATTCCCTTCCACCTTTTTTATTCAAGATATTATTTTGAAATTTTGAATTCAAATTACATTGAATAACGTGTGGTACGACTGATCAGGTGCATTAAGTTTACTTAACTGCAAGCTCTCAACTGCACATTTTTTTAGGTAACACAATCAATTATAATTTTACTGTACTTGACAGAGTGTGGAGCTACAGAATTTCAGGATTTTTGTTGTCTTTTGTTTGGGTATTCTTCGTCATATATGCAATCATTCTGATTAGTTTTTTTTTTTTTTCTTTTCAAAAAATTTGGTGTGGAAAACTGAAACATGAAAGGCTATTTTCAATTAGTATTTCTATTTTCAAGCCTACCCTGTTTGAAAATTAAAAATCAAGGACGAAAAGTATAAAAAAGGTTTGTTAATTGTTGACTAACGAGTTGGTTGGCAAAAAAAAATTTTAAGTGTAATTTTTTGCTTTGCAGTGTTTTGTATTTGGGAAATGCTATTTAGGGATTGAGATTCTCTCAAATAAATGAAGAAGGTTGTATGATACCGAATTAATTAATTTTAATTTTTAATATGTTAAATTTATTTGCTTCGGTAATACAAACTTCTGTATTTGTTTAAATCTTATTGAATGAAGTAAAAACCATCTTTGAATTAACACTAAAAAAAAAATAAAAAACAAAATGCTAATTTTGAGTGTGGCATTTGCTTTTAGACTTTTAGTTAACCTGTTTTGCTTGTAATTATGACTGTAGGCTTACATAGTGGGGGAGCACGGTGACAGCTCGGTGGCGCTGTGGTCGAGCATCAGTGTAGGCGGCGTGCCAATACTGAGCTTCCTGGAGAAGCAACAAATCGCGTACGAAAAGGAAACCTTAGAGAACATTCACAAAGCAGTCATCGATAGTGCTTATGAAGTGATAAGCCTCAAGGGCTACACATCGTGGGCCATTGGGTACTCTGTGGCTAGCCTGGCTCGAGACCTGCTTCGAGACCAGCGGAAGATCCACCCGGTCTCGGTCCTTGCAAGGGGGTTCCATGGCATTGATGGTGGTGACGTGTTCTTGAGCTTGCCGGCCCAGCTCGGTCGGGGTGGGGTCTTGGGTGTCACCAATGTGCATCTGACGGAAGAGGAGGCGCAACGGTTGAGGAAATCGGCTCAGACCATCCTGGAGGTGCAGAACCAGTTGGAAATATGAGCTTAGGATTTAACTAGTGCTTCATACTATATGCACTTGACAATCTGAGAATGAGAATACGTGTGGTAAGACTTTTCTGCAATAAGGAACTGCAACTAGCACCTGGGACGCTTTTATTTTGTATGGGCTAGTTTACCTGTATGTTTCCTTTTACTTTTTGCTTTTGTTTAATGTATAAGATTATTATGGCTATCGAAATGTATGTTTTGGTGCTGTAATACATCCTTTTTTGAAGTAATTGAAATCTTATTGAACAACAATTAGAGTAATACAGGCAAACTTTTACCAGAGACTTGAAACAGAAATTTTATTGAACAACAATCCATCGAAGAATCGTTTGAACTAACAAATTTCATTGTGACACTACAAAAGGAAGGTCTTCTTCGGACATTAATTAAATGCAGAATTCAAGAGGAGTTTGAAGCTTTTGAAAACACTTTTTGCATACGGTAAATGGTCCATTATAAGCACAAAAACATAACACAAGTGTTCTTAATGGCATTTTTCGAAAACACTTTTTGAAGTAAGTCTCTTTAACAAGGAAAGCATACAAAGGCTTACCATAACACCAAAAGGTTTAAAACATTAAAATGAGTATTCATGACTTTAAGTATGCTTAGGCTTATTATAAAACAAGAACTTGACAACATAATAACAAGAAAGCAAAAGGTTTAAAACATTAAAATGAGTATTCATGACTTTAAGGGAATGCTTAGGCTTATTATAAAACAAGAACTTGACAACATAATAACATGAAAGGAATGAGTGCTCGTTGTCGTCCCCTAGGCGAGCCCTTGTGTACCGTTCACAATGAGCCAAAAATGCTTTTCAAGCGTGCGTTCCAGGTATTAACCAAGGGTCTAAAAATGGTCAGCAAGCGCTCGTGTGTATTATTCATGCGAGTGCTCGTGTACTGTTCGCAAAAAGCCAAAAGTGTTCAGAGTACGGTTTTTCATAAGGGTGGCTTGAGGTTCAGACGAGCGCTCGGTGTGGTCCCCTAGGCGAGCGCTCGTTCAGAGAAGGTGGACTTGGGCTTTGCTTGCAAAAAGGCCCTAAAGGCTTGGGCTCATTGGGGAAGGTTTTACGGTTTCGGTTTTGGGCTTGTTTTTCCAGAAATCATTGGCTTAAGGAATTTTTAACTCTTTCATAAATTGTAGGTGATAAATGAGTTTTATCCCAATCCCAATCTCTTATAATATTCTTTAACCCATGTTTTAAATAAATAAAAGGGTTAAATACTTTAGTCCCCCTAGGGTTTAAATTTTTTTTTTCCTACCTAAGTTTTTATTTTTATCACAGGAGGTACTTGTGGTTTTCATAAAGACGGAGATGGTACCTCGGTTAAAATTTCGATCAAAATTTAAAGGAACGCCACTTCAGCACCAATAAAAAATCGACATGTGTCATATAAATTAAAAAGATTAAAAAATTATATTTTTTTCAAAAAAAAAAAGGAAAAAAAAAATTGGGTTAGCCACACCATGCAAAATACAATACGCTAAACAATAATGAAAAACCAAATCATGCGAAAATCAAGATTAAAACCTAGATGGACAATATAACCTCAAAACTATAACCAAGATTATGGAATACTATCTAAACAGAATAACAACTAAGTAAAACACGAATTAGGACAAGAATGTTACCTTTCTTGAGCAAAACCTACAAGAAAAGCTCTTCTCATTCTCAAATTCACCAAACTTTCAAGTAGAGTTTTTCTACGGCTCAGAAGGCAGAATGAGGTTTAGGAGGGTGTGGGAGGAGGTATTTATAGGTTTAGAAAAGCTGAGGGCGCTGGTGGCCTGCTGTAACAGTCTGCAGTGCAGCAAATGTTCGGTGGTTTATGGCCGAACGTTCGTTGTACTGTGTGTACAGTATTTCAGAGTTGCAAGCGTACATTTAGTAATTACCCAACGGGTCAAAATTTGGTCAACGAACGTTCAATGTGGTCCCCTCGTGAACGTTCGGTGTACTGTTTACTTAGCAGTTTCTTGGTTTTGGTCCCAAACGTTCAGTGATCTAGCCCCTACCTGCCAGTGCGCAGATAGATAGGGCGGGCGAAGCGCAAAAGGGATGGATGTCTGAGTGGTTGAAAGAGTCGGTCTTGAAAACCAAAGTATTGATAGGAATACCTGGGGTTCGAATCCCTTTCCATCTGCGAAGTCATAAGTTCTCTCTTGCGTTATCTATAGATAAGAACGAATTGGATCGACTTGACTGATATGATAGATGGAATGGGTAGCTTGTCTTATGATGTAGATGGAGGTTCTTTTGTTATGATTTAGTTAGGACTTTGTCTCCCTTTCGTTATCTTCCGCTCCCCTTTTCTAAGTTGGGGAAGGGCCGGGTGGATTACCTTTGGGAGCTAAGTCGAAGATCTCGGTGGTCATGTGAGTGGTTGATAAACTACGATTGCAGTTTTATTTAGGAAGTCCTATAGCTGTGAGGCTTAACAGACAAAAGAAAACGGTGGATACTTCCACTAGTTGAGTAGAAGAAGGTGACGACCCTAATAAATCGACTATGAAGGTGGCTGTTAGCTACATCAGTGCTCAAATTCCTTCATCGTTATTGCCCTGGCTTCCTCTTTGTTGAGGATTGAATGCACCCCTATAGTCCTATATTTAATAATTCCTGAATTCTTTTTTCTGTATTGAGGATCATAAAAATAAGCAAGAATATTCTTTTTGCGAAAAATACCATTTAGGGGGTACTGGCAAACGTTCGGTCAGTGTTGAAAAACTCATAAAACCTCTCCAAAACGGCTCCTAACGAACTGAGAACCATTGCTAAATCTTTAAGTAAACTAATCACAACCTAGTAATTACACGGAACACTATACTTTGTAGTGTGATAATTTTGGAGCCACATACCTAACCGCCTATCCAATATTTGAGGCACGCACGGAGCACATTGAAATTAATTTTCACTTTGTGCGCCAAAAAGTTGCATAAAAAAAATTATAGGTGCGGTTCATATCTACAAAAGACTGAAAATATGACACTTGTACGAAGCCCTTGATGTCCAATTGGTTTCTTACATTACCTAACAATCTCAGCGTCATGAAAGTTGCACTTAGCTTGAGGGAGCCTATTAAGACATTTGATGATATTTTTCCAAATAATACGCTCATATCTGTTAATCACAATAATAGCCAAATCACAACGTATAAGGAAGACAACCAAGGCGCCAAATCATGACGAAAACTCATCAAGGAAAGATTTTGTCAAAAAAGAGGGTGCAACATGCAAGAGAAGTGCCACACATGTAAAAGAAGTGCAATATGTAAGAGAAGGATGAGAGGAGGAAATGAAGCATTTTTCAACATGTAAACATGCAGAGAAGGAATACTACAAGCAATATGGTCATTAGTGACCAAACAAATAGCGGCGACTCAAAAGTTGCTGCTGATGAGAGGTCAGTAGCACGAAGACTTTTACATGTCGCCGCTAATGACTGACACTAATGATGAGTAAATAGCGGCAATTCTCAGGATCACCGCTAATAACAGGATCAAAAACTTTTAAAAAAATTAGCGGCAACTAATGACCTTTTTTTTTTTGTAGTGAATTATTAAAGTTGGCAAAAGCATGCAACTCTACAAGGAAACTATCCTTTTGAATGACAATAATAATTGCAATGAACAAATTTTTGAATGGATATATTGTAAGGAATGCTATCGGCTGAAATATCGAAGCCAGAGAATTCAAAACACAAACTTCTTTTCTCATTTTAAACAATTTTATTTTTCACTGAACAGAGCCAAACAGGCCCTTATTTTTATTTTTTGGAAACCGAAGCAGTGATGCAAAAAGGAATCCATTGTTCCTTCGTTGGGCTGGGACGGTAAGGTCCAAACTCACCCATCCGTCCTGCAGACATTACTTTTAATCCACCCAAAAACAAAAACCTAGCGGCCCAATAATACAAGGGGCACCGCACAACACTTGAAACGGCGTCGTTGATCCCCATTCCCTTTTGGGAAGAACCGAACAAGCACTCACAAAAGGAGAAAGAAAATTGAGTCTTGGGTTCTAGCGAAACAAGGAAATCGGGGAAACAAACATGGCAGGGAGATTGAGCAAGGTAGCGTCTACAATCATGGGCGGAAACGGCGTCGTTGGTCGCTCCGTCGCCTCCTCTCTTCGCCTTCGGTCCGGCATGGGCCTCCCAGTCGGCAAACACATCGTCCCCGACAAACCTGTGAGCACATCAACCCTTTTTTTTTTTTTTTTTTCCAAATCCCTATGTTTTTGGTCTTAGGAGGCCCTAACAACGTTGTACCTGTTCTTGCTCTTTCAGCTTCATGTCAACGACGAGCTGGTTTGGGACAACGGGACCGCATTTCCCGAGCCCTGTATAGATCGCATTGCGGATACAGTTGGAAAGGTAACAATTCATCTATTCATGAGCTCCATTTCTGATTATCTTAAGTAGGAATTTGAAGATTTTTGTGAATTTGGAGACAGTATGAAGCATTGGCTTGGCTGTGCGGGGGTTTGGGCTTTTTCGCTTCTCTGGGATTGTTGGCTGTGTGGAACGATAAAGCCTCTAAGACACCATTTGTAAGTCAAAGCTCCAACTTGATCTTTAGTTTCGTGCTTTGGATTTTCCAAGTAATACGTTGATTTTCTATGGCCGTTTGTATTACATCAAACGTAGTTATGCGCTGTGGTTTATCTATTGTTGATGAAGTGAATTTATTGCCTTGTTGTTATTCTGGGATGAGTTTCTTGCCAATTTTTGATGGCATAAGGGGGGTGGTAATATTATTTATAAGTGTTTGCAATATGATTGAGTAATTTGTACTGATTTACCGTAAGATAGGTATAGGCTTTGTATTTATAGTTACAAGAGATAATCATGTACGTAGTGTTTGACATTGACTGTATAGATTTGAAAATACAACAACCTGATCAGTAGATATTCTATCTTGCTGCGTCCTTATCAGGTGTTTGATCTGTGTTTGCATTCGGATGATCTATTCTGTTATGCTGAGATGATTTAGGAGGTATTTCCTTGACATTCTTAATGGAATTTGTTTGGAAAACGTCCAGAAGGGGGTCAATCAGTTAGATAAGAAATATCGAAAAGTGGCTTTAGATGCAACAGAATATGGGATTTTTCTAACATTGCAATGATCTGAACATTTGGAATGGTTCATGTGGCTGGTCCTTAGTTGTGGGATCTATGACTTCATTGACTTGAGTTGCTTGTTGGTTATTTATTAGAAAATAGCTTCCAATTTGATTTGAATTTGTAAACATTGGAAAATAGATCTCAACAGAAATCGGTGAAATCTGAATAGGAAAATAAGAGCGAAAAGAAGGTAGATCTAGGCATCACACCTAGTTTTCTTAAGTATTGCACATAGGATTTCTTCAGCATCACACTTTAGATAGGGTTGTAATGCATAATTCTCAAGAGCATTTTTTACCAAAAATTCTCAGACTTGTTGTAATTGGAAGTGTTACATCAGTATTTATAAAAAAAACTAAACGTAACTCTAATAAGACTTGGACTATATGGACTTTGACTATTAAGTTCAAATTTAAGTAACAAAATAAAACATATTGTATGAAACCCGTTGTTAGAATTGCGGACCATAACTATAGCCCATAGCTGGAAATTCTACACACTTAAGTAGCCTATGAAGGGTATTGATTAATGTCTATATCAAATTTAGTCCGTAATTTGAAACGATTTTGGTATTTAAGCTTGCTTTTAACTGTCTGCATCAAAATATGATGCTAAAACTAGTTCTTTTGGAAAGTGAACTGATTAAACATACTTCCTGAGGAGCTATTATGTCGGGAAGTATAGGGTCCTCTTCTTCTTGAGTGTTTGGTCTGTATCTTTCACGTGTAATAACTTGTCTGTATATTCCTCTGGGTTTTGACATTTGTATATCTTTTATCATTTCTGATGCTTTTGTAGATAATTTAATGCTTTCTGATGCTTAATGGTGGCATTTCCCTTTTTCTGTTGAGCAGGCACCAAAAGTGCTTCCATACGACAATCTACGAGTGGAGCTTGGTGGCGAACCATAGTTAGAGCTATGGGCAACTAATTGAACAGTTATTGTTGTTCCAATTATGTGTCTCCTTTTGTTTATTGGCATGCTTTCATTGTGTGAAATGTGAAAATAATGCACCATGTTTATGTGTCAGCAAAACAAACATCTTCAAACAAATAGCAAAACTTGGTTTTCTTTTAATCCCTTTTTATGATGATTCCGATGACAAGATGCATAAATTCATGTTTTGTTATGTGTTTATTGCTTAATGCAAATGTGTGCTGTGTTGCAGTATTGGGATAGGCTATTTGTTGTCACCAAGGAAACCTGCATTTTGGGTGTAAAAATAAGTAACTAAATGTGAATTATAGAGTACTATTACAAATTCAATTCAATATAAATGAAAAATGATTGAAGTTGAATATGCTTCGAGGAGCAGCTGGATAAAATGGAAAACCCATTTTCATTCTGAAGTGTATATGGTGTGGAATAAATCAAGTGGATCTGTTGTGATCTGGTTCCTAAAGCCTAAAACAGGCATGGTGCAATGTGCATGATAATTCTTTTTTAGGAGAAATTACATTTATTCCTTTTAACTATTATTCTTTTTGCAATATCCTCTTCAATGTTCAATTTTTGCAATGTCCCACCAATCAAGTGAATCAATCATTGGGGTTACAATGTCTTCATCTCACAACCCAAAATGACAAAAATACCCTTAATAATAAGATTAAACAAAATTTCAAAAAATGAATAAAGCAACAAAATTAACAAAAAATTGAGGAAAAAGAAAAAGAAGAAAAAAGCAAAAGTTAATGAAAAACTAAAAGATCACAAAACCTTGATTCTACTCAATCTGAACACTAGTTGAACATTCTGTCAATGGAGCGAACGTTTGAGCTCGGGGATGAACGTTCAACCGGAATGCATAGAACGTTCGATCAGAGGCTGAAATGCATGTGAGGCTCCTATCCTCAAACCATTACGTAACAAACCTTATCTTAGGCTCTAAATGAGTGCATGCAAGCATAATAAACTATGATATTAAAAAAATGGTTAAATACTAAAACCCTCCTAGGGTTTGGACACTTTATTTTTTTCCCATAGGTTTTGATTTATATTACAGGAGATACCTGTGGTTTTGATAAAGACCAAATTGATCATTCCATCTATTGACCGTTAATTGACTTACCGGAAGTCCACATCACTGACATGTGGACCAATTAAAATTCGACACTTGGCATAAGTGGCCACGTCATCAGTAATGACGTGGCCACCTAATTAAATTTTTTTATTTAAAAAAAAAAAATTAAAAAAAAAAAATTTTCAAAGAAAAAAGAAAAAAAGAAAAAAAAAAAAACCTCATCTGGCCGGATGGGGGTGGCCGAGCCACCCCCTTGGTGCCCAAGGGGGTGACCGAAACCACCCCTAGTGGGTACCAAGCCACCCCCATGGAGCCAAGGGGGTGGCCAAAACCACCCCCAAACTACCATTGGGGGTGGTTTTGGCCACTCCCAAATGGCCAAGGGCCACCCCCTATTTTTTTTGTTCTTTTTTTTCATTTTTTTTTGAAAAAATATATATATATTTTTATTTTATTTTTTATAAAAAATAAAAAAATAAATTAGGTGGCCACTTATGCTAGGTGTCAAATTTTAATTGGTTCACATGTCAGTGTTGTGGACTTCGGTTAAGTCAACTAACGGTCAATGAATGGAAGGACCAATTTGGTCTTTATCAAAACCACATGTACCTCTTGTGATATAAATCAAAACCTAAGAGGGAAAAAAATAAAGTGTCAAAATCCTAGGGGTTTTTTTAGTATTTAACCCTTAAAAAAATTAGGTAAAACAAGAAGCGTTTTTAAAACATTTGAAAATTATTTTCTCTTTTAAGGAAAATGATACACAAATTCATCATGGTATCTTTAAAATTTGCAAGGGACATGAAAACAAGAATAACAATTAATCATGGTATTGCAATCCAAGATTGAAACACTGACGTTAGCCTGTAGATTTGATACCATGACAGAAAAGATAATCGCAAATAAATTAAAGGAAAATGCCAAACGAAGAAAATAAACACAGGAATTTACGTGGTTCGGTATATGATCTACATTTACAGGATAAAAGCCCTAAGGGTTAGATTGTTGCTCTTATTCACTTGATTAAATTTACAATACCAAAGACTCCTATTTATAGGAGAATTGGAGTATGTTACATGGAAGGTCTCCTATACAAACTTAATTACTTTTGAGTTTATTGATACTAATTAATACATATAGATGTAACATTGGATCCAAGGTTTGTATATCACATCCTCGATCACACACATTTGACCATAGAATTAACATGTATAGTAAGCTCATGACCATTATCTCACACGTACCGGTGTACTATATTATACGATGTAATTAGTCTTGTTCGTATTTTACATGCATGTTCTTACAATCTCATCAGGTTTGTTATCTTGTTAAGTAACACATTTTCACAAAATGAAGAGTTCATGAAATAACAAAATATATTTCATGAGAGTTGTAAAAATGCATGTTTGATATACAAAATAGTCGTGCAATGCGAGAAAAGTAACGCCTAGTATCATGTGAGTTTGTACTCACCCAAGTCGTATAGTTCTTCCAACAATCCCTCTGGCGGTTCCAAGTTCTTCAAATCTATGAAAAGCCTATCATTAGTCCTAAGTCCAAGCTACAATGAACCTAGACCCTGAAATGTCGAAAACAAAGTTCTGGACTAATTGGGCTAAATTGCGTTCCCCCTAAAATGCTTCTAGGCGAACGTTCGGGCTTGAGGCCGAGTGTTCGGCCAAAGAGGTTCAAGTAGAACCTCATTTGGTCCATCAACTGGTTTCAAGGTTACAAAAGGGTATCTAACACATCTTAGCCCCAAAAAAAAATAAAATAAATCAATATGCAACAATTATCCATCTAATGAGAAGAAAATACTCAAAACGAGACTAAAACTTAAACCTTCTTAGTTTATAACAACTACGCTACTATAACAATGTAACGCTAGCATAACATCTAAGAAAACACTAGAAATAAGATGATTATCTTTCTACAACAAGAGTCCTTAAGAGATTCCTTCATTCTCTACAAGAACACCAAGGAAATCTCTCAAAAGCTTACAACAACACTCATGTAGGATTTCTTTAGGACTTAGAGGGCAGAATGGGTTGGTATGGGCATGGGAGGGGGATATTTATAGGGTGGGAAAAACTATGAGCTCTGCAAGAGCAGGCCTGCAGTGCAACGAGCGTTTGGTACTATTGTGCCGAACATTCGTGTACTGTTTACACCGCGATTATAAGATTGCAGTCGTACGCTCGGACAATATCCAATGGTCAACGTATGTTCGGGCTGGTCCCTACACAAGCACTTGTGTACTATTGCAAGCGTACGTTCGTGTGGTCCCCACACGAGCGTTCGGTTAGAAAGTCCAAAATTCTCAAAATGGCCCTCTAGCTATTCTTGGTGACCCAAAAGTCCAATTAACCCTCTAACCAAGCTATCTTAGCCTAGCTAATTATTTGTGTCACTACAGTACAGGTGGAACTGCCGGGCGTGGCTTCATGTGGCATCCTACATCGTCTAGGTATGGAGATTGGGATGTGCTTATATGTATACTTACACTATTCATGACAACAACGCGTTTTAAAGCTGTGATGATCATGATCCCATCAGAACTCATTTGACGTCAAGGCAAGACCAAAGTTCATCGGCCACACGATGCAACAAGCCACCATTATTTGCTAACTATTCATAAGTAATTGCTGGGGAGTGAGATTGACAAACGACAAGATTTCCTCGATAGGGATAGGGAAGAGCAACTAGAGGCCAGCTTTGAACATCTCGTTGTTGACACAAACTTCATCAATGCTTGGAGGCACCACGGGGCCCTCGCCCTGCACAAGCAGTCGTTTGACTACGGACTTAGGAAATGAATAGAACCACCAGTTGTAACAATCTCATATAGCGGAAAAACTGTAATTTATCAATACAAAAAAATACTGTTAAAATACTTTTCTTTATACAAAAATACCCAAAGCTATGTCGTACAAGGCATTTATACAAATCTATCCGACAGTCTAAACTCTAGACAAAACTTAACCAACTTGGAATCTCTGTACATCTCAATATGAATCTCTAATCACAACTGCATAATTACCTTGATTTTCCATTCCTGCAAGCACTACAAAAAACTGTGAAGTAGTGAGTCAATTGATTTCCGACAATATAAATCATTGTTGAATCATATATAGCAAAATGCTAGACAAGTTATAAAACCACAAAAATCCGTATTATTGGATATCAATATCATACTCAGTAAGTAAGAATACTTACAGTGGATTACATGAATGGATCATCAAAGGTAATTACTTGAAACCCGTTCTGCTGCAGTTGGTCCATACCCATAACAATCCCTTCACTGACTTTCTCTCTCTCTCTCTCTCTCTCTCTCTCTCTCGCCTAAACTCTCTTTCTTCCTCTTCAGCTCTCTGTCTTAAATTTCCCATCTCACACTCGGTTTCTCTTGTGTTCTTTCTTTCTTGTAGCGCTTGGTCTCGCCCTTTCTCTCTCTGTTATGAGTAAACACTCTTAGAAAGAAGAAAGACCGAATAAAAAGCGGAAGAAGGAAGAATATATGCAAGAGATGGGAGAGGAGATGAGTGGTGAAAATTGTGAAGGAGAAGAGCTCTATTTATAGGAGAAAATCAAATACTATTCTACCTTCAATTTACAATTATACCCTCATTTTACTATTTCACCAACCCTATACTATTTCACCAACCCTATACTATTTCACCAACCCTATACTATTCTACCTTCAATTTACAATTATACCCTCATTTTACTATTTCACCAACCCTATACTATTTTACCAACCCTATACTATTTCACCAACCCTATACTATTCTACCAACCCTATACTATTCTACCTATACTATTCTACCTTCTTATTCTACCATCCTTATACCTACCATTTACTATCCTATTATTTCACCAATTACCATTCTCTAATTACCACTCTCATAAATTTCCCAAGAATTAATATCATTGCCTAATATGAATATTAATATAATCATAGCATAAATTTAATATCTCTAAAATAAGACTTTAAAAATCTGGGGTGCTACACCAGTACTTCTTGAGATCACACTCCTTTGTCTTAGATTCCTAGATCGGTAGAATCATGGATCACACTCCTTTGTCTTAGATTCCTAGATCGGTAGAATCCCGGGAATGCTATAGGTAGCCAGCGAGGTGTACCCTTCATCTTATGGGATTGTGATACATCATTTGTAGAACAAATTTTGGAGTAACTATCAACTTGTGATCTTGTGTTATCGATTAACTTTGATCTCAATTTGCTATTAGACTAGAAATCCCATGATAGGCTCACAATGGATCAATATCCATTATCTTACCTACTTAATGATTTGACGAATTGAAGACTTTTTTTTTTTTTTTTTTCTTTTTTACTTTCAAGTATGAAATTGACAATATTAAATTACCAATTATCTCAAAAGTATAAACTTATAGTAGTAGGTAAATTTAATCACTTACGTCTCGTTTGGTACGCAAGATAACTATTTCATTAGAAAAATGAATATCTATTACTGGGAATGAGAGAAGGTTGACTGTAATAGCTAATCATATTCTTTAGTTTGGTGACAATACATTTACTTTCATTGGAATTATACCAAAATTACTAAAATATCTTAAGTATATATAATAAAGTAATAATAATATTACAAAAAATGGAAAAATTGCTTTGAACATGATTTTATATCTTTATGTTTGGTGTTTTGTCCTTGAGTTAATTAGTGCAGCCTTGCGAATATAGGTGAGCGACAATGTTCATCTTCCTTAAAAAGAAATACATTTTAGTGTATATTTGGGTTCTTCTAATTCCAGTTTTAGACTAGAAATTAAAATGGTTCTTGTTTGATATTCTTTTTGTGATTGGGCTAATTAGTGGAGCCTCCTGTAAATGGACGTGAGGGACAGACTTCTCCTAGTGCTTGACGTACAATCACTATATATATCAACAGGTTCTATTCTTGTGATTTCTCTGTGATAGGGGTTCTATCTTGAGATGGAGATTCCTAATTTGTTGGATAAGGAAAGCTTTACAAGATAGAAGTGTTGTGAATGTACTTGTGAGTGTTGAGTCTCACATTGAAAAAATATATAGAAAAAAAGTAGTTAATATACCCTAAGTGAACTCAAGCCTATTAACTTAGGCTTTTGGGCTATAATTGTGTTCATATATATATATATATATATATATATATATATATTCTTAGTAAAACATTCCATAACTGATTTATCTCCAAACAAGAAGGAAGGGAAATGGAATGAGGAAGGGTTGGAAGTGATAGGAAGAGAAATTAAAAAAGATTAATTATTTTAATAAAATAAAGAAGAAATTTAGATGAGCTGTTGGATGGAGGTTTTGAGAATTGGTTAAAGTATAGAAAATGTAGATTTTAGTTAACTATTTTAAATACAAATTTAGATATATCACTGTGGATGTTATAAGAAACGTTACAGGTGCATTAGTTAATTACGATCGAAAAGAAGTGAGAACCGTTTTTGCTCGATCTCGTTTATTTATTTATTATTTTTTTTTCCCTCTTGTTTGTTATAGTAGCCGGCCCCTCCCAATTTCAACCTATCATGCATGTTCTCACATGGGTTTTCTGTTTAATCTAAAAATAAAGACAGAAAACTGAAGAATTGTTATATGCTTTGTCACAAAGATTCGTACCATAATTATTGGAAAAGAAAAGTACGTAGGCTAGCATTACACCAATAACTGGGATGCTGTAAATTAATCCAAGTGTAATTTGGCTCCAACCTGGCACAACTTGAAAGTTAAATCCAAGTGTTATACCTCTTCCTCCTTTTCTGTTCTCTCTCCCTCTTTTTTTTTTTTTTAGTTTTTTTCTCCATATCTTTTCTAGTCACGTACCATCAGCAGGTCATTTGTAGCATAATAGGGCAGTAAGAGCTGTAAGTTTGCAATCAATCTTAATTAGCAATTGAGGTTGAGATCTAAACTATGACATGTGATTCACACAGTAGTGCTGCATGTATTCCTACAATATTCCCATTTTCTACATATATACTCATCGATCGATCTCACAATCCAATTCAATGACGACTAAGTTGCAATGGTAGCAGCAGGGGCATACGTGCCTGGTGATTTGGACATCCCTAACATTCTCTAGGGTTTTTGTTTCCCAAAACAAGGGCACTATTGAATCATATGTAAAAAACCTAATTTAACCCCTTTTTTTTTTTTTTTTTTTTTTTTTTTTTAAATTTTTTAATTTTTTTTTTCAGTTATAGTCTCTCATATTCACTAGAAGAGTAGAAAGTATATAAAATGCCATAGATCAATAGAACAAACTTTATCTTATAATAATACTATTAATAGGGAGAAAACTGACAACCAACAAATGCAGAAAACTCCATGTTCCAAAGGCCCCTTCATGTTGCAATGCCAGGTTGTGCTCGTCCCTGGTATAACATTCCAGTGTGCTCACATGGGTGTCATTGTAATTTTCCACAAAAACCAACTTCTTCCCCTATAAAACCCTAGTCTCCCTTCACCATTTCCACCACCACTCACATTCACAACCCATCAAAGAATTAATTTGGTGTCTTGTGAGAGATCATGGCTTCCAAGGCTCTTCTCCTCCTCTCCCTCAACCTCTTCTTCTTTGCTATTGTTAGCTCTACTTATGTCCCTTGCCCACCACCCCCAAAGGGTCACAAACACCATCACCGGCCGCCGCCAACTTGCCCCAACGACACCCTTAAGTTGGGTGTGTGCGCCAACTTGTTGAATGACTTGGTGCACCTCGTTGTTGGAACCCCTCCAAAGACACCTTGCTGCAGCCTCATTCAAGGCCTTGTGGATCTCGAGGCTGCTGTTTGCCTTTGCACCGCCATTAAAGCTAATGTCTTGGGCACCAACCTAAACGTCCCCGTTTCATTGAGCTTGCTCCTCAACTACTGCGGAAAGAAGCTCCCCTCCACCTTTCAGTGCGCATAAATTTCCTATTTCGTTTTCCCTTGCCTTTCATGGTGTGCTCAGACTTTGGCTTGTTTGTTGGCGAATTCTATAAACGTTTATCAATAATTCTTTGGTGTTATGTTTATCACCTTCTTCAGTTCTTGTCAGTATAGGGATCTTAAGCTGTAAAAATAAACTGAGATTGTTTCAGAAAGAAGTGAATTTGTGTTCATCATGTTTTCTTTTGAAGAATAATTTGTGTTCATTAATTATGTTACCTAATTGCTCTTAGCATAACTTATGATTACTTCTAAATAAAAATTAGTATTTTATGCTTTTTCAATCATTTGTACTTATGGGTGTGGAGATTACATCTGCTCTAAGATTTGATACCTTGGAAAGCTAGATTTGATTGATGGTTACTGAGGGAGCGTCACTACTCGCATGTCAGACAAGTAAAAAGAAAGCCAACAAAGACAAAAGAAAGACAAGTAAAAAGAAATATCAGTTTGTGCATATGTTCATTCTCATCGAGATGAAACATAATAGCAATTGTATTTTTCTCTCTTTTGTATGTAATTTCATGACGAGCTGCTTAATTCCAACCAGATCGATTCTGGCTCACCTTCTCATTCATTATATCTGGCCATCCATTACATATATATATGGCTCACCTTCCAACCAGATTTTCTTCAAACTCGGTTCGATGCTTAGACTATAAATATGCTATGTCCGGGCAATTTTTCATCAGACCAGTTAAAATAGAAGAAGATAATATCTCATGATTCTGACTGTACTTGGAAGCAAGCTTGGTGGTATTGGAAATTTGATTTTAAGGCTTACAAACCCATGTTTCATGAAGTTTTCTCAATTCCAATGTTTATTGGGTCAAAACGAACTATAAAAAGGAGTCTATAGAGCTGGACAAAAAGGCACGTTCCAAGTTTTAATTCAAGTTGAACTTGGAACAAGGTGATTCAAGGAGTTGCAATAGCGCGCGTCTTGAGTCTCAGCTCAAATTGAACTTGGAACGAGCTGAAATTCTTACAGTTTAAAATAGCAAATGGTTAGGTCAGTTTGAATTGGCTGCGAAAATTTTTTGTAAACTGACTTTTTTTTATGTTATATATGGCCGTCTAGAACTTTAGTTTATGATGTATTTTGATTAGAGATTTATAAGAAACAATTGAGGAGTGATTTTCAATCATCTTTACCTCAAATTCCTTGATTGACTCTTGATTTTGAGAAAAGTTGTGATTGTTGTGTTTATTTTTTTTGTTGCAAACCCACTACGCTGCTGCATCAGTTGGTATCCGCGCCCAACAACTTTCTTGCCATGGCGCGAAGAGGACGGAATTGAGGAAAAATATATGCAAGTCTTGCCGTTGTACGTGCAAGAGTGCGAAGAAGCAAGCTGGCGGTTCTTTTGCAGTGCATGGAAGAGCACTTTGATGAGCGATTTGGCAAACAAGTTGGTGCCCAAATTACAGCTCTTGCCAATCAATTTGTGTAACAACCCGCTTAAACATATGGCAATTATATATATATATATATATATATATATATATATATATATATATATATATATATAAAAGTTTACAAACCCTGAGAGCCTTCAATATTTTACAATGATTTTAAGTCCTCAATTTTAAAGGTACAAACCAAAGCAACATAAAGTGTGTTCAACAGTATTTTCGTATTAAAACTAATAAATAGTAATAAATATTAAAAATGAGTTTCACGCATGAACGATCGACAGACAGTTGTCATCAATCAATTAATCCAACTATTAATATTCGACCCTAACTTAAAACTGAATGATTGACCCAACGAGAATGAACGTTTGATGACGGTCTATTATAAGCATCTACATTTTGACACATCAGCCATTTTTGAACGTGCATGAGGAGCCTATTTAAGCATCCTCAGGTCCATTATTGCCCATTTTGTCATCCATTGCCTCAGAAAAACCATATAGTAAGAGACAAGGGGGAACTTTACTTACCCCCTCTATACTTTCGCGCTTTTTGCAGACACCCCTCCATTGTTCAAAACCTTTCACTTTAATGTATCCAACTTTCGTTTCTTTTCACTTTGCCCTTTCCGTTAGGATTTAACAGAAAATCCTAACGGAAAGGGTGGAAAATTACAATCGTGCCCTTATTTTTTATTAAAAAATAATTTTTTTTAAAAAAAATTTAGGGGTAGAAAGGTCAAAAGCTAACGGTAGGAGGGTATTTGAAAGGAAACGAAAGTTTGATACACCAAAGTGAGAGGTTTTGAACAATGGGGGGGTGTCTGCAAAAAGCGCGAAAGTATAGAGGGGGTAAGTGAAGTTTCCCCAAGAGACAAAGAGTGAGTTTTAGGGAGAGAAGGTGATTTCTTGAACCCTTATCTTCAATGAGAGGTAACCCATTGCCTTAAACTCATTATAATTGTTGTTAATTAGACTATTAAGCATGTTATTCCTTGTTGTTCTTGCATGATTAACCTATTGTTTGGAATAACTAGATGTTGACCCATGGGTTAGTTTTAGAGATTTTGTTAAAGTTGAAATGTTAGAAACTATGTTTTAATTCCACAACTATCTCACAATGCCGATGTGGTATTTTCAACTATCTCACAATGCCAAAGTCTGATGTGGCTTTATTAAAAAAAAAAAAAAAAAAAATGTAAAAAAATCTCTCTTCCTAGTCTTGCTAGATTTTGTTTTTGTTTTGTTTTTGTTGTTAAATTTTTATAAGTTAATATTTAATTTCTAATACCTCAAAATTTATTTTTTGATTTAAAACTAAAACCTATGGGTGGAAGGTTAACCCTTTAGGGACGGTATCACTTAAAAGGGATTTTATCATCCTAAATTTAGTGCTAATACCTCAAATTTGAATTTTCCTTTAATATCTCTCTTATTCAATTAAAAAAAAAAAAAAAAAAAAAAGAAGAGAAAGAAAAGGTCATGTCTGACGCTTATGAGGCAGCCGAAAATCTCAACTCTTTTAACTAACCATTAGACTAGTCATTGTTAAAAAAATAAAATAAAATCTAAGGGTTGGTTAAAATTACCTTATCAGTACGTATTGTCGGATAATTGTGAAATAAAAATGTATTTAATTTGTAGCATTTCTCCTTAATAAATCCTATGTGGTCGTGAAATTTATAATATTTTTTAGGAGGATTTGGAAGGCTTTAATTTCATGAGTTTTATTTACAAGCAACAGAAAAGAGAACTCTTAGTAATTGGCCAAAATGAGATCTCTAGGCCAATTAATTCTATCTAGATCTTTTTGATTCCATAGATGGTAATAGGACTCATGTAGTAGTGTCCACTTCAACTTTGATTTTGTATCTGTATACGGGAAATTTCCTCATGGTTGTGTACATTTTTCTTTCTTTCTTATATATATATATATATATAACCTCTTACTCAAAAAAAAAAAAAAAAAAAACTCTTGCAGTATAATTCTTCTACAAAGTGATATAACATCTTACATGACATTGCCACATCAATAATCTAAACATTTTAATTGTTAATTTGCAGACGTGTCAAAAACAGTATAAGTGTTACACTAGTTTGTAAAGAATACTATGTTATAAATTTTGTAGTATCTCTAGCAATATTTTCAGGGAAGCCATTTTCCCTGAAAATGTTTTCTTTCGAAAATATTTATGGCGTTTACCGCGCGCACGGAAAATAATTTTTTTTAATATTTTTTCATATATATATTTTTCCAATAAGGACCAAGCCGAGACTTGTTCAGGACCCAGCCGGCACTTAACCAGGACTTGTCCGGGACTTGCATGGGACTTGACCGCGACCCTCCTGAAACTTGCCCGGGACCTCGCCGAGACCTACCCGGGACCTTGCCTAGGACTTGACCGGGACTCGCCTAGGACTTGACCGGAACCTCACCCAAACCCGCTCAGGACTTGCCCGGAACGCCGCCAGGACTCGCCTGAGACTTGCCTGAGACCCCGCCGGGACCTACCCGAGTAGGTCCTAGGCGGGTCCCGAGCATGTCTCGGTCAAGTCTTAGGCGGGTCATGGCAGGGTCCCGGGCAAGTCCCAGGCGGGTCTCGGTCAAGTCCCTTGTGGGCCCTGGGCAGGTGCAGTCAAGTCCTGGGCAAGTCCTAGGTGGGTCCCGGTTAAGTCCTAGTCAGATCCTGGGCAGGTCTCAGGCATGTTCCGGGCGGGTCCTGGTGAAGTCCCGGGCAAGTCCCGGCTGGGTCCTGAGCAAGTCTCGGGCGGGTCTTAGGCAGATCTCGGGCAGGTGTCGGTCAAGTCCCGAGCGGGTCCCGGTCAAGTCTCTGTCAAGTCCTAGTCAAGTCCTGGACAGGTCCCGGTCAAGTCCCGGGTAGGTCCCGATCGGGTCTTGGGCAAGTCCGGGTGGGTCCGGTTCAAGTTCGGTCAGGTCTCGGATAGGTCTTGGCGCGGTCCTGAGCGGGTCTTGGGCGAGTCCCGGTCAAGTCCCAGGCAAGTTCCGGTGAGATTCTGGGCGGGTCTTGGCAAGGTCTATCAATTTAAGAATGAGATGCTCACAGTCGGAAAATGGTTTACGGTTTTCAAAACCGTAAACCATTTTCCAAAAATTAAAGAAGAATTTTTGGTCAAAAGAAAAATATTTTCGTTGACCACTATTTTACGTCGAAGTAAAAATCGTAAAATGCGAAAATCATTTTTTGGAAACCATTTTACGTCGAAATAAACAGAGCCTAATAACAACACTTATTAAATCACTAGTCATTTCAAAATCTGGACGGCACAATTTACCAACAATTTTTAATAAAATATATAATATTGTGATGGGCTTCACTTGTTGAATAGAAATTTAAGTCTACGCCAAAAAAAAAATTAAATGATTAAATTTACTTTTTTTCTTATGAGTTTAAGCTTTTAATGTGGCAATAATATTGGAGCAAATCTTATGAGTTCAATATCTAATCCGACAAATTACGCTCATTTTCAGTCAAATATTTCAATGTGCCTCACTTATTACATGTGAATTTGAGTTTGCACATAAAAATGGTTAAATTCTTAATTAAATAATTAAATATATTATTTACTATTAACTTAACCTTTGGAAATAAATCATCCTAATTCTAGACGTCTAATTATTTAAATAAAAAAGAAAAGAAAAGAAGAAATGAGGAACAAAAAGAAGACAGGAAGTTCACGTGCTCACGTACGCTGTCAAAAATAATGCACGTCTGTACCACAAACCCAATACATGCTTTATCTGCTTGCTTAGCTTCAGATAGACTTCAACTTTTCTCTGCCACGCCAACTGACATACTTACCTCATGCCTTGCTGTAACCTCACTACCATCCATGCAAAACTCATTCTCAAGGACACCTCATTACCGTGGAAAACATACAGTGGCATGGGAGCCATGGAAATCTGTGAATCTGAATCGGCACCGAAATCGAACACATTCACGGATTTGGCATTGAATTTCGCAAACCACCCAAACAAAGTTCCAAAATTTCCAATTTAAGTTCACTGATTGGACTTTTGGAATATTCACCTCATTTTTACTTCCTTGTCAGAGAAAATAGTCACGGGTTGCTCATATAATTCAGCTATATAATCCTGGTAAGTTTTGTGATGGGGGTGGTTAAAGTGAAACCCGTGACTATTTTCTCAAAGCCATGGATCCAAAGGTTGCAGCCATGTTGTTCATCTTCATGGTTTTCATGTTGAACGTGTTGCCCCCAATACATGCTTGTGGTTCATGCACACAGCCACACCCACCTTCCCACCGTCCAAGCCATCCTAAACACCCACCCCATTATGGAGGAGGACCCCCAAAAGTTACCCCCCCTCCGGTGACAAATCCACCGCCTTATGGCGGCGGCGGCGGTGGAGGTGGTGGTGGTGGAGGCGGCGGTGGAGGTGGCGGTGGCGGTGGCGGTGGAGGTGGAGGTGGAGGTGGAGGTGGTACTGTTCCTGGTCTCAATCCTCCCCCTTCCACCGAACCAACTTGTCCCATCAATGCACTTAAGCTAGGGCTTTGTGTAGATGTGCTTGGAGGTTTGGTGCATGTTGGATTAGGCAACCCGGTTGAGAATGTTTGCTGTCCGGTTCTTAAAGGTCTGCTAGAGCTTGAGGCGGCTGTTTGCCTTTGCACTACTATAAGGCTTAAGCTTCTCAACCTCAACATCTTCATTCCTCTGGCTCTTCAAGTGCTAATAACTTGTGGGATTACTCCTCCTCCTGGTTTCGTGTGTCCTTCTCTCTAATTTTAGCATATTTCAGTTTCAAATTGGTGCTGTAAAATGAGGATAACTAATGTTGTTTGTTTTCTAAGAATGTTTCTGAGTAGAATGTGCCTTGATTTAGAGCTTGGCACTTTTGTGTGTCCGGTTTTGAATGTCTCATTCAATAATTGAAGTATTATGGTTTTGAGGTGAGGTAGAAAGTAAAGGTATAGATGGTGCTGCTTGGAAGAAGATGATCCTGTTGCGTCTAATGTTACTGCAGTGCATTCCAAGTCTCAAAAATGGTCAATCTGGATTATCAGTCTCCATTCTCACTATGTTATTTTTTGTTTTGGGCGTAGCTTCTTTGTGTACTTTATGCATGTGTTTTTGGCCCCATTTCGATTTTAATAAAATCTTATTCTTAAAAAGAGTTTAAATTCGAGCTGGTGGCATGCATTGAGGGGATATATGTATAAGTGGAGGAAATCATAGTGCAATTGAAAATTAAATGTAAAATGGAATAAAGAGAAATTAGAGACATAAATTTTGCTAGTGGTTTGGTGTTAGATACCTACATTTACTATTAGGGTATGCTTAATATGATTGTGTAAAGAGGTTCTACTTATAAAGCTTACTAGTAATTTGATTTTATTCAAATCCAATCTAATTCTAATCAAATTTCTTCATTTAAGGTAATTCAATCTCATCATCGTCACTAAATCATTAAATTTAGGGTAATCTAATCCTTATTTATGGTAATAATTTCTATTCATATCATATGCTATAACAATAAGTTCATTTTTTGTTACTAATTAACTTTCAAGACCGTTTACTCTATCCCACTTTCATCATAGTTTGTTTATACAAAGATTATATGACTACAAAAATGATTAAATGGATGTGTTCTAAGCTTTCTTTATAAGTTAATCTAAAATCCCTCACCTTACACCTCATTATTGTGAGAAAAAGAATGTTAGCTATATCTGAATTAATTTAGTGCTAGGCAGGAAGTTTATAATTTACTATAAGTCGGTTTAATTTGGATTGAAATATTATTCAAGTAAAACCTTTTGCAATCAGCCTTACCTTAAAGTCTTTGAATTTTCTCGTCTACTCCTCTCTTTCTCATGTAGACCTATTTGTACTCTATGCATGGATTTAATACCGTACGTTAGACACCTCTCCAATTTCCCAGAAATTGTTCAAATACATCGATTTTAACTATGGTTTCATAACTTTCACCTAGCGGTCTGCATCCACATCATTAATCGCTTCCTTGTAAGTCATGGGATCGATCCAATTCAAGTTCTTTTGGGATAGCTTCACAAGCTTCTGTCAAGAACATGAATCTTTAAGGTGCCCTGATAATCCTCCCATTACAACACGGTATGATGATACTAGTATCCCATCAATAGTAACAATTGGTGTATATGATATCATACTATGTATCCCATCAATAGTAACATTTGGAGTATATGATATAACCCCTTCATCTCTAGACATCTCTAAAAATTTTCCCATTTTACTATTTGACATTTATTCAAGAACCACCTTATTCTTTGACTCGAAATTGTTCGTATAATTTATATATCCTTTAAGAACTTAGTGTTTGTGCTAACAATCATTTTCTTGTTCTCAGGACTTTAGAATAATCTATCCCTAGTTCTCTTCGAATATCCAAGAAATAAATATACTTATATCTTTGGTTCCAACTTATTAGACTTCCCTTTAGCACATGTGCTGGAACACCCAAATGTGGAGGTATCTCATACTCGGCTTTCGCTCCAACCACAATTCAATAGGTTATAGGTGTCTTTGGAACAAAAATTAGAAAGGAACCAAATTTAACAAGTGCATTAATACCTCGAGTATAACCTCAAAAAGATGTTGTTTTCTTTGTTATAGCCTAGTTAAATTAGAAATAACATAAAGAATATGTTGGAAATAGAACGTGGGATGTTAATGTAGTTGTCAGCATGGCGGCTCGCAACCTAGAGCTCTACAAAACAAGCAAGTGATCAGCGGTGGGGCACCCCACGAGAGGGAAGATAACGGCGACTCCACCTCCTCGCTTAGAATGATAAGTGAGAAAGGTAAGGTAGACAATAGAGAAAGTGAGATAAAGATTAGTTACCTCAAGCTGTGCTTGGTGCCCGATTTTTATTGTTGTCCTCCTCTTCATATAGGGTTTCATGGGTGATAATTGCGGGCCTGGTCTTTTGCCACGATTGGTGGGAAGATTTTCCCGGCACTTCCTGCCTTAGATGGGTTCTTTCCTTTCGAGGTTTCTTCTCACGATTGAGGCTCCTTCCTATATCAAGGTTGTATATTGTGATTACTTCCCTGGATAGACGGGATAAGCTTGAGTGACCTTTTACAGTTTTTGCTTGTGCTTCACTCTATGGTTTTACTTGCCTTGGTGGATGGCTGTTGGTTGGGCCTCCACTCCATGGGATATTCAAATTAAATGCCTCTTTACAATCGATCACGACTACCAAAATTGCGTATGTAGCCATTGTCACCCAAACCCTCATTAATTGTAATGCACCTACAACATTGTTGGCTTGCTTCCATTGTTTTCAATGAAGTCACCCCACGTACACCAGTACTGCAACAACTTACAATTGCCAATTCTCTTATGGTGCATCACTTCTATTGGTATGTGGCAATATTCGGATCAGAATTATACGTAGATTGACATAGTTTTTAATCTACATAGTTAACAATTGTTTTGTCTTCAAAAACAATTGCACGAGGTTAATTTGGACTTCTTTTTCTATTTAAACTCATTAGATACTGCTTAGCTAGCCATTTTCCTTTAATTTTCATTAGTTTTTAATAAGAAACACTCTATGAGTGATTTTAAATCTCTTTTCTTTTTTTTTTTTTCTTCAAATCTTTGATTAATTTGTTTTTGGTTTTGGAAAGAGTTATTTAACCTGCTGTGGACTTGGACCTTGGATCTATCGTGGGTTTGGCCGGGCCAGAAAATAGGTCCATGGGTCTAAGGGAATATAAATAGGTACACCTCATTGACTGAACTATCGGCTCATTTGTAGAAGAATGTAACTTTCACTGTTTCACATTATAACTACTCTTATTTATTCATTTTTACTCCCTCAAAAAAAGAACAATAGAAGACTTCACTTCACTTTCTGCTAAGAAGATGATTTGCCTCGTCTCGATCTTCTTTCAAACTAATCAAGTCTATATTGTTTCCTAACATATACATCAAATATGGGATTATCCCACATGATCACATGAAGAGTCAAGGAAAGATCAAACATCATCAATCTCATAAATTCATATATATATATGCTGTTTATGAGAAAACATGAGTAGCTTGTGAAGTTGTCATTATTCCCTGGATTATGATTACCGACTTAATGTTGCTGGCATGCATAGTGCCTTAAAAAGTCGTGATATTTATGTATCATGTTGTATTTTTCATAATATGAGCTTGTTGACAAAGGTGGGGGTTCACGGGAGGGCAAAGTAGGGGTAGCTAGCTAAGTTGTTGGGGACCATCTAACTCATCTAGAAATCAATAATATTTGCGGAAACTAGAAATCTGAAATTAGAAACGGAGGTTAATTTGTAGATCCTGACTTTTGCCACATCCAAGGGGTTGTGAATTGTGATCTGTATATGATACGTTCAATTAAAAAAGAAGAAAATAAATAGTACATATATATATATACAAAGGCTTCTAAAAGCATCATTTTCTATTTTACCTACAACTTTTTCAATGCAAATTCTAAGAGAACCACTGTTCGACCACCATTGCTCAAACACGGTTACAAACTATTTCAATAAGAAACAACACCTTAAATCAACAAGATCTATAAGAGCATTCTTCGCAGCCTTACTAAAACTATTTTTTGGTTATTTTGGTGAGACAGTTTGGTGAAAGTGGGTAAAGTCCTCAATTTTCAGTCTCACAATTTTAATCCAAAATAAATGGTGAGTGAATAATACTCACTAAAGATAGTGAATACTATTAACTCACAAAATGAATAAGAAATAATATAAATTTTCTCTTTCATTCCCTATTCATTGAAAAAGTTAAAAAACAAATAAAGAAGTATATGAAAAAGAATATTTAAATGGAATAGTGAAAATTGATAGTTAAAATATTGACGTTGTTGAGGATGCTTTTAAAAAGTGGGTGGTTAAAATAGAGAAAATTGTACTTTTGGTGAGTAAAATTTGGTGAAGTTGGTAAGAATGCTCTAACACACACCATTTTTGCAAGAAAAAACGAACGAAGACTCAGTTGAGAATCTAGCAGTGGAGGTGATATACTTACTAAATGTTAAAACATTAAGAGAAAAGGTGAGAGAGAGAGAGGAAAAAGCGACGCTGTTGATACGGTTGAGAATCTAGCGGAGGAGGTGAGGGAGGAGAGAAATTGGAGCCAACAGTGAATTACCCAACTAGGTGATGACCTTGCGGTTGTTGATGACAGCAAATGAATAATGTGACTGAGAGGTGTTTTCCAAGTTTGATTGAGAAAACAAAGATAGAAAAAGATGAGCAAAGGAGAAAAGACTAAAAAGTTGAAACATTTTGCTATAGTAATGTTAAATTAATTACTAGTTATCCAAAAAGCTTAAGCTTATAGGAAGAAGTAAATTTAATTACTTAATCATTACTTTAACAAGTAATTCTCTACAGGTTGAGAATCATTATAACAAAAAATGTTTTATCTATTGGAGATGAAAAACACATCATATTAGCTAAATTTAGCTAATATGAAGGTTTTGTAGCATCTGCAGTTAGAGATGCTAGAAGTCCTAAGATCAGATGGTGTCATTGAGTCAGAGCAGTCTCGATCCCTTAGGTTTTTGTTTCCAGGTTAGCTTAAAGGTTCTTCTAATCTCTCTGCCATCTTAATAGTTTTTTTATTTGTGCTTTGTATATTGTTGGAGGAATGCTCCTATATATGCAAGCAATCAAATTTTCTAAAATATAATTACTCACTTGCCCAAAAAGAATATCATAAATCATGGTGAATCAATCAAGCTGATCAATGCATGACATAGTAAATTTTCTTTTGCACCCATTTCTACTCTGATAATTTTGAGGATTGGAAGACCTTTGATGTTAAACGTGGTGCTAATTAAGATCCTACACAAATTGGTGAGCCAGCATTGCCAACATCTCTCTTGGTGGCTTCCCCACACACCAGCCTTTCAGATATGTGTCATTGCTTTCCTCCAAATCACATGCAAGACTTTGTATTTGAGAATATTGTGTTTGTCAAAGATAAAATAATGGGGCATGGAATCCTTCTTTGCCACACGTACGTGAAGTGAAATGAAATATATATATATATATTTTTTTCTCTCCTTTTTATTTTTTATTTTTTTATTTTTAATGTGAAAGGGTTGCATTTTCCTCACCAAATTTTGAGTCACGGGGAGAACAGTTCCGGTGGTTGCCAATTGCCATAAACTTTATTAAAGTTTCATCATGACCAATACATGGTGGACCATGTATCTCTTTAATTCTATAGTACTCCAAAAAATAAACGACATCTTAGAACAACCTTTGGCGTGTTTTGATGATCCTACCATCCACTTTCTGGGCCATATGCTCATGGATTAGTGTCATCCATTAGAATGATCTGGATTGATTCATCCAAAAAGCTTAAAAGAAAATAAAGATCTGGAGTGCATCTATAGTATTAATTTCCACATCATGCATGTAACTCATACAAGGTCATGTAACGATCTACATCAAAATCAAATGTGATAATTAGATCATGAATTAGATTGTTGATAGGCTTGATTATGTTATGAATGTGTTGTTAATCTATTTAAGTTAACTTATTTTGCTGTCCTGCATGCCCTAGTTAAAATGCAATAATGAGCATTCGGGAATTCTCTACAAAATCATAGAAATGAGAAGAGAAATGCTATGCGTACCATGCAAATTTTTTACCACGAGCTAAATGGGTATCAAACTGATCTAAACATCATTCATTAGAAATGATCAAAACAATTAATTAAGAAAAATGTTATGAGTACTAATAAAT
Source organism: Corylus avellana (assembly GCF_965113065.1). Taxonomy (NCBI): domain Eukaryota; kingdom Viridiplantae; phylum Streptophyta; class Magnoliopsida; order Fagales; family Betulaceae; genus Corylus; species Corylus avellana. Next base: position 29,024,087 of record NC_142492.1, read on the forward strand.
GACCTCCACATCAGTTCGGTACCCATTGTATTTCTCAACAAAGAATAAGCTGGCAATCAATATCAGTGCATGTATTACTCTCACGGTTTGATAGAACAAAATGGTATTATATGTTGGAAAATACCATGCTATTCAACGTATGAAAGATATGACACACATACATACACACAATTCAGAATATTGATTACAAAAGGAAATGAATTAAATTGATTATCTTGGAGACCACATCATTTTCTTGTTCATCTTTTTTGTAAATTCACTGTTGAATCGATAGGATCCACATTGAATCTCACATATTCAATGATGAATTTGTTCATCTCTTATACAGAGATGGTCAAGAAATTAGCAAAATATGTAAACCAAACATTTCTCTTTATGCTTTTGGCTTAGAGACATGGTTTTTCTTGGTAAGGAGAGGAGATTGGAATTTCTTTGATTATTTTCAGCCGTAACATTTCTTAACAAGGTTTAACTTCAAAGGATGAGGAATGAAAATATATTTCAATTAAAAAGAACAAAAAAAAAAAGACGAAAGAAAAAGAAATTGATTTTCCATTTCCAATAAAAAGTACATATATAATCGAACCTGATAAGGAAACTTATTTTTAAATCATCCTTCAAATCTGAAAATCACTATAACAAGGGAAAGGAGCAATTCCCACTTACACCACACACTTACAATAGTAAATTAAAATTGCGAAACAAGCAATCGATCGAAAGCCATATATATTATATATATATATGGTAGGAAAGTAAACCAACTTTGTACTTCAAATTAAGGACACTGGAACCCAGATGGCACGTTCCTTGAACAAACATTGAGAAGCAAGCTGAGGGAAAGAGGGATGTTAAGGTTGATGCCCAAAATATTAGCTCTGATGACAGTGCAAAGGCAGACAGCAGCCTCGAGGTCCACAAGCCCTTGGAGGAGGCTGCAGCAAGGAGTCACCGGAGGGGTTCCAACGGTAAGGTTGAGCAAACCGCTGAGTACATTCGCACATACACCTAGTTTGAGGGCATCCCTAGGGCATCTCCCTCCCGAGGGGCTCGGGTTGTTTGGGTTCGGGTTGTTCGGGTTCGGGTTGGGATTTGGGTTCGGGTTGGGATTTGGATTTGGATTTGGATTTGGGCATCTGCGATTGCCGCATGCAGTGACAAGTGAAAAGAAGAGAAGATTGAGAGAGAAGAAGAGAGCAAGTGAGGCAGAACTTTTGGAAGCCATCTCCCAAACCCTAGTAAACTAGTACTATAGTTTTGAGAACAATAGAAACTTAATGAAGTATTTGTAAGGATATATAGAGGATTTGAGTGAAGGGGGTTTTTATAGGGTTCAAGGAGGGTGAGGTCTTTAGTTTGGTGTGATCAGAAATAATTAGAATATCAAAAAATAAACCCACACTCCCATGTGTCGTCTTGGTATTTTAGCTGGCAAAGCAATCAAATTTTGGCAAACATTTGGATGCTTGTGAGGTGGGGCTTAATTAACAAGTTGACATGTTCCTGCAGCCTTGCCCTAGCATCAATACCTATGGATCTATCTACCAAGTTTACCAAGTTTGAACTTGTTTGATCCGTCTGATCATTTAGTTCATCCACATAATCATGATAACTAAATTTGAACTACTTAGGCAAAAGAAATTTGTTTTGTTTTGTTTTGTTTTGTTTTTTTGTTTTTATTTTTTGTTTTAATTAAAAGGGATAGGAATAAATGACCAACTATAATTGCTCTATCTGAGCGTGACAATAGTAGTACCTGTTAGCTGAAAATTGCTCATGAAGAGCATATATAGACGGCAACAACTGTAGTTTTTCAATCGAGACTAATTGAGCCATAACCTGACCAACTCCATTAGATCATACAAGAGAAATTAAGGTGAGTCCAATGTAATCACATGTTTTGGTAACTTGTAAAATTTGTCCACATGAGCCATCATCATATTTGCATATCAGCTTGATGAAGGATTCATGATTATAATAATAATAATAATTAAAAAAAAAAAAAACTTATGGTATTAGTCACAAGAGACGCTAGATAATTTTTCACTCCCTTGGGGGGAGAAAGCCATTTTCTTCCAACGGTTCCTTTCAAATCAGGCTAAATCTTACCATCTGCCACGGATTGGGGTAAATCAGTGTCCATTTCTTCATGGATGTCACTTCACAGACTTTTTAAAAGATCTCTCTCTCTTCTTTTCTATTTCAATTTAGTTGTCAATCTTTACTGTATATAACGAATAACTATAGGTGGGAAGGACCCACCTTTGTATTCTTTTTCTTCTTTTTTTACCTTTACCTGTTTGAAAAGAATTTTTTTTTTTAATATATATATATAAATTTTAGCCCAATAAATTTAGTTAAGGCTCGAGAAAATTTATTATACCATCATATCCCATACAAAAGCTCAGTTCCTAATTGGGACTATAATTGAGATGCTGAAGTTTGTAAGGATATAAAATATGAGAATTATAATGGAAGCAAGAAAAAGAAAAGAACGTAAGAAATTTAAGGGTGATTCGGTATTAAACACTTACGTCTATCATTTTGAACGACCCTTAGAGCTACTATATATTGTGTTCTTATTAATTTGATTGTTTACAATATAAATATTCTTATTTATAGGGTAGTGAGTAAATATAAGTACGATAAGAATTAACCAATCAAACAAATAATGTTTCGATATCAACCTAATATTGTCATCCCTTCGATTTCCGCCACTTCAGGTTCGATCTTTAGCCCAGTATATGTAACCACCTCGAGTGAAATATTCTAACATGAGAAATCCTGAGCGAAGACCAAACGATATACTATGGTGAAAGACGTACACTCGATTAATGATGTTTTCTTTTTCTTTTTTTAAGAAAAAAAGATAATTGGTTGAACACGTATATATGAAAAATGATACACATACTCCAATTTTTATACTCTCAAGTGTTGTACACTCTTTTACGTGACACTGAAAATTACTATTAGTTCTAGGGTTTAAGATTTAGTTTCAAGAAATATAAATTTAAGAGTGTAGGAGTGGGAGATATATTTACTTGATTTCACACTACAATTACAAAGATGATAGTCATTTCTTTGTTGTTAAGTATCAAATAATTAACAAATTAAAGTAAAGTTTCTTCTTATAGCTAGCTGCTGTTTCTAATAGTCTAATCTTGTCAGTTTCAGGCGCAAATTTGCTGCAGAAAGGAAGTATCACGGGCAGCCTACAACAGTGATGGGCTCCACTGGAGCTTTACATGAACTTCTGCATCTGTCCGAAAATCCCTGTCAAACCATGTCTGGATTATCTAAGTTATTTTTTTCTTCTGTTCACACCATGTAGTGGAGCCCTTTTTAATTCTGCTCTACGCCTCTACGGCCAAGAATATAATACAATGTTGCAGGTTCCCGGGAAAATTGCAGTAAGAACCCTAAAGTTGATTGATGATAAATTTGTACGTCTCTTCACGATCGAGAAGTTGTAGACATCATTGTATCAATCTGTGGGCCGGTTGGAAGGTTGGGTTGCCTCCCCTCCATGGTTTTTGTAAATCTAGGGACCCTCGGTTTCAACTTTCTGTGCCTTGGAAAACGCGCGTAGCCCGCTGTTGTTCAAAGGCATGTTCAAAAACTTGTACAATTTTATATGTTGAGGTAAGAGGAAAAATGAAAAATGTTTTAATTTTAGTTTAATATTATACTTTGTACTATTTTTTATTTTTCAATTTAAAAATTGTGAGCTTTGTATTATTCTCCCTACCTTTGGTGGGAGTATGATGCATGTGTATTATATAAGGTACAAATATTATCAGTTAAATATACTTAAAAGTCACGTGAATTATTAGTCATTTTCAAAGTAGTTTTACGAACTAACATGTGTGATACTTGGATACATTTAATTACCATTTTGTTATAATTAAGAACCTGTTTGAGATTGTGTTAAAGAGCTTTAAAAGTATTTTTAATACCTTATAAGTTGTGTCAAACAAAAGCTGTCATATTTGGTCAAAAATTCAATTAGTACTTCTTTGACCTTTCTACTTTAAAAAATTGTCAAAACGCATTTTTGGCAAAAACTTAAAAATGAAGCTTTTGTCAAAAAAAAAAACACTTTTTGACTTAAAAGCTATATTTATAAAATGCAATTCCAACCATGCTCTAAGTCACTTTTCTATTATTCTTTCAAAAATACTCCTATTTTCTTCCAATAATGATAATAATAAGAATAAAATTTTAATTAAAAAAAAAAAACTAAAATAAAAAATCAAAATTTCATGCAAATTCTTTCAATGCTAATTGAACCTTACCCTATGTATTTTAGTATTTATTTATTTATAAATTCATTTACTTTTCTTAAAGAAAATATGGGTATTTTTAGAAGAATGACAAAAAAGTGGCTTAATTGCAACAAAATGGTAGTCGATGTATCTAAATGTCATACCTTTCAGTTTGTGAGGCTTTTTTGAAAATGGTTGATAATTTAGAAGGATTAAATATATTTAATCCAAAAACCATTTACAGAATTCAAGTCATTTATGAGCTACAACATTTAAGAATTAATGGCTTGCCTTAACAATAAAGGGATAACAATCAACTTATTATGGAAGCAATCAATCCGTTGTGGAAAGTATGATGAACAATTTTGGGAAGTTTGTTGCAGAGATTCAGAGAATGAAACTGGTTGGATGAGGTGAACCAATATTCCATAGATTTTGAATTTGGTGGGGTCATCTTCATTTTCGTCTAACACATCCCTACAAGCCCAAAGTGGAGGTTGGTTTCACACAGATTGATATGTGAAGACAAGAATCATGGGTTGGAAAGGTTCTTGGTCTAACAATCAGCCAATTAAGCATCAGTGCTGCGAACATGTTGATAACAATCAAAGCAATCAATTTGTTGTGGAAATTATTATCCACTATTTATGGGAGGTTTCCTGGCGTGAAGGAATTAATCTTTTATGGAAGTTTACTACAGAGAAGGAAATTGGCTGGATCGATAGGGTGAACCATTCCGTAGAATTTCAATAGAATTTGATACGGAGAAGGAAGCACGTACATGTTGGTTCCACACACAGCTTGACAATAATTGAGGGTGGAAAAGGGTCTTGGTGCGACAATTACCCAACTGAGCATCGCTTGGAGGCAATCTTCTCACTTATGAAATGAATAGTGATATCTATGTTAAATCACCAATTATTTTAAAAGCTTAAACTTTTGGAATAAGTGGTAATTTAACATGGTATCAGAGTCAGAAGTCCTGAGATTGAACTTGACTCCGTCAATTCGCCCTCATCTAAATTAAGGCTAGGGTTAAATACAAAATACCTCCCTATAATTTCGTTTCTTTATTTTTATTTTTTCTCTAGGGTTTGATTTTTATCAAAGAAGGTCTCTGTGGTTTTGATAATAGACCATATTAGTCATTTCGTTAGTTGACCGTTAGTTGACTTAACGGGAGTTCATGTGGACCAATTAAATGTTGACACATGACACCTAATTAAAATTTTTTATTTAAAAAAAAAAAAAGGAAAAAAAATTGGGGGCCACCGCCATCTAGCCGAATGGGGGTGGTCAAGCCACCCCCAGTGGGTACTGGGGGTGGCTCGGCCACCCCCATGGAGCTTAGGGGTTGGCCAAAACCACCCCCAATGGTGGTTGGGGGTGGTTTCGGCACCATTGGGGGTGGTTTTGGCCAGTACTGGGGGTGGTTTCGGCCACCCCCAAAGCCACCCCCTATTTTTTTTCCTCTTTTATTTTTTTTTTTTTTTAATTTTAAAAAAAATTAAGTAGGTATCACGTGTCAATATTTGATTGGTCTACGTGAACTTCCATTAAGTCAACTAACGGTCAATTGACAGAAGGACTAATATGGTCTATTATCAAAACCACATGAACCTCCTGTGATAAAAATCAAACCCTAGGGGGGAAAAAAAAATAAAGAAACGAAACTCAGGGGATATTTAGTATTTAACCCTTAAATTAAATATTATACGTGTTGGGCCTCATCTATTAAAAAGGAGTTTGAGTCCACACGTGAGAGGAAGTGTTAAATTAATGATTAAGTGATTAAATTTACTTCTTCTTATCCGCTTAAGCTTTTAGGACAAGTGGTAGTTTAGCAATCTATATATTTGGTGTGGCTGTAGAAGACAGGATTAGTTGCCATATATGTGTTGTAACACACAAGTAAGGGAGGTTATGTAGAATGTGGAGTAGCCATAGAACTCCAGCCCCAAGAGAAGCTAAGGCATGATACTCAACTTCAGAGATTGCTTCTTGGAAGACCATGATGAAAAATTGATTTAGATCCAAAAACAAAATTTAATGGTGCGAACCAACTAATAAGAAAACATAAGAAATGATAAATCGGTTACTTCAAGAGAGCTGTGATCTCCAATGACTATTTCGAGGGAGCCTTGACCTCAAAAACACAGTAAACTGTATTTCAAAACAATATCAACTCATACTTTATTATTGATAATTCCCCTTTAAATAGAGAAACAATATACTATTGATTACATAATAGGCCTAATTCGACGTCTCTAATAAGGAAGGAATCTAACTATTTATTGGACTATAAAACCTACGTAGATATGCTCCTTATTGGACTCTAACACAACACCAAACAATATCAAATAGTTATGATCATATCATTTCCTTCCCCTAACAATTTCCTTGTCCTCAAGGAAAAATTCTAAACTAATCTAAATGAAACCCAATTAACAAGAATAAATAAATAAAACTACAAATGCTCTTTGAAGTCCATGTGGTGCTCATGGGTCACTTCTTTTTTTTTTTTTTTTTTTTTCTTTTCACTACAAATGCTGTCAACTTTGGGGGGATAAACTGTAATTTTCCCTTGGTTGAAACTAACCACTAAAGAGAAAAAAAAAATGACTTCCAAGTTCACATATGGAGAGAGAAAACAATAAAAGGAATAAAATAATGAATGACTAAAGAAAAAATAGCATCAAATATAGAGAGAGATTCTAACAAAAACTAAATTGGAGAAAGAATGGAGAGCTTGATAAATGAGAGCTTTTTAGAGTCTTCTCTAAATTTTGGCCAAAAACACATAATAGAGAGCTCATTGGTGATGCTCTCAAATCCCTAGCTCCACCATTGGATGACCAAACAACTCCCGAGGCCGATTCTAATCATTATTTCTCTTTCCTTAAGAAATGGAATCACATATCATTATGCAAGATGGATGATGTTCACGGGGTGCCTAACAATTAGTCAATTTGGTGACCTAAAGAATCAAAAGTACCGAATTCAAATATATAAAATATAACATCCTATTGTGTCGTAGAATCTCTTGCTTTTGCCAGCTAAATTCTAGGCCAACGTTGCTTCACATGCCAACTCTCTATCTTTTCTCTAGACTTAATTAGCTGGCTAAATAGGGGTGTCAAAAATTACCGAGAAACGAGAACCGGAACCGAAAACCGGGGTTCCGGTTTGAAAAATCCAAAAACCGGGTATTCTGGTTCCAGTACCGGTTTTTGGTACCCGATTTTTACCGGGAATACCGGAACCGAGTTTTCATTATATATATATATATATATATATATATATATATATATATATATATATATATTTTTACACTTAGGTTTAGGTTTAGGGTATTTTAAAAAATTACATTTTTATTTCTAAGGCTCAAATAGGCAAAAAAATTGATTTTTTTTTAGGATTTTTAGACTTTTTTAGGTTTATTTTTTAATTATTTGGAACAATCACAACAAGCCCTTTTAATTTAGACAAAGAGATTAATAGATTTTTTAAAAAATGGGCTAACTTATGAAAAAAAAAAAATGAAAAAAAGGGGTTTATTTTAGGCTCAATACCTAAAATAAGCCCAAAAACCAATTTTTTTAAAAAATCGGTTATTGGACCTGGTAAAACCGGAATCGGCCAGTATCCGGGACCCCGGTTAACCGGGGTCCCGGTTCCGGTTCCGGTTTCTCAAAATCGAGAACCGGGAACTGGGGTCCCGGTTCCGGTTCCGGTTTCCGGTTTTTGCCAAAAACCGAAAAACCGGACCGAGTTGACACCCCTATGGCTAAACCATCTCATGCAAAACCAGACCTTCTATATTACACTCTCTATAAATACCAAGCTGCATGCTATTCTCTGCACCATTATTAGCACTTATAGTCAGCTTCTCTATTCATAGCAATCAACCTTCTCTTATTTTCCCTCTTTTGAGCATCTTCAGCAGTATTAGGTATTTTACCTAGTGAAAAAGTATAATTATTTACTTTAAAAATTTTATTTCTCATTATTTTTTTATTATATTATTCCCAACACTTAATTAAAGGGTGAAACAAACACATATATAGAAATCATTCATAAAAACAAAAATAAACACATATGGGGAACATTCATCTCACATACAGGTACTAATTCTTAAAATTAATAATATAAATAATTCTTTTCATCCAACTGCAATTGATTTGTTTTTATTCGTGTTTTTCCATGCAATAAATTTATTTTGCATTAAATTTTTTCATCCAACTACAATTGATTTGTTTCCATCTGTGTTTCCATGAAATAATTTTTTTCTGCATTCAATTTTTTCACCCAACTGTGTGAATAAATTTTGTGAGCGATAGAGATAAATTTTGTGTGAAGAAATTTTGTGTTTGAGAGAGACGTAGTAGATGTGAAGAGGTGCTCAGAAGAAATAAAAGATGTTGGGTGAAAAGAGTGAAATAAAGAAACAATAAACAAAAGAAAAATAAACAATATTTTATTCATCTAATGTGCTATAGTGAATAGCTCTAAATTGCTATTCACGGTAGCAATGTAGCTATTCTAGTTAATGGCAAGCTACTCTGTTGGAGCTAAAAAAAAAATAATAATAACTAAATATAACTAATATTAGTCTTTTAGCTAAGCTGCTAGAGATGCTTTAAGTGGTTCTGCACTTGTCCCAAGCCCAAGCTGATTCCAATTCCTGCCAAGCAGAGTTGCCAGAGAGATGCCTTAAAGCTGGGGGTTTGTGCGAAGTTGCTAAATGGAGCGGTTGGCACAGTCGTAGGGACCCCTCCAGAGATGCCCATGCTGCTCACTGCTCCAAGGGCTTGTCGAAGCTGCTGTGTGTCTTTGCACTGCCATTAAAGCAACATTCTTGGCATCAACCTTAACATCAATACTTGCTGTGTGCCTAGCTTGCTAGCTAGGCGCCTCTTCAAAAGATATATATGTGTTGCAACAAAAGTGCTGGGATTTATTTTTTATTTTTTTATTTTTTTCGTTTTAGTTTTTGTAAATCGTTTTCTAGCAAGTGTTTAATAAGCTAAAGACTGACCTTAAGATTACAACTCTGATTGTAATAGTGGTCTTGGTCTGAATTTTATTCTGTGGTTGCAAACTTGCAATTATATATGTGATTTCTACTTTTCGGAAATGGTTAAGGCTGGTCCTATTAAGCCAAATTAGAAAGGTATAAAAGAAAGGAAGATAATATTTCCCCACGAATAATTATTTCTAATACATATATAACTATATATCCTCCGTGCTCATGTGCCACTGGACTAATCTGCATATATTAATGAAGAATGCTAGGTTTACAAACAAATTTTACAAAAAATCTTTTATAAACTAATGTTACATAACATGATTAGAAACGAAATAATTTCAAATTTTGAGAAATCCAATCATATTGTAGCATATCAGTTTGTAATTTTTTTTTTTTTTTTTTTTGTAAAATTTGTTAGTAAACCTAATATTTTCTTATATTAATATGTAGCCATAATGACATTGAAACGAGGTGATAGCAAAAGCCTTTATCCAGAGAGAGAGACGTCAGGAAATTGCATGATAATGGTTTTTTTTTTTTTTTTTACTCCAATTGAAAAGGAGCATGTTATCCAGCCAAATTGTTTTATGTTAAATATATTGGAGATATATTGGAGAAGAGAGGAGAGAAAAAACGGAAACATATAATGGATCGACTACATTGTATTTATATGAAGTATTACTGAGACCTCTATTTATAGAGAGGCTATAGGTAATAGGCAAGTAAACTTAATAGACTAAGAAAATGTTAGTCTAGCAAAACCTAGAATACATAACAAAGAAAATAATTCTAGAATAATATCTAATATATATTCTTAACAAGAAGCTAGCAATTTTAAGAGGCATGGGAAGTTCTACCCTGATGTCCACGTGGATGGGGGTTTGCAAGGAATAGTTAGAGCAATATATTGCAAGTTGCGCATTCTCCGTGTAATTTCAGTACTTGTATATATACGTGCAGTAACAAACAAATTGGATTCTAAAGGGTTGTGCCACACCTACGGGTGTTCACGAGAGAAGCTGTTCATGAGTGAGCTCGGGATAGACTCGTATAAACTGCTCGTGCTCGACTAGATTATTAAATGAGGCGCTTCATGGACACAAATCTTGGCTCGAATATTAAACGAAGCAAGTTCGGCTCGGCTCGGTTAGGCTTGCGAGCGAACTTATGAGCAAGCTCATATAAGGCTCGATTCGCTTATTAGGCTAGACTCGTATATTTTTTATTAAGTAACAAATAACAATATATAGTCAATATTACTCAATAATAACAAATATACTAATATACTATATAACTTATTTTTATTTTGTTATTTATATGTGTCATTTGTGTACGTGTATGTGTATATATATATATTATAAACACATATAAGAAATATAAAACATATATAGTAAATAGTAATAAATATTTGATATAATCATTAATCACTATATCATATGATATAATTTAATGAGATCAAATGATTATATAATACCAAATTAAGTAATTACATTGGATTCAATAATGTGTTAACTACAATTGAAGTATTAATGGATTTTAAGCTGGCTTCTTAAGCCTTTTAAGAATACTTGAAGTTTAAATTTATATAATTAAAAAAAAATTAAATATAAGAGTCAGTTCTCGGCTCGGTTCGACTTATTATGAGCTCGAGCTCTAACTCGATTTTTTGGCTCGTCCTTGGGTTCGAGTGAAACTTAAATGAGCTGAGCCCGAACAAGGAAAACTCGCCCAGGCTCAGCTCATTTACACCCCTAGCAGCCCACACCCATCCTAGATGAAGGTTTGAGACAAAGGACGAAAACGGAAAACTGCGAAAATATAAAAAGGTCTAAAATACAAAATGTTAAAAATATATTTGTATCAAGGTGAAAGTTAGAGAGGCTGTAAAATGATGGGGTTGAAACCAAATTCTCTTAGTTATGAGAGGCAAAAACCCAAGGTTGAGTGGTGGAGATTGGTTAGCTAGGTTTATTCTTTGGCTCTTGCCTCTCTATAGGATAGAAATTGCTGAGCTGGGGTACGTTATGGTGGGGATGTGTCTTGTGCTTTATGTCGTGGCTGTATTGAGAATGCATGTTGTGTACATGTTCTTTGGTTGTGGTTTTAGTGTCGAATGGTCAAATATAGAATACGATTTGATGGCGAGTTTGTGCAAATTATATATGCTTGAGTGCTGCAATTAAATGGGGGGTTGTTAATTAGGTTGATGGCTTTGTAATTGTGGGGATTAATTTTCTATTGTTTCTATTGCTGTTCTTGCTGTATTGCTAGAAGGGTGGTTTGTTTTCTTTGTTGTGATCAATGAAAATAACTCATTAATTTTAAGAAGATAATTTAACGTAATGAAAAAAATTCGTCTTGAGATCGAATTCTATTTCTACAATTTAACTCTAAAAGTTTTATTGAAAATAAATGATAGAATATTAAATAAATTATTAAATTCACTTTTTCGTATCAACTTAAACTTTTATTTTCTATTGATTTAGGCTTTTGGGATAAGTGGTAATTTAATAATATAAAAAAAATAAAAAATTTAATTAAGATTAAAGACAAATAAAATAAAATATATTAATACTCACAATTCCCATAAATGTAAATTATAAAAATAGATTTATTAATAAATTGTTAGCAACATTATTTATTAAAATGAAATAGAATTGGCCATAAGTGGAAGAAATTCACTACTATGCTATTAGATAATGAAAAAAAAATTCAATATTGTGCTAATTTTTGTTTATGTACAAGACTTAATAAGTGAAAAGGGAACACTAGGACTAGGAGAATAGTAGTAGAATACCTAGTATTCTCCAGCTTAAAACATGCTAAGATTAATGACAACCAAGCAAATATAGTAAAATCTATAATTGCGATCATTTGAGTTAGTTGGTCAAATATGAAAAATATCTATAATAATAAAATAACAAAAGGAAATTGGAGTCAAACTCTTTGATTTTAACAAAACTCAATCTTAAAATGAATTTCATAGAACAATTAATTTAGAAAGTAATTAGATATAAAATGTTAGGAATTTTTCTTATACCATGCATCCATTAACTTGGGTCCTAGTTAATTATAGCCATTGCATATGCTTGCAGGCTACTGCCATTGCTAACCAATTAATTACATGCATGCAGATAATGTTTTTTTTTTTTTGATTTCCATTGAAGTATCATTAGCAACTGCTTCGATTTTGATTCATGAAAAGATTCTTCCAAACCAATAAAGATTTTTTTACATGTTGCAGCTCATGACATAATTAGGTTACAGGAAAACACACAATGAAGCCGACAAAACTTTCCGGCATGAATAAGCATTACTTTAATTATAAGTAACTGAATCAAAAGCTAATGTGGTCTTACTCACGAGTTCATGTTGAAAATCGGGTAGAGAGAGAGAGAGACTAACGACCATTTATGTTTTATTGAACATATATGCATGTGAATCAACAGTAGTGTGACGGTCGGGAAAAGGATTAAATTTTTCACATCCAAATGGGATTTGGATTTTCAGACCACTTAGAATCAAGATTTGGATTTACAGGTACGGAGTATCTGATACCTATATATGCACATGGGAAGGTTCACGGAGAGAAAACAATCTGACAATTCTATGGTTTTCCTAAAGCTTTAGCCATCTTCAAGGCGGAACTACAACTTTTAATTTGGGGGACAAAATTTTTAAAAATATATATATATTTGGGGCAAAAATCAAATTATATATATATATATATATATATATATATATATATATATATATATATTTTGGGACCACCTTATGCCTAGGGGGCCAAGCCCCCCAAGGCCTAAGGCAGTTCCACTCCTGGGTCCATCTTTCATACTGTGATACAATTTTTTTTTTTAGGGAAAGTTCATGTACTCCTTAAATTACTGCTCAATTAACAATGTCCTTCAAAACTACTAAAACATTGTCAATATTTCTCCTAATGACCAAACCACTCTTACTAAAATAAAAATAAAAAATATATTAAAACTTCTAGAAAATAGCAACACAAAATCAAACAAATAACAATGCTAAGGAATTAACATATCCAAGTTAAGGGGCTTGAATGTACAACATTCAGCGCTTATCAGTGGCCAAATTTAAATTTTTTTAAAAAAAATCATTTTTAATTAAAAATTCTATTTTTTTTTTTATGAAAATTGATAATTATCTTTTTTTTAAAAAAAAAAAAATTTGTTTTATAATTTTTTTAAATAAAAATTTCCGTTTTTTTTTAATTTTAAATTTTGCCAATTCCCAACTATCGCAAATATTACTCTAATTAACACCAAAGTACAACCCACTGGGACTACCTAGTTTGTGACATTTTAACATAATTAGTATTGTTGGGAATAATTTTGCATTGTAAGCCCATCAGATTTTGGGCCTCAGGGCCAATGATAAGCATACAAAGCTATTAATTAAATAGTAGGAGATATAATCCAAGTGGGGTTCTATTGAGAGAATCTGGGTAAAGAAATCCTATTCAAGGTCTAAATTAAGGAAAATGTTAAGGTCACAACATAAATTCAACTTATGGCCAACTTCATTTCTACGTGTCATTTAAAAACAAAAAAATTGATAGAGAGGATTTTAGGATTCTGAAAATTTAGAAAAAAAAAAAAAAAAACAATTTGTTTGGTTTAAAATTCAAATTTTTTTTACACGTAGGAGAGAAGTTGGCCATGAGTTGGGTCTGTGTTGTGTCTGTATCAAACCTCCTAAATTAAAGTAAGAGACCATGTCCAATTCTAGCTCTCAGAACTCCCAATTCAACTCAAATAAGAAGAGCTATTCCAAGTCTACCTCAGCTCTTCAGCCTATAAATAGACCCCTACACACGGTACAAAAATATACTCTCAGACTCTCTGCTTATCATGCTAGAGAATACGAAATACAGCTCAATTAGTCCACATTGAGTAGATTGAATTATTGTGCATTGAAGCATAATTTTTTATCCAGAAACTGACTTAGACATTGGAGTTTCCCTGGCATAGATCTTGGATAAGCAAAGGCGTATTGTAGATGTAGGACGCCCTGAAGAACACGCAATTCACACCATACCGGAAACTATTAGACAGAAAATTGTTCTAATAGTTTGGCGTCATCTGTGAGAACAATATTTGTTCTCCATATATAAATCAAAATCCGCGGTGGTAGTGATTATGCGTGCATCTACGTTATACATCACAGATCTACACCCATGCTCAACAAACATGAATTCAATTGTCAGAGATACGTATTTGATGTGGTCTTTTTTTAAGCAAAAATATATCAATAATAATATACCACTTGCAATAAGACAAATCCTTGTAGAATAGGGTTATATTGAAGGTGTCGAACCTCAAGGACTGCACATGTGTCATTATCAAGCATGTCAAGATCAAAATTAACTCAACTGAAAGGAGATTGTTTGATTGTTTTTGTTTTGTAAAAGTAAATGCATAAAAGAAAGATAATAGTGGATTGTGATGAGAGAGAGAGAATATGGGGTTGATTTCACCATTAACCGCATAACAATGGTCAATCATAAATTAATAAGGGCAATTCATATTATGCATGATATATAGCTCGTTTCCATCGAGTAATCAAGAAAATACCATCATTAAGAAATAAGTATAATCCATCTTCAATTGGTAAGAACCGTATGCCTAACCTCTATATGCGGTACGGTCCATCTTTCCTAGGTATGGTGTAACACCCATTGCTCCAAAAGGTATGATATTGTCCGCTTTGGGCCAAGCCCGCACGGTTTTATTATTGGGTTTACCCCTAAAAGGCCTCATACCATTTAGAGAGAGTATATTCCATATAAACACATCATTTTTTCCATACCCAGGCCATGTGGGGCGTCACAATTAAGGCTGTCAAAACGGGTCCGCGGGTCGACCCGTTTACGACCCGCGGGGACTCGCGACCCGTTTAACCAAGACCCAGACACGACCCGTTTATTAAACGGGTCGGACCCCCCGACACGACTCGAACCCGGGTTTTTCACGGGTCGCACGACACGACCCGTGAGACCCGTTTAAAATAACGGGTCGTTCCGGGTCGACACGACCTGACACGACCCGTTTACCCGTTTAACTTAAAAATGATTTTTTTTTTTTTTTTTAAATAAAATAATAATATTTTTAGCAATTATCTCTTAAAATTAAACTCCTAGCAGGCTAGCCATACCAAATCACTTAATAGTTAGAAGTTAAGTGGCGTGGGCGGTGGCGTGGGCGGTGGCGTGAGGTCCGGTGAGGCCGAGAGGGAGGAAATTGAGGAATGGCCGAATGAGTTTTTGTTTATAATTCTAGATCTGGACTGGAGGCTTCACGATCTAATCTATGGCTCTTAGCCTCTCTGTGCTGTTTTTACTTTTTCATTTTTTCTTTAATTCTTTTAAGTGAAAAAAAAAAAAAAAAAGACAAACGGGTCTGGCGGGTCACCCGCGGGTCGACCCGCGACACGACCCGTTAAGCACTCATAAACGGGTCATAAACGGGTCGACCCGTTTATGACCCAAACCCGTTTAATGTAAACCCAAACCCGCTAATTTCGTGTCGTGTTCGTGTCGGGTTGTCGGGTCATGTCAAAATTGCTAGCCCTAGTCACAATCACCCCCTCTTAAGACCCAACGTCCTCGTTGGCGACCCTCATTGGATTGTGCACTCTCCCCCCATCTCAGGTTGGGCTATGGCTGTGATATCATATGTAACGACCCAGGAAAAAATGTTAGTCACATCTGCACTATTACCCAAAAATGACTAGTCAATTTGGAGCTTTCCTATAATTCATTAAAAGCCCAGTTTCACCTAATAACTAGGCAATGTAAGACTTAACACTTATAACTATCTTTATAAACCACCCACTCTATGTGGGCTTCTTCTCATATTCCCAATATGGAACCAGAGTGTTACATATGGACTATCAAATATTTTAATAAGTTCCACACAATCAATGGATAAGCATAACTCATTTTAGGTTAAATTTGAATTGCCTACCTAAATTACACTAAACTAAGGTGTAAACAAATTTGCATTCCCTAGGCATAGCCTATCAAATCCTATTGATCAAATGTTAATTAAAACCTTTGTATAACAATCATTCATTTAATCACAAAAAATAGGAAGGATTGAGTTCAATCAATATAAAAAGCTTTCTAAAACAAGAGAAGAATTTTATAATGATTGAATATAAGCATTAAAATCACTTCTCACAGTTATACAACCATCGTGCATATAGAAAATTCCAAGTTAAAATACAATTAAACCATTATTACTTAGAACGGGCTACATCAATACCTTATTAAGAATTTAGCCGCTCATGGTGGTGCTAGAATGGCCTCCTGCCAGGGTCATCTTCTCTTCAACTCTTCAAGCCTTCAAAAAGATATTTTTTGTGAATTATTTTTCTAAAACCAAGCACACCTCTCTTCAAGGCTTAGATGCTTATAGGGTGTAAAAAAAATCCTAGAAACGTTAGGAATCCCCGAAAAATCGTACTTCAATCTCCTAGTCAAATTAGGAAGTAATCATAGTACAAATCGGAATAGGATTCGTCCATATTTACGTTCTTTTATTGAGGGATGATTTTGGTAGTAGCCATTCGAATTAGGAAAAAAATCCTATTTCACAATGATTTATAGTATTTTGAGTTAGCTTTCCAATGCTGCTAGTTTTATCGCAATCCGATACTTGAGCGGAAAGTTATAGTCTGCATATTGAGACATATGCAGAATCCAAATTTGGATTCAATCTAATTTTAACTCCAATTAGAAAAATTTTGATTTAATCATTTTCTTGATTTGATTAAACTTAACTACATTATATAGGTCCTCTAATATGATTGATTAAGCTTAACCACAATTTTTAGGTCTTCTCAAGGTGCATTTTAAATCCAAAATCAATGATATTTCTTGTATCTTTATTAAACACCTAAAAACATTAAAACAACACAAAATCAAATAAATAACAATGCTAAAGAATTAACATATGTAAGTTAAAGAACTTAAATATACAACATTCAGTGTTTATCAGTATTCATAAACACCAAATCGAGTTTTGCCTCTTTCCAACATGTTAGATAAGTCAAAGTTGTGCTTTTTTATTCATGTTTATCAATTCATATGCTTTTGGTGGTCTGGATCTCAATCTCACATTCCTAGGAGATTGTTAAATTTTATGACTCTTTACTCTTTAGTCAAGCTTATTACTTTTGGTAATTCTAGAAATAATGAAGAAAAATATTTTTTATTTTTCTTATTTTTTTTATGAGATATATGACAACTTGATAGGTTTTGTATTTATCATATGAAGATATCATATATCTTTGTATTTATCCAAAAGCGATGTACTATTTATCATATAAAATAAAACCTAGATAAAAAAATATGAAGTCGTTAAAACTCAGGGGCTGAAATGACATTTAACCAAATTAAAAAAAAAAACTTCCCTAATAATATAAAACTTTATTTATTTTTTTTTTCAATTATTCAATTAATAAGCTTTTATATATATATATATATATATATATATATAACCACATATATATATTTGGTTATACAGGGTCAATCGTCGACTTTTTGGTGGACACTAGTAGTTTTCAATTTTCAATTTTTTTATTTTAATTTTTCTACTGTATAGTCAATAGCGTCGACTAAAAGTGGACGTTAATGACATTCTATTAGCGTCCACTTATGGTGTCAATGCTCATAAATTCATAATAGGTCATCAATGTCGACTTTTGGTCGATGCTGATACTTTTCAATTTTTTTATTTTTTAATTTTTTAATTTTCTATTGTAGGGTCAATAGTGTCGATCGTAAGTTGACACTGATACCTATTATCAACGTCGGCTAATACTAGTTGAGCTGATAATAGGTTAATAGCGTCCACTTACAGTGTCGACTCTGATGTTGCAGTTAAAAAGATTCATTATTAGTAGCGTCGATGTTTGTCGATGCTAACTGTTTTCCCACCTCAACTTGCGTGCGGTAGTGTTGACATAGTAGCGTTAACTCCAAAGTGGACGCTAATAAACATATATTAGCGTCAACTTTTGGGTCAACGCTAATAAAGTCGTTGCTAAAGAGCAACTTTTTTGTAGTATACGCACTATTAGATTACATATAATAGTCCTTTTAGAATTTTTTTTTTTTTTTTGCTTTTACACCGTTCTTTTAGACACAATAAATAAATTCTTTTGTTCAAAACAACTATTAGTTATACTTAATAATGCTTGTCATATGATCAAAACCCAACTGTTTACTCAAAGAACAAACTCATTTTCATTGGGGCTTCAGACTGGGCCTTCAGACTGTGGATATGAAAAGAAATGGACCTCGGTTTGCTATGGGCTGGACCACAGAAAGGTATCATGTGGAAATTTTTTTGGTTCAAGATGTCATGAAAACGATTAAAAAAAAAAAAAAAGTCAACTTAGACCAAATCACACAAGAAGTCTCATGTCGATTGTCCACACGACTATTATCGGTAATTTGTTTAGTTTTTTGTTTTCTAAAGACGCTTGTTTGTGTAGGCCTTTTTCTGATTTTCAGGCCATCTTGTTTTTTAAGGTTGCCTATAAATCCTTTTTTGTTCTTGTTATGCTTCTTGCTTCTTCAATAAATTCTTATTTAAAATAAGAAAATACGACCAAGTGACCAACATAAAAAAAATTGATGCTTAACTATAAACATCCGTCCGTCCACCGGATCATTCTATTATTATTATTATTATCTTTTTTTTTTTTTTTTTTTTGGGAGGGGAAGGACAACACAAAAGATAGATTTTTGGATATGATGATTTTTTTTGTAACCAAAAGCAACATTGAGTACAAGGATGCACATCCACCACTGTGGTTATCAACAAGGTTTCAAAATATTTATTTGAAGCTGCTTAGAGAAGCAGCAATCAAAATACAAGTGATCTCTAGTCTGTGTTTTGGCAACAATTATAAAGACATCTAATTGAAAATTTGATTTTTTTTTTCATCCAAATAAATAAATAAATAAAGACATCCAGAGCAATAAGTAAAACCATATAAAGTTTCCTAGTGATAAAATAAGTAAACCAGTAGCTTAATTAATCTATAGTAGTTCGAATCATTATCTCTTATAATATCTGAAACATTAGTATTTCTAACAAGACCAGATTAATAGATTGATGTCAATCACATCTCTATATGAGGCATATATTGAATGCCCATCATTATTTTGCTTCGTTGATGTGGAACATGTTAGAAAAATAATAGAAACAGAAAATCGAAATTGCTCGTAAGGTAAGTTATAATGTCATTTTCCAAAAAACTTTTGTAGTTTAGTTATGTTTTACACAAATGAAACTAAACTCGAACACCCTCAGATTTTATTAGTAGTGTTAGAATAATAGTTACTATACATAAAAGTGCATACACTCAAGCATTAATTTTAAGATAATAATTTTCAAAATTATTTCATGGAACAATGGACCCCTTGAAAATGCTGAAAATTTATGAGGGAAGTTCGGCCTCAACAGTAACCCCCGTTCAAATGGCAAGGTAGACTTGAAATAGTCAAAGACCGATTAAATGCCCACCTAGTTTTGCTTGACCACGTATTTATTTATTGAGATATATCCATGCTTGTTAGCCTCAACAGAAAAAGAACAATATCTCATGGAAATGAAATGTAAACCATGTGTAGACCCAACCATCTTGATGAGCTAATATGTACGTACGTTAACGTAGCATCAATGAACAAAACCCAAATCTTGATTTTCTTTCCTTCATTTTAACATAGAACCCAAATTAAAACTGATTAGAAACTTGGTCGAATTGCCACATCACAAATGACAATTTGTAGGTCCAATATGTTCTTTTGGCTCCAGGCTTGGACTCAAATTATTGTCATTAAAAACAGAAAAAGACTAGAAAAATCCTGTATCTATATACGTACTTTGAATAGTCTTTATATATATGTCATTAAATATATGATTATGTCAATCTGAGTGCCGACCATGCAAGCCCCATTCAACCCATATGAATCTACGAATTAATCATGCCAAACTGAAATTAAGTACCTTAGTTTGTCTCTCTGGAGAAAAATAATAATAATAAAACAACCTTAATTTATTTTTGAAATAATTTGGTATACTAAATCATCGTTATCTTACACGTACGTGGCTAATTAGTCGTGTCGCCTCTCTTAGTCCACTCTCTTATGGTAAGTTCTCTCTCTTATTTTTCGAAGAGAAGTTCTCTCTCTTCTATTATGTATAAATTGACATATGTCCGATCACTTTGTGAGCAGATAAATGTCGCAATAAGTGTATTTATTTATTATCTTCTTAATACAGCAATAATTCGGCAGCGTGTTATTCCTTGTCTGGTTGATTGGCTCTTGAAGCTCATGAATATCAACTTTGAAGTTTTGAGATCCTATCTGTTCCCCTCCCCTCATAATCCATATATACTTGTTCTTTGAAGAATCATATATTGTTTTTAAAATGTGTACATAGAATGTGTCGTGTAGTCGACCAATGTTTTCGTAATACTCCGATTCCACGTTAGGAGGATAAAGAGTAGTCTACATAGAATAAATAATTTATAAAAATAGTCATAAAATGTTAAGTTTTATATTGCTTAGTTATTATGTGTAAAACGGAGCATTATGAGGGATTTTAAAGAAGAGCTTTGAATTGATTAGTCTCTTTAAAGTGATAGTACAAATATGACTAACCTTTTTTTTTTTTTTTTTTTTTTTTTTCTGTATGATGTGGTCGAAATTAGTTCCCACATAATTAATCTATGAAAGTTCCAAATCAAAAGTATCACTCTTTCGTTGGAAGAGCATGATCTGTCTTCCCTCTCAAATTTCCAAATTCAGAAATTCTAAACGATTTTCGCTTCTTTCAATATTATAACGATTTGCTTTTTTTCTTTGTTAGTTTATGCCGCCCAAGCTTTATTGGTGTTTAGGCCTAAGATAGACTTAATAATTTCCATCTTACAAATAACACTAGAAGCACGCCAGGTTCAATTGGACTCCAGAGAGCTCAATGACATACGCAATGATTTTGAGAATGAGCATCATCTTGCCATGTTGTGTCGCTACATTCACTTTCTATATTCTCACAAGAATATCAAACAACGCTTTACTTAATACTTTGGTACACTCATATTATTTTATCTCTCTACAACAATAGGAATTGACATTTAATTCGACATCATTACTTTGTTAGAACGGTATTGTGCCAGAAGGCGAGACATGGCATGAGATTTAATTTGTCAACATTAGTAACCAAACACTATACCTAATTAGAATAGTACCCAATAATAAGAAAACATCTAACAAGGCTCATACAGTGGAGATATCCCATGACGTCAAGAAAATAAGCTATCAAAACTTATAAAACAACCACTCCTACACATGGCTAAGTCTTCTATCTCTCTTATTCCACAATTTTTCCACTCTTATGGTAAGTCATCTCTCTTCTATTATGCATAAATTGACATGGTCCATTGGTCCGCATGGCCTTTGTAAGCAGATATATAAATGTGTTAATTAATCAGTCTATCTAGCTTCTTAATACAGCTATAATTCGGCCACTTGTTATTCATTGTCTGGTTGATTGGTTAATGTTGAATAATAACTTTGAATTCAAAGTTTTACCTACAATTTTTTTTTTTTTTTTTTTTTTTTTTAAATTTCAATTTTTGAGATCCTATTTGATGCCATCCACTCATAATCGATATGCCATTACTCGATCGTTCTTTGGGAAGAAAGAATTCATTGTTAATAAAATGAGTATGAATGCGTTGCGTAATCAACCAAAGTTCTTGAGAAAGACGTACGAAATTAAAAAAATAAAATAAAAAAATAAAAAAAATACAAGAATGAGGAACAAAAAAATGTTATTAGTATTTTCTTTTTCTTTTTCGGATAGTGTTAAACTATTTATAATATTAACCATATTTTTCTGCTCTACAATTTTCCATGTCTTTCGAAAAAATGTTATAATTTCTAACTTAAATATATACTTGGCCAATACCCAAATAAAAACAGAAGAAACAAGTAGTTGGTAGCATTTAATTCAATACCATTAGTTTGCAGGAACCATATTGCGCCCGAAGGCAAGACATGACTTAAGATATGATTCAACAATGTTAGTAACTAAATATCACGCCTAGTCAAAGCACTGCTCAAAACTTATGGGACACCTTGTGGGACTCATGCAAAGGAGAGAGTGTAACATTTGGGAACTTAATTAATCGGTAATTAACTATCGATGTATCTCCCAAGACATATTACCAAGTAAATATGTCTCAAGTGACACTGAGATCAGGAAGATCGTGATTACTTACATAATAAGATAGCCAATTCTACAACAATGAATAAATGATAACGAGCCATTAGCTAGAGATAAAGATATGATAACATAACATCAAGTGTCTAAATTTAGGATTTGGATCCCCTCCGATTATGGTAAAATATGAGACTCTCATATTGATAATCCTGACTGTCCAATCTCATCCAACTGCATACAACAAGCCACGTGTCCCACTAAAATTTAAATAATAAAATACAATTTAACTTAAAAAAAAATAGAAATAATAAAAAACTAAAATAAAGAGCAAGGGTCATGGCTGTTGGGGGTGGTTCGGCCACCCCCTGAATCCAAATCAAAATAAAAAATAAAAAATTTGGCCCTTGGGGTGGCCAAAGCCACCGGCCACCCCTAGGCTCAACTGGGGTAGGGGTGGCCAGCCACCCCCAGCTTTTTTATGATTTTATTTTAGTTTTTTACTATTATTTTTTATTTTCTTTTTAAAAGTTAAATAATATTTTATTATTTAAATTTTAGTGGGACACGTGGATTATTGTAGGTCGTGGGATAAGATTGGCAGGCTAGGATTAACAATATGAGAGTCTCATATTTTCCCACTAATAGGAGGGACAATTTAAGACAAATTATCAATTAAGTATAAAATATTACTATCCAAATCTAAAAGTCACCAAAAAGAACATCAAGAATATCCTTTTAAAGTTAACAAAAATTCCGATTGTCTTATCAATTATCCGTCCAACTTTTAGAGATCGTTTTTAAGAGCTTCTTTTTTTTCTGAATTTTTTTAAATTTCTTAATCAAATTTAAGTGATGATATTTCTACTGTAGCGCTTTACCAAAAGCGTAAATATTTTTATTGTGGTACTCAATCATTAGATTTGTGAATTTATATGAATTCTACATAAGTTAATCGTAGACTCCACAAATCTAACGGTTGATTTATTGAATTTGTTAAAAAAAAAAAAAAAAATTGATAAATTATTGACACAAATCATTTCTCAAATATTAAGTTAAAAACTTTAAAACAAAAAAAAATAAATAAATAAATAAAAAGATGGTAGGTATATTTATTTGCTTTATTTGTGTTTTTTTGGTTTTTTTCCTCTGATCATAGAATAATAACTGAATCAATAAATCTTCATCTTATATAACAGATGAAACCTACAACTTTTACCCCTAGAAGTTAGGAAAAACGATATATATTATATAAGCTTCACAAAGCTTCCTGAGCTTTCACGCGCTATTGGTTTCGAGAAACTTCGCAAAAATTTAGAAGCTTTCAATTTTACCCGTCGAACTTCTAATGTGAGTTGCAAAAGGGGAGAAAAACAACGAAACATATAGTTTAAGCATGTAGATGGGTGATAAAATAGAATTCATGGGTCGGAAATAGTGATTCAATTGATAATATAGAATGAGAATTTTTAGTTCAATTCTCCACCTTAACAAAAGAAAATGGATTTGATCCGCCAATTCTATTGAGTTTGAGTCAATATTATAGTACTGATCATTTATCCAGAAAAAACATGGGAGAGGGAATTAAGGTTCTTCTTTTAGGATTCTCCCGTGAACAAATCTAGTGAAGTCCGAGTGTTTCGTGAAGTTCAGAGCATTAGAACATGTGATAATTTGGTAACTCTAGTGTTTGGGTTGTACTGCCTTACCATTAATTGTGGTTAAGGCTTTGTATATATAAATAGAACTGTTACAAAAGATAACATAGAGATTACAAATACAAATTCAAATTACAAATGGTTTATCTCAACTAATTCTATCATTATCTTCACTTGAATGATTGTTTGAATTCTTGATAACATGGAGAGAGTTATCAGTTGATAACTCTCTAACACGCCCCCGCAAGCTCAACGGTAGAGGATCGATGGTGAGCTTGTCACGTAGAAAGGCAAACCGTGAAGATGAGAGGGGTTTGGTGAATATATCTGCAACTTGATCTTTACTTGAAATAAAGCGAATGTCAAGTGTCTTGTGGCGTACCATGTCACGAACAAAATAGAAATCAATTTCAACGTGTTTTGTCCTAGCATGATAAACAGGATTAGAAGACAAATAAGTGGCCCCAATGTTGTCACACCAAAGAATGGGAGGTTTGGAGGGTTGCAATCCAAGTTCAGTGAGCACTGATTTAATCCAGATAATTTCAGCTGCTGCATTTGCAAGTGCTTTGTATTCGGCTTCTGTACTAGAACGAGCTACAGTAGGTTGTTTGCGACAACTCCAAGAAATTAAATTATTACCCAAAAAAATACAATAACCACTAGTGGAGCGACGATCATCCCTGTCACCTGCCCAGTTAGCATCAGAAAATGCTTGAAGATGAAGGTTTGAAGATTTATGAATATGTAACCCATAGTGAAGTGTCTGTTTGAGATACCAAATTAAGCGTTTGACTCCCTGCCAATGTGAGAGACGTGGCTGATGCATAAATTGAGATAACTTATTTACTGAGAATGAGATATCAGGTCTTGTAATACATAAATACTGCAAGGCACCCAAAGTGCTACGAAATAATGTTGGATCTGAAAATAATTCACCCTCATATGCTGATAACTGAGTTGAGGAGGCCATAGGAGTGCCTACTGGCTTGGCATCAAGCATATTAGCACGTTTAAGAATATCAATCATGTAACGTTGCTGAGAGAGAAACACACCTGTGGAGCATTTTAGTACTTGAATCCCGAGAAAAAAATTAAGAGGGCCGAGATCTTTCACAGCAAACTCGGCATTTAACTCATTAATCAATTTGGGTATCTCTGATGGTCTTGAACATGTTATGAGAATGTCATCAACATATATCAAAATATACATAGTAAATGCAGCAGTTTTGAGAATAAATAATGACGTATCTGATAAGGAGCCATGAAAACCAAGAGTGATAAGTTTCGTGCTTAGCCTTGAAAACCAAGCTCTTGGGGCTTGTTTTAATCCATATAAGGCCTTTTGGAGCTTGCAGACATGATTTGGATGTTGAGGATGTGCAAAACCAGGAGGTTGTGACATGAAAACCTCCTCAGATAAGTGGCCATGGAGGAATGCATTATGGATATCAATCTGATGTACAGGCCAATTAGCAGATATAGCAATAGATAGAACTAAGCGTACCGTAGTAGGCTTGATAACCGGGCTATAAGTCTCTCCAAAATCAATGCCGGGCTGTTGGTGAAACCCCTTTGCAACTAACCGAGCTTTGTATCTTTCAATAGAACCATCTGCTTTCCTTTTTAATCGAAAGACCCATTTACAACCTATAACATTCTGAGCTGAAGTAGAAGGTACCAAACGCCATGTCTGGTTTTTGAGCAAAGCATCAAACTCAAGATTCATAGCTTTTCTCCAGTTTTCATCCTTGACAGCCATGGTGTAGCATGTGGGTTCTGAAATTTCCGGAAGCACAGTGGCAAGAAGGGCGTGGGATATTGGGTATTTGACTGTACCATCATTTGAAATTTTGGGGGTGGATATATTATTTTTGGATCTAGTTATCATGGGGTGATGAGATGTTACTGGGGGGTCCACATGGGTTGCTGCAGGTTGGGTTTCTTGGTCTTCTACGGATTCAAAAGAGGATGGGGCTTCTAGGTTGGCAGATGTATGGTTTGTAGGTATTTGAGATAAAGTAGGAGAAAAGGTGGGATTAGGTGTGGGTGTTGGAGATAAAGTAGGAGAGAGGGTTGGGTTAGGCCAAGTAGGAAAAGTCAAAGTAGTTGAAGATAAAGTAGGAGAAGATAAAGTAGTAGAAGATAAAGGAGTACTTACTTGTGATGTGGATGGTGCTAACGTTGAAGCTTCAGAAAGAGACTTGGCAATCATTACAGGAGGACACGTGATTGTATCAAATGTAGGATGTGTACGGTGAGAGGAAGACTGAGACACTACAGCATAAGGAAAGTGACGTTCATTAAAAATAACGTCTCTTGAAATATATATGCGAGAGGAAGAGACATGAAGGCATTTGTATCCTTTATGAGAAGGACTATAACCAAGAAATATACATTCCTTAGAACGTGGCATGAGTTTATTTGAATTGTATGGACGAAGATTTGGTCAACAAGCACACCCAAATACACGTAAAGAGGAATAGTCAGGGAGAGACTGAAAAAGGACTTCAAATGAAGTTTTGCTTTTAAGTACTTTTGTAGGCAAGCGATTGATTAAATAAACAGCAGTGATAAAAGCATCATCCCAAAATAAATTGGGAAGATGAGCATGAGAAAGAAGTGCAAGTCCTGTTTCGACAATATGGCGATGCTTACGTTCAATAGCACCGTTTTGTTGATGAGTATGGGGGCATGAAAGACGGTGATTGATGCCTTGTTCAGTTAAATATTTATTTAGAAAGCGATACTCCCCACCCCAATCAGATTGCACAATTTTAATTTTGGACTCAAAATAACGCTCAACGTAGATCTGAAATTTTTTAAAAATTGGAAATACATCACTTTTACAAGAGATGGGATAAACCCATGTATAGCGACTAAAGGCATCAAGAAAAGATACATAATACCTAAAACCATTTCTAGAATACACCGGAGCAGGTCCCCAAACATCAGAAAATATCAAATGAAGAGGAGCTGTTACATGTGTTGTAGAAGTTGTAAAAGGCAATTGGGTACTCGTGGATCCTAAGCACGCTGAGCATGGAGAATAACTTTTATTTGTGGTGATAGGGAGCTGAAATGAACTAAGGACTTGACAAACGACCTTCAAGGCAGGATGACCAAGCCGAGAATGCCATGCAGACACGGACGCACGTTCACCCATAAGTGCAGAGGGAGCGGGAGAATTATTGGAAGCAGAAAAAAAAGAATATAAACCATGATTACTTGGGCCTCGATGTAGAAGCTTCCCCGTAGCACGGTCCTTCAAAAGAAAGTAAGAGGGATGGAATTCAAAAAATGTGTTAGTGTCTTGTGTAAATTTCTGAACAGAAATCAGATTTTTGCATATATTAGGCACATGAAGGACATTAAACAATTTAAAGGCAAGGGAAGGAGTATGAAGTTGTGAGGTGCCAATGTGCTTAACGGAAAGCCCAGACCCATTACCAATTTTAATTTCATCTGTGCCTGTGTAGTTGTTGGCATGGACGTTGAGATTGGCAAGCTCAGACGTTAGGTGATGTGTGGCTCCAGAATCCGGATACCAAGTGGAATCAGATTGAGTCTGAGAAGCCGCATGATAGGCTTGCATCGTAGGGGAAGACTCTTGTGGGCGAGAGTGCTCAAAAAGTTGATAACAGGTGGTTGCAAGGTGCCCAATACGGTTGCAAATCTGACAGATTGGGCGAGGGGCTCGATTGAAAGAAGAGGCGCCACGGCCACGTCCACGACCACGATAGTTGGGGCTGTGCGAGAAAGAGCCACCATTGTTGGTGATCTGGTTGCCATTGCCGGTGGAGTAAGAACCACGGCTAGAGTAGGAGTGACGTCCACCACGTCCCCCACGGATAGAAGAGCCTCTAGATGCAAAGTGAACACCTGAAACAGAGAGATCATTAGAGGCATGATTATGCTCAAGACGAGCTTCATGAGCAAGGAGATGACTATAAAGGTCATCAATGGAGATTGGATCCACTCGGGTTGTAACTGAGGTGACAAATGAGTCATATTCACTGTTGAGTCCTCCAAGGAGAAAGGACTGAATATCATCTTTATCCAATGGCTTATCAATGGCAGCCAAGGTATCAACCAACTTGGTGAATTTATGAAAATATTCCGAAATTGACATGCTTCCCTTCTTGAGAGTGGTAAGTTGAAGGCCAAGTTGCATTGAGCGAGCACGGGCTTTGGAAACAAACATAGTTTCCAACGTAAGCCATAAGTCCCGTGCAGTGACACATTTAACGACATGAACTACAACGTCGACGGTGAGAGATGAGATCAAAATGCTAAGCACCAACTGATCACGCATGTGCCATTTAAGCCAATCTGGATTTGTGGACACAATGTCAACGTCATCTGTTTTGGACTTGAGGGTTGGAGGAGGACTTTTAATGGAACCATCAATATGGCCTTGAAGATCTTGGCTTTTGATGATGGGCAAGATTGCAAGTTTCCAGACTAGATAGTTGGTATCAATGAGTTTGTGAGGAAAAGAAGAGGGAACTGTGTAGGTGATGGGATTTGCGGAAGAGGATGAGGCAGCCATAGAAACAGAAAAAAAAAAAAAAAAAAAAAAAACTTAAAAACGACGTTAGTCTAGGAAAGCTCTGATACCATGTGATAATTTGGTAACTCTAGTGTTTGGGTTGTACTACCTTACCATTAATTGTAGTTAAGGCTTTGTATATATAAATAGAACTATTACAAAAGATAACATAGAGATTACAAATACAAATTCAAATTACAAATGGTTTATCTCAACTAATTCTATCCTTATCTTTACTTGAATGATTGTTTGAATTCTTGATAACATGGAGAGAGTTATCAGTTGGTAACTCTCTAACATTAACAGAACACATGGCTACGAACCATGCACGGTGACGGTGCCAAAGGGTTCGAAGCCCTCCTCACCCAGGAACCAGCCAAAAAGAAAAGGGCCTTTCCCTCGAGTATGTTATATATATATATAAATAATATGTTTTCCCTTGACACAGCTTTAAAAGAGACAAGTATCCATGCTTATTGTGGTACGTTAGTGACCACAACGACAGCATCCTGGGGTATTCATATTTCTGTGGCCGACAGACGTCAGAATAGGACATTCCATCAACACCCTTTAAGCATGTGGTTTGCATGAAACCTTAGAGAGTTTCCTATGCCCACACATGAATACCGACCGACCCCCGGCTACATTAATTCTTACGTACCCAACTACCCTTTAATTAAGCATGAGGTTCGCATAGAATCTTAAATTGTTTCCTCTGGCGTATAGCAGCTAGCTCCGCTGATAAATAATTTGGTAATCGGAATTCAAAGTTAGTGTATTTTTTTTTTTTGACATGTCTCTAATCGTGTACATGATGTCGATATTAATACGCCTTTAAAGTGTAACCATTAACATTAAAAAGTGAAATAACAAAAATTCCCTTCAAATATGCATATTGTCCTAGAGAATATCTTAATTCATGTGGGGCTATAAATACACAAACTTTAAAGCCTAACTATAAAATGAATGTCTTGCCCCCGTGGTGCATTCTTAGCCAACTAAATGCAATTAATAGTAGTAATTATGTCTAGAAAATGAAATGTTTTATGAGAGAAATAACGAATGGTCATGGTTGGAAACGTACAGTTTTAGAGCTTGCTTGGGATTATTTCATTTGAAAAATATAGTTTTTAAATTAAAAAGTGTTTTTTTTTTACCAAAAACTTCATTTTTAAGCTTTTGTCAAAGTGCATTTTTGTCATTTTAAGCATTTTGGACCCTTAAAAGCATTTATTTTTTTACTAAACGAGTATTTTTTTCTTCAAACGGGCTGAACTTTTTGAGTGTTAAATACACTTTTAGGCCCCTCAAACGCAATCCCAAACAAACCCTTAATCACGCTTATATATTTACTTCCATTGCCTTGATATTCTTAATTACAACAAAAAAAATTGCGCGCGCGCGCGCACACATATATATATATATATATATATGTTGATATTTTGATAATTAATCGACCAATAAACTCTAAAATCTAGATGTATTTTCTGTTTCCTTTTAATGAGAAAGCCTTGGTTCAACCCATTAAAGGGAATTTGTTTGACTACGTGTTACCATTAAACTAAATTTGATGAAGAGAAATGCTTCAATCTAATAAAAATTTTACATTTTGCCCATAAAAGTCTATATGGCAAGATGTCACATTATTTATTATTTTTTTTTTTTTGTGAAGGAAAAAAATAAAACAAAAAGAAGATGATGTGACATTTTGCTACATGGACTTTTATAGACAAAATATATAATTTTTATTAGATTCTACCGTATCTCTTTGATGAACTATCTCTAAAAAAATAAACTAAAATTTTCTATAAATATAAATATTGAAAATGGAAATTCTATAGAGAAAACCGGGTGTAAACCTCTCTTTTATTACAGTCTTGAATAAAAGTTTTACACATTAGATAAAAATACCAAATAAAATAAAAGATAACCCTATCTATCTCCCTTGCATCTCCCTTTTCCTTGGGCATTAATTGTCTCTTCCTCCCTCTTATCATTTTCTCTTGTTTGTTGCAAGAACCGTAGGGTAGTGTGGTAGGACCTAAATTTCCAATTATACTCTACCGATTATAAAATCTTGACAATATTCGGTTGATTTTGGGGTTGGGTTTTAATTGGTGCTTGATTTAACTTTTCAACTTTCTAGGTCCCCAGTCTAGAAGAACTAATAATTGCAAGAATCTTACCTTGCTTAAACAAACAAACCAAAACACAAGGAATCAAACCATACCACAAAGAATCTCAACTCAAAACCCGGTGTTCTTGGGCAGATTTTGGCGGGGCCGGGTGGTTTAAGCATAAATGAGGGGAGTAACGTAAAAGGTTTTTTTTTTTTTTTAAAAAAAAAAATCAATTCAATCTCATTTATTAATAAACGAGCTTAAAGCTTAAATAATACAGAGCAAAAACTCTGAAGTAACAATAACCCAAGTTACGAGGTTACAAGCGTAAAAAATGGCGTATTACATTCCAGATTCAAATAAAATTCGCTAACCTATGACTAATTTTTAAATTAAACAACAAATTTGCGTCAAACAGATTTAAACCAATGCATAGGTAGCTCTTATTCCTCGGTACTGAAAGTAGAGAACCCCAAACCAAAGCTCATATTCTTCAATCCGAAAGTCAGGATAATGTTCACATCTAGAATCCAAAGGTCTAGATCAAAGTAACAAACTCGAAGAGCATCAAGTAGGCAAATCGAGAAAAAGGACCGAGCATTATTACAAGCAAAAACAAAAACTATTATAAGGAAACAAAACAAGACAAAAAAAAAAAAAAAAAAGTCTGACAAAATTACAGAAAAATAAACAAGTTAAAAGGTGTTTTTGTTAGTCTATGATGGTTCCAATTCCAATTCCAATTCCAATTATATCGTTGGCCGGGAGACGATTTAGATGAACGGCTGAGATACCAAGGACACAAACCTAACTTACAGGTGTCACTTCATAAAAAAATCAGCATTTTTTGTTTTTTGAGCCCTCGCGCGCTACAAATAGGATACTACTAGCCCCACAACTGCTACTCCAGAGTTTTCAGCAATCCTCCTGATAAAGAAAAAACAACACAATGAGTACTGCACAAGGGGAAACCCTCCCAGATGCCTGGGACTACAAAGGCCGTCCAGCCGAGAGGTCTAAAACCGGCGGATGGACCGCCGCCGCCATGATTTTGGGTCTCACATCCACCATTTTTATATATATTTTTCTACCTTTATTCCTGATCTTCTTCCATACTAATGATCCGTTACTTTTTCTTCAGGCGGAGAGGCAATGGAGAGGTTAACGACGCTGGGTATCGCCGTCAATCTGGTGACTTATTTGACTTCTACAATGCATTTGGGAAATGCTACCGCTGCCAACACAGTCACCAACTTCCTCGGCACCTCCTTCATGCTCTGTTTATTCGGCGGCTTTATTGCAGACACCTTTCTTGGGAGGTTGAATACTCTAAAAATTCACTTCACTCTTCCTGTTCTTCCCATTCCTAAATACTCCATTAAAACTTGCTAAATATGCTTGATTTGCTTACCCTTTTCCCAGGTATCTCACAATTGCCATCTTCGCCATCGTACAAGCAGCTGTAAGATTTCTTCTACTCTGTTTTTTTTTTTTTTTTTTTTTTTTTAAATTTTAAATAGGCATCTGTAGGAGTTCTTGATTTGATTCCTCGATCGATTGGTGATTAGGGTGTCACGATCTTGACAATCTCAACCGTAATCCCCAGCCTCCGACCCCCAAAATGCACCGCCGGCGGTGTTCGACCCTGCATCCCGGCAAGCGGCAATCAGCTAGTAGTTCTGTATATGGCGCTGTACCTCACCGCCCTGGGCACCGGGGGTCTAAAATCAAGCGTGTCAGGATTCGGGTCGGACCAGTTTGACGATTCCGACAAAGGGGAAAGGCTCCAAATGACGAACTTCTTCAACTGGTTCTTCTTCTTCATAAGCATCGGATCGCTAGGGGCGGTGACAGTTCTGGTGTACATCCAGGACAATCTCGGGAGGGAGTGGGGTTACGGAATCTGCGCATTCGCCATTCTGCTTGGGTTGGTTGTGTTCTTGTCGGGCACGAGGCGGTACCGGTACAAGAAGCTCGCCGGTAGCCCGCTGACGCAGATTGCTGCCGTGTTTGTCGCTGCCTGGCGGAAGAGGGATTTGAAACTTCCTTCGGATTCATCGTTTCTGTTCAACGTCGATGACATTCAAGACGAGGGACCGTGGAAGAAGAAGCAGAGATTGCCCCATACCAAACAATTCCGGTTAGTGGTTACTACACCTATCTACCTCAACCCTCAACCAACTATATTAACTGCTTTTCCATTTTACTTATAAAAAATAAAAATAAAAACTAAAAACTGCTTTTCCATTTCCCTCACCCTCATATATATAAATATTCATATATTGTTTTTGAAATTAAAAAAAATAGGAATATTTTTAAGTATTTTAACAAAAAAAAAAAAGATAAAAATAAAAAAGAGCTGAGATACAACTTGGAATGTAGTGTTGGAGTTGCAAAAATGAATTCCATCTCCATTTGAAAATAAGAATACACTTACCATTTACCAAACAATAAATAAATAAGAATATATATATATATATATATATATTTTCACATTTTGGTAAATTCTCGACGGTACATATATTGAACAATGAATGAGGGGTGATCCAACAATTGGGTTCATCTGTATAGAGCGATGGACAAGTATCTATCTATCTATGTGCCAATCAAATACTAGAAGTCTAGAATCATTAATTAGTGCCGTGGGCAGCCGCAACCTGGGTCCCATGAAATGGACAGCTTAGTTTGTTTGGTCAGGTTACGTCCTTTTTCAGTTAACGGTAATTGATGGGATGCCATTTGCTTCAATCAACATGCAATATGTCAGCATAGAATTACTTTTTCATTTCTTATATTATCTGCTTTTTGTTTCATTCTCCAAAGGAATCATGCCACGGTTTGCCAAATTCCCCTCCCCTCATTGTTTTTCTTTCTTCTCATTTTTCTCATAATAATAATAATTAAGAGAAACTTTACAAAACTTACATGAATTGTCATGTGTTTTGACATTAGAACACTATTAGCACTCAAACAAAAATCATTTTTTTGTTATTTGATTAGACAATTTAATGAAAATGCTTAAAAACTCTCCTCTACAACTTCACCAATTTGATTGAAAAAAAAAAAAAAGTAGTGAGCGAAGAGTACTCACTATTAATATTGAGTATTATTCATTTACCAATTGAAAAAAAAAATGGTTTCTCTCTTCCCCTTTTCTTTTTTGTTTCTCTCCTCCTTTATTAGTTAAAAGAAAGAATAAACAAATTTTTGAACAATAATATTTAAATAGAATAGTAAAAATAGATTGTTAAAATTGTGATGTGGCTGTGGTGCTCGAAAAAAAAAATAATAGTTAAAATAGAGAAATGTGTACTTTTAATTATTTTAGTAAGTAAAATTTGGTGAAACTGCTAATAATGCTTACTCTCTTAATCTTCAAAAACTCTTAATTTAGGGTATAGAACTTTCAACTTTTTGAAATGTTCCAATTTCGTTAGGATTTTATGTTAAATCTTTGTCAAAATTTATAAAATATCTTTATTTTTTATTATAAAAAAATAAAATAAAATAATTGCAAAAATTCAGGAAAATACATACGCCTTAATATTTGTAATTTTTTTTTATATAAAAGTATTTTGAAAATTTTGATAAGATTTAACAGTATTTTCAAACAGATTTAGATATTGCAAAAAATTAAAAGTTCGATACTCTAAATTAAGAGTTTTTGAACATTAGAAAAATAATTTCAAAACGCGTGAAAGTTTAAAAAAATTTTGTCAAGTTTTCCCTTTTTTTTTTTTTTTTTTTTTTTTTTTTTTCGTTTTTGGCTTTTTTTTCTCAAAAATGGTCAATATTTTATTTCACCTTTATCTTAAACCAATCACTCTTAATCTCTTGTTATTACTCAAACTAATATTTCAGAAAAAAGTTTTTTGTTTTTTTTTTAAAAAGCACAATATATATATATATTTAAAAAAAAAAAACAAAAACAAAAAAGAGAAGAAAAACACACTGCCCGTGTTGGTGTAACATGCATGTATATCTCAGCCCCATGGTGCGATTTACAAAGGGATCAAAAGAGGATCACGTCACGAGAGGCTATGGCAGCGGTGTCTCTCTGACCTCTGTAATCGATTCTCACGCCCTCTTGTCTCGCATTATGCACTTCCCAATCCCACCCACCCCAGCTAACGCCCTCACTCACGGACACTTTCTCTTTCGTTTCATCATATATATTCTATTAATAGAAAATTTGCAGTTTGTTTTAGAGATCTCTCTGTCCATGCATATATTTCTTGCCTTCATATGAATGGAAAAGCTGTAATGACGTTGTCCACCGACTCTTTGCCCATCAACGATGAGAAGGATAGAGTTTTGGTCTAACTATTCAACTTATTCTATAAAAATGATATGGGTCATTCACATGTGAGAAGCATATGTTTTTTTTTTAATTACAATGATAAAGTTTGAATAAATTTTATTCAAAAAATATATGCTTTGCTTTTCCCCTGCTATTTAAAAAACATATATTTCTCACATGCAGTGGCGGATCTAGGAATAGGAGTTACCAGGGGCGTAAAAAATTAATTTTTTTTTCTCTTTATGTATTATATATATTTTTTATAATACGGTAAATACAATTAAAAAATAAATTATATCATAATATATGTATCACAAATCAAATCAAACTCATCAAATTACCCAACAAAAAAAAAAAAAAATCAAAGTAACTATTAAAAATCTTCATCTAACGACATCACAAACATATAATAATTTAAACTACTTACGAAATAAACTAAGCACAATTAAATGACTACTAGTGTCTACGAAAAATGAGTACTTTTAGTGGGCTATTAGCTAGCATACGGCTATTTCTTTTAGAAAAGCCTCAAATCTCAAAACATAAATTATATTAGAATTTAAGCCTACATAAAAGAGACTAGAATCTAAATTTAGCCAAAAAAATCACATTTATCTATAAACTATGACTAGAAACACTAAAAAATTCACCCACTATCTTTTTTTAATAATAAACTATTATCTATTCTCTCTCCACTAATAAAATATAACTTTATTCTCTCTCTCTTTAATAAAAAATAGCTTCATTTCTTTGCATAAGGGGCATTTAAGGACCAATAGAAGGCTAAGGGTGCCCCTGGTAATTTTTTTTTACCAGGGGCACCCATAAAATTTTGAATAAAAATGCTTAATAAATTAAAAAAAAAAAAATTTACCAGGGGCGCCTGCCCCCAGGGCGCCCCTGTGTAAATTCGCCACTGCTCACATGAAATGTAACGCATGTCATTTTTATAGAGTAGGTTAGAGGAAATTCCTCCAACTCGGTTCAGAGGAAAACTGTGTGCAGATGAGAAATGTTATGTGCTTTTATTCTTGGACAAATTTTTCCACTAACCTATTTTATAAAATTGATATGTGTCACTTTTAATATGAGAAGCACATGCTTTTTTTAATTGCAAGGATAAAGTTGAAAGAAATTTTATTCAAAAAACATATACTTCTCTCATGTTATTTAAAAAATATGTTACTCATATGAAAAATGACGCATGTCATTTTTATAGAATATGGTGGAGGAAAACTTTGTCCTTTATTCTTTAAGTTCATGTTTTTATTGAAAATTATCATTAGATTCAAAGATTAATGGTGATCCATCCAAAATCTACGAAAATGATTAATTTCTTTTCCTTGCCCATCTCTCTCATTCACTCACTTCTCAAAATCATAATTAGATTTGTGAGGTTCATATGGGTTCTACAAATCTAATTGTGATTTTAAAAAGTAAAAAAGATGAGAGAAGGACCATGAGAGAATTTATAGCACTATAGTGATTTTCAATGGCACGTCGAAGAATATATATTTAGAAGTAAGCAATTGGAAGTGCATATAACATTTCTTATTTTTCTTATTTCATTGGGCTGATATAGTAGTGTCCATCAACGTACCACATCAAATTTATATCATATGGGTAGAATGGGGATAAAGATCCGTGACAATTACATGCATGAATTGCTAGCCATTTGAATAGATAAGGTGATATCATGTATAAGCCTCACTTGCTTGGGTAGATAGTCGGACAGACGAAAAATTTATTTGATCAAGTGAATTTTATATGAAATTTTATCACATTACTTGCCAAAATTGCTACAATTCACACATATAATTGCTAGGAATCCCACTACTAAAATAGGGTGCATGTATTGTATATAAATACACATAGTATTTCTCATGTTTATATCTACTTCATATCATGACACCCACATTAGAAATCTCACAACCTAAACATACCAGATTAAAAATAATTGTAGATTTTTTTTTTCTTTATTTTCTTTAACAAATATTGGCCTATATATGCAGTTTCTTGGACAAGGCAGCAATCAAGTACCCGGAAATGGGTGGCAGCATCACAGCCGTTAACAAGTGGTATGTATCAACCTTGATAGATGTTGAAGAAGTGAAATTGGTGATCAGAATGTTACCCATCTGGGCCACCACTATCATGTTTTGGACCGTCTATGCCCAAATGACCACATTCTCCGTCTCCCAAGCAACAACCATGGACCGTCGGATTGGCTCCTTTCAGATCCCGGCAGCTTCCCTGACAGTCTTCTTCGTCGGCAGCATTCTCTTGACTGTCCCAATTTACGACAGAATCATCGTTCCCATCGCAGGAAAATTACTTAAAAACCCACAAGGCCTCACCCCACTACAACGCATAGGGGTTGGTCTTGTCTTTTCAATCTTTGCAATGGTGGCAGCAGCGCTCACTGAGCTAAAGCGTTTGAAGGCTGCACGATCGCATGCTTTGACGGATGATCCAACGGCCGTGATCCCATTAAGTGTGTTTTGGCTGGTTCCCCAGTTTTTCTTTGTGGGATCTGGGGAGGCCTTTACGTACATAGGGCAGCTTGATTTCTTTCTAAGGGAGTGTCCAAAAGGGATGAAGACGATAAGCACTGGGCTATTTCTGAGCACACTTTCGCTGGGGTTCTTCGTTAGCTCTTTATTGGTTACTGTAGTGCACAAGGTGACTGGGAACAAGAAACCTTGGCTTGCAGATAATCTCAATCAAGGGAAGCTTTACGATTTCTATTGGCTTTTGGCTATTTTGAGTGCTTTGAATTTGGTGGTATATTTGGTTTGTGCAAAGTGGTATGTCTACAAAGACAAGAGGCTTGCTGAAGAGGGAATAGAGTTGGAGGAAGTAGATCCAAGTTGCCATGCATGAGAGTTTCTCTAGTTTTCATTTTAGTTTTTTGTATTATATCAACTCCTTCCTCCTTCAATGTAGTTTGCAACCTTTTTTTGTACAAAAGAAGAATGGAAATTTATAAGCAGCAAGAATCACCACAAGATATGGGCTTTTGGGTAACAAAGTAGATGAGCAATGCATTTCAAAACTCTGAAATTAGAGATAGAAACCGTACAAGGTAAACATAGAAAAAAAAAAAAAAAACTTATTCAGTGAGAGAACTATATTTCCTTGATGATATTATGATATATATATATATATATATATATATGATTTTTATGTTCACAATGCAGTCTATTTATACACAGAATGGGAGACAAATAACAAATCATGTATCAACACTCATTAACACGATGAAATTGGATATGGACATATTGCACTGAATATGGAATATGTTAGCCTAGTCCAACATGTGTGGTAGTTGTTTTAATTATTGTTGCTGTGAATTTTTGGTTTGCCGATTGGTGAATTTTGAGTTGCCTTTTTTGGTTGATTGATTTCCTTGGTGTTCATTGCCTTCCTTAACATTCCTGCTCAAGTTAGAGTGGATGATACTTGTTGGTTCAATTTTCGATTGATGACAAAACAACACCGGTAAAAGAGAAAACAATTAGGCACAAGAATTTGTCCAAGCAGGCCGGTGGGAAATAGTTTCGATGCTTCAGTCAATTATCACTCTAGATAATGCATAATGACAATATTACAAGAGTTTTGGGCAAGAGTAGGAAGATTAGGAAAAAAAAAAATCATTTTACCTTTACCGGGTAAAGTTTATATATATAGTGGCTTGATGCTGAGTATGGCGTAGGAGGCTAATCCATGTACCACTCAAATTCGGCGATTGGGGGAATGGCCCTGATATGACTGAACGCTACATGTTGGTGGAAAAATGTAACACCCCAGCGAAATCAATTAACTAGTAATGGTTCACCTCTCAGTCTTTTTCCTCAAGGAACAAGACTCGGGAATCACATTCTCTCCGAATAAAGAGACTGCAGTAGAAGACTTTGACTAAGGTACAAATATAGCAATAATTTAAAACTGCAATTATAACAACCAGAGTGAAATTGAAAGTATCATACCATGCATAGGTCTCCAAATGTATCGTTCAGAGACTGGTCATCAAAATATAAATATCACTACTAACTGTTCTGAATAAACTAAGGCTTATGTTCAACAAAATAAAGCATAAAGATGATGTTGAGCATCTCGAGACAAAT
Organism: Corylus avellana; assembly: GCF_965113065.1. Classification (NCBI taxonomy): domain Eukaryota; kingdom Viridiplantae; phylum Streptophyta; class Magnoliopsida; order Fagales; family Betulaceae; genus Corylus; species Corylus avellana. Next base: position 29,063,406 of record NC_142492.1, read on the forward strand.
AGATCTATCAGCATCCTACATCAACTTCAACCATACCGAGTCCAAGTCCTCATAATGATTAGGTGTCTTCCCAGATCTATTCTCAGCTAAGCTAGCTAAAAAATGCAATTTTACATAATGGAGGGGAAATAATATAAGGGTTAGTCTGACGACTTAGTAAGTAAAAATGCAAACGATGTACATGTCATTTGAAGAGATAAAAGCAAAATTGGTCCTTGTGATTAATCTAAATTACAAATTACTCCAAGTGGTATAAAAAATAATTTATAAGCCCCTATAGTTTGCCTAAATTAAAAATCACTCCTTGTAGTATGAAACATAATTTATAGATCCTCAAGGTATGCCAAAATAACTGTTTACTTCCTAAAATAAATTTCCGTTAAGAAACTTAACAAAATCTATCACGTTGCCACGTTATACCCAATAAAAACGTAACACATGTTATTATTAATTTCTACCTTTCAAAAATGATAGGTAGGGTTTTTTACATCATTTTAGAATGCCAACTAAGATTAGACATCAGCCTTCACTCCACGTCATACTGTTACAGTAAATTAACCTAATCTCATATTTCCCCAAAATTTGACCATGTGCATAACCCTCCCTCATCTTCCTTAGCCACTTCACAAAATGCGACTGTCAAATTCTCGCAAAATGCTCACAAATTGTGGTGAGGAATATGAAAATGAGGGAAGGTTACGCACGGAGTAAAATTTTGGGGATAGATGATGTTAGGTTAATTTAAATTGTTATTTTGGTTTACCCTGAGAGCCCATAAATTATTTTTTATACCACATATAGTAATTTGTAATTTAGGTCAACTATACAGACCAATAAATTATTCGTTATACCACATGGAGTGATTTGAAATTTAGGCCAACTACATGGACCAATTTTGCATTTATCTCTCATATACCAGGGATGTTACCCCTTCTCAGCAGGGTTGGCGTTGTCCCGATGGGCCTGTAATACAATGTCGGTGCTTTGGCCATTATACGCTACCGTCCATAACACTAGTAGCTTGACCCAGTCCAACTTCGGGTGGCCCATGCTACTAATGATGTACGTCTTGTCGTGACCGCCAATCAAACATGGTTGCGCCAATCACGAAACAACCATTGAATCCAAGAATCATATAACACACACATTTGACCATAAAGTTAACATATATATTAAGCTCATAATCATTATCCCGCATGTACCGGCGTACCATATCATACAATGCACTTAGAGTTGAAGGAGTTGCTGAGCTGATTTGAATGGAAACTGTCGGACTAGAGTTGGTGTATAATTTTTATTTTTTATATTATACTGATCCTGCCTGATATATCTTTATTTAAGTATTTGATTTTTTGAGTCTCTGTGCTAGTGCAATAATGTATTGTTTATATGGTGTTTATCATTTTCTGGAAACATATTGCCTCCGTAACCATTTTTACCAAGTATGTATTATTAAATATACTATTTTCTGATTTTCTGTCTTAGGCACATTACATTGTGTTATTAAACATCACTTGACAAATTTAGACAACAAGTATAAATAATGCAAGGGATTAAATCGTATGATTTTTTTTTTTTTTTTGTTAGTGTAAGCATTGGTTTTATTTAAGTGAAGTTAAAGTTGGTGTAACCAAATGAAGTTAGACAACATGGCATGATGTTTATTGTTGAATTGAATGAGTTGTTGAGCTGATTTGAATGGAGACAGCCGGACTGGAGTTGGTGTATAATTATGATTTTTTATATTATGATGTTGCTGCCTACTATATCTTTGTTTATAAATTGTTTATGATTTTCTGGAAACATATTGATATTGCCTCACTAATCATTTTTACCATGTATGTGTTATTAAATATACCATGTTTTTGATTTTCTGTCTTAGGCACATTAAATTGTGTTATTAACAATCCCTTAACAAATTTAGACCCTCCCTCAAAAAAAAAAAAAAGAAGACCGAAAGTGTAAATAAAGCAAGGGATTAAATCATATGATCTAATTATTTATTTATTTTTTTTGTTAGTGTAAGCACATGTTTTATTTAAGTGAATTTGAAGTTGGTGTAATCAAATGAAGTTAAACAACACGGCATGATGTTGAAGGCGTTGCTGAGCTAATTTAATGGGGACTGGAGTTGGTGCATAATTTTGATTTGTAAATTGTAATGGTTTTTCATATTTGAGTTGTATTTACAGCCCCTTCATTTTGTATGGTATAGTTGAAATGTAAATATCAAATATTTAATAATGTAATAGGAAATGGAATTGTTGGATACTTCATACTTGGATTGACTTTGGAGAGTCAAGAGTGATAGTAGCATACTGCTACTGCATGGTAGTTAAATGTTCAAATTCAATACATTCTATGATTCTAATCAGGTTTTGTTCAAGGTTTTGTGATTAAAATCATCTTTTGACTCCTTTATACTAGCATTAAGCAAATTAGTGTCAATTTTTTTTTCTTCTTAATTTTATAGTAAAATAAGAAACTCAAATGTACTTAAACGAGCCAAGCTTGAGTTGAGTACTCGAGCCCGAGCTCGAACAAGGATCCAACTCTAATGAGCCGAGCCTGGACAAGGGAAGCTAGTCCAAACTCGGCTTGTTTGTACCCCTAGTATTCTTAAAAAAGATGAGAGAGAGAGAGATGATGAAATTTGCTTGGCCTAGAGTTTGTGCATGTGTTTTATAGAAGAAATAAAAGATGAAAAAGGTGGGGGGAAAGAAAAGGGTGTATGGCTAGGTATAAAGAGTTGAGAGTGACTTCTATAAGGAGGTGGTATAAACCCGCCCCTTTGTACCCACCACTGATCAAGTGACACCTCAACATTTTCGAATAAACCTAAGTTTAAGGAAAAAACATTACCACACCAGATTATTCTACCTAAACCCTAAAAAATCAATTTTATTTTTTCTTTTAAAAAAAAAAACAAAAATTGATGGGGTGGCCGCGGGGGCCACCTCCGCCCATGAAAGAAAACACTGAAAAGGTCAAATAGTGGAAAGAAACGAAGGAAGGAAAAGGTGAAGAACATGAAACCAACTTCGCAAAAAGAAAGGAAGGAAAATGAGCTGCAGCGAGTGCCGCTCCACCAAGGCGGCTATGGCCTGCTTGTTGGGGTCCAGATTGTCTGACAAGTCGGGATGACGTCGCTTGGGTGTTTGCAGACTCCCAACGTTTCATCCACATTAACAAAACAGCCCCAAAAATAATCATTGAGAGTTTGCAAATGCAGCCAGCTATTAACACAGGTTTATGAACTGCCGGCCGATGGGAGAAGGAAGCAACTCATCTGTGTACAAAATTTAAACTTGTTCTCACAAATAAGGATCAAAATCGAGCAACCCATGAAAGAGCGAGTCATGAAGGACCAAGGAAGATGGGTAATGGAGGATCTTTCAGCTGTTCATCAACTCTTCTTTAGCATGGAGACAAAACCAAAAAGGCCCAAAGACTGAAGCAGCTATAAGGATTTGGCCAACTTGAATGACAACGTGATAAGTTTCTCAAAGGCAAGTAAGAATAGCCCGTTTGCTAACTAACTCCTCTCTTTCCTTTTTCACCAAGACGGTAAAAACAATAACAAATATCTTTCAACACAAAAACTCATAACTACTCTCACTCTTATTTAACATCAAAACACAAAAACCACCTCTTAACAAATGTTATCAAATACCACCATAATGGCTCTCAACATTTGGTTGATTGCTCGCATATTGGAAGGAAGGTCAAGGAAGAAGAACTGCTCTTAATAGCCTGAACAAAGAAATTACATCTTTAAACTGATGGCAAAAGTACCTTCTTTCTTTGTTTTATTTCTAAGAAATTACAGAATAAAAATGATATAAATGCTAGAGAGAGAGAGAGAGAGAGAAAGAGAAAGATTACATTACACAAATTACCCCGCTGCAGACAACACCAATATTAAAAAGATACACTAGGCTTCTGATCTACTAATCATTGATGAAGACTTGAAAGATAAGCTCTCCACCAGTCCGCCCAAACCAACTTCGCCAATCAAGAACAACCAGGCTATTTCTTGCCAGTTTGCTCTCTAACAGTGGTGTAAAGGATTTCTATTTGTCCTGCATTTATCACAAACACATTCAAGTCAATTTAAAATTTTACTGTGCAATTCTAACAAACAGGTTCAGTGACGTGTAGTAGAAGGCATAGTAACTTGGAGAGAATGTATTTTTTATCAAGTGGTGAATGGATATGAGAACTTGGAGACGGATTTTCTTTTTCTCTTTTCTTTCTTTTTCCATTTTTACTATGACAGGCAGACAGATTTGAATACTGTCTTTGAAAAGAAATAATCATTGAAACATATTCAGGCTTTGGATTTTCCTTTCATCATAAACAATGAGGCAGGCCCATATTACAATTATACTGTTTCCACTAGGACTCAAAGGCTTTTGTAACGTATGAATTTTTAATGCAAGAGCAAACGATAGCAGACTAGTGAAATTTTAAGATCAATATGGTGTAGAGTAAGTACACACCTGAACTAAGATCATGACACTTCTAAGGGATCAACAAGGTCTTTGCTAATTTCACCAAATATATTTGGGCATCCATTCCAGTTTGCCTGCTCCTTAGCTTCCCAATATCCGCCGACATAGCGGAAGGCTCCATTGTCACCTTCCCTCTCAAACCATCTGGGCTTCCACCCATTTTCTTGTAATTTCCTTGACTGTACAATGAGGAGCATGATGTTCACCAATAAATAAAAATAATAAATGCTTTGATGAATGTGGGCATAAAATCTGAAGTTGGCCCTGCTTGAAGGTAGATATACTCGCTACTATGTTTTACAATTTTTTAATTTAAAAGTCTCTACATGTTTTCTCCCCCATCAAGTATACAAACAAAAGACCACACAGAGAACTTAACAACAAAACTAAAAGAAACCTGAAAAAGCAAAACAAGACGACTGGAATCAGTAGAAACTAAGTCAGAATGTAGGTACTACTTGGGGGAAATTTAAGAGCCCAAGAAACCAGAAAACTTAATGTCACTTGTTACAGGACTCATTTCAACTTGCACTTGTTGCTATCAGCCATACTATGGTTTCTTCATTTTTAATTCAGCTCTGAATGTCCATTGTGACATTTGCAGCTCAACACGCCAATTTATACCATCCACAGTATCCAGCCCCCCTTTTTCTCATAAATCTCAGTAGAAGCAGCAAACAAATCCTAACCTAATCTTCTACTTAAACCATGATACAATATTTTCAAAGTTTAATAAGCAAGATCAGTACTTATCATTAGGTAGGCAGGCAAGCACAATTAAGAGCAAAAACCCATCCAACATGTGCCCTAACATTCTCAATGCCGCATTGAGAAACACATACGCATAGGCCAAGTACAACATGGTTGGGCTGAACATTTTTTGCTTTCAGAGTGTAAAAATCACACAACAAGAGGAACAAAAAAAATAGCAAATGAGCTAAGATGCGTGTGCATGATGTTGAGGAGGAGGAGGTGAGATGCCAAGTATACCATTCTTTGCCTCATCTCCAACCGCTGCTTCTCTGCATTCGCCTTATCATATTCCCCATTTTCAAGATGCCGCTGGTCTGGTCTAAGCCTCGAATCAGTGGGTGGGAGCTTCTCCTTAATCCGTGATCAAATACCCGGGATCAGACAACTATAAAAAGAAATTAGAGATGCATAAGAGGAAAATGAAAATGCCTACTTAGAAATTGATTTAATACATCATGTCTACCTGCAGTCCAGGTGTCAGCTCGTTCAATGTGATTGCAAATGAAGTTAAGTTGTACCGAGTGGGATTAGGAGGAGGCTTACTCCTTTTCCAAAGCAAGGATGCATCGGAAGAGGTAGTATAATCCTTTGGCTTGCCACTTCCATCATTATTAACATAATACATACTGTCGTCCCACTTTCCCAATAAGGTTGCAACCTTTTTTCCAGAAACATCTTCAATAAATCCATGAACCTGAGTAGATGTAGGACATAATTTAATGAATCTGTTAATTATGTCAGAAAAAATAACAACTAAATTAGACAAACAGGTTGTATCCTGACTAGTGGTACAGTATGTGGATTGTAGACCCATAAAGATGTAGGGTGATGAAGCAGTAAAGCATTTAGAAGTTTCTAACTTCTACAGATAATTATAGAACATAAGAAGCAACAATCAGGCTGGCAAGCACACAAAATGGAATTCTCAACAAGTACAATGCATTACTAACCTGGCGAGGATTTCGGTCAAGAATAGAGGGCTCTTTAAATTTGAGTTTGCATGAGTACTGGCGATTACCACGTATATGCATTGTCCCATGGTGATCACAGTACAGTTTACCAAGGATAAGATTATAGATAGTTGTAGTGACCTATGAATAGCATGATCATACTTTAGAATATTTGTGGCATCCCAATACAAAAGGAGTAAAGTGGATAAATTATGATAGAGAAACACCACATCAAACTTGATAGGGCATCATTCACTTACATAATTCCATTAGCTTTTACAACAATTTAAACTATTCAACAGATTAAAGGAAAATATATATGAGACGAAATAACATTGATATTATAAAGTTGGTGCCTTTTTCACTGAACCAAAAAAAAAAAAAAAAAAAAAAAACCTGCTTTTGTGGCCTATATATGCAATGTTATAAGCCTTTCAAATATAAGCAAGATGTTAATCATTTTTTTCAAAGAATTTATGCAAACTACGAAGTATTTCAACCTTTGTTTTCTGAGGACCTAATTGAATGGTTTGGATCAATAAGAAAGCTGACCAAAGTATGTAAAAACAGGTTATGCCCAATCAATCTTGATTTGGCAGCGGCCTATAATAGTTTATCCAAGATCAAGACAATTGAGCAGTCAATATTTTGCACAAACACAATCATGCAGAAACACACACCTTGCTCCACTGGAAAATTTCACCATCATCAAATTCCAAGGTCAGAACTCCAACAGGGTCAAGCTGAATTGACCTCCCCCAAAATTTTGCCCGGATGTTGCTGTCACCCCAGAATTTCCACCCTCTGCCTTCACAGTGGCAGGCAATGAGTGTTGGGTGGTGACTGACCTGTTTGAATCAACATATTATCACATTATTTCGGATTTAAGATTATAGTCAATTGTTTGATTATGCATTTATGGTATTATAGGTTCAAAGTGTACACAGTACACTTATGGAAGTGACTAAAAGATACTTGAAGCATATACATGGCCATACAGCAGCATTATGTATTCAAGGTGTGTAATTATGCCTCCCGCTCATACTTCTTAAGTTCTGAAAGAACACATTCGCATATTAATTAATTTTTTTTTTTTACTATTCTTATGAACCGTAAACGCAATCTTCAAACTTCCAGACAAAATATTCATGAAATCTTCCCCTAAGGGTTATACATGGTAGCCTTTTCTTCGTTTAATGGGTAAGAAATGTAATTTGTACCATTTTGTCATTTGATTACCACTTTACATATGGGTGGTGCCACTTGTCTATTCCATTGTAAAGACTTAATTCAAGATCCTGTTTTTCGCACAGTTAATATAAGTCATTTTTTCAGTTTCTGGAAAGTGATACATCATGCCAATTTTCTCTTTAAACGCAATCATGCCAATATTCTTATGAACCGCAAACGCAATCTTCAAACTTCCAGACAAAATATTCATGAAATCTTTCCCTAAGGGTTATACATAGTAGCCTTTTCTTCGTTTAATGGGTAAGAAATGTAATTTGTACCATTTTGTCATTTGATTACCACTTTACATATGGGTGGTGCCACTTGTCTATTCCATTGTAAAGACTTAATTCAAGATCCTGTTTTTCGCACAGTTAATATAAGTCATTTTTTCAGTTTCTGGAAAGTGATACATCATGCCAATTTTCTCTTTATTGTTGATGAAACTCTTTTCCACTTTAAGATGAATATAATTGCTGTTTATTCCTTTCTCAAAGAAGAAGCGAATGGTTGGACGGTACCTTCTCAGAGAAGAAGCGAATTCCTTTCTCAGGAAAGTCAGCCTCATAAGTTTCCCCTAACAAAGGATTGAATGGTTTACAGTGTCGACCTTCACAGGAAGCATATCCAGAAACCGCAAAAGCAGCAACATTCAGAGCCCTCTGGAGACTGTTCCCCTGATTACACAATACACAGGTCCATGGGAGCAAATTGTCAGATTCAACAATTTTCTCAACAATTATATTCTTGGATCTTCACAAAGCATTTAACCGCAGTAAACATGCAAAAGAAGTCATTAAAAAGCATATTCTAAGAATAATCTATTGAACTGAATCATATCCAACGATAGGAGTTAGGTGAGCCACTTGGTTCTCATGTACCCAAATCAAACCGATCAATTTCACTAGTTTTTGTTTGGTTCTTGACAAATTTGGTTCGATTTTAGTCCAAAAGTTTTAAACCTGAATGATGAATTACCCAACCCACATGAACTGAACATTTTACGCGTAATACCTTGAGTTCACATATGTCCTAATTTATACATATGAAGAAAAAACACAAAAACAAAAAAAGATACACCACACTTAATAATCTAAAAAGAATATGTCTCTTCATCTATTGTGCCTATGTTATATCTTTTTCTCTATCCATACTTTTTCTTTTTCCAATACAATATATATATTTTTTGAAGAAAAAATAAACTAGTGGAAGCAAATCAAACCAACTGGAAGATTATTTGGTTTGACTTGGTTTGATTTGATTCTATAACCAATTCAGTTTTGCTTCTATGCTGAGTAGTAGACCCGCATTTGGTTGGTTCAGTTCTTAATTTCTTACAACTGAATCAACTGGAGGCAAGTTGCACCCGAATGGGAATATAAGACAATAATGTGGAGGTAAATGATGCAATAAAGAAGGCTCCAAATATTACCACTGTAAGGATCATCTTATGCAAAAGCATGGATTAATCAAAATCATTACAGGCCAAGCTTGGAATGCTTATGAGTAAACACCTTAACACCACTTTATGAAAGATGAAATGAATATAGTAATAACTTGAGGTCCGTTCAGATATTCGTGCAATAAATAAAACAGCTATATTATAGCGATTACCAGAAGCGCAAACAATTCATCTTGATTACTATGTGAAAAAAGAATGGATCCAATCAACTCTCATAGCAAACATACCCCAACCAGTCCTTTGCCCAATATGTTGCAGCATTCAACAATATTTAAGCAAAAAACAAAAATCCCTTTAGTAAAGATTGGGGGACAGCCATCAACGCATTATGTCCATTTTGCAAGTATAAGTAAACCAAGAAACTAATAAGTGTATCTGAAAATAAGTAATGTATATCAATCTTACCGCTTTCCCGAACTCATATGCTTGATCCAAAAGAAAAGAGTACTCCAAGTCCTCGCAACATTTTTGAAGAGATGATATTGGCTCATTAAAGTAAACAGGGAGACAAACACGTGTGAGGTCTTTTCCCACATTGTCCTTGATAATGGACCAAAGACTGACCCCTTTCTCCTTCTCAACTGGATCGGGAAGCTTTTTCCGCCTTTCAAAGGGCAGATGTCCGAACTTTTGAGCTTCATTCTTAGTCTGCATTTTCTCCACATCGGATCGACGTTCAGCTTCTATATAATTATCTAGATAATTTGAAGTTCCTTTTATAAACCCACAATTAACAGTGGGTTCAATAAAATACTCCTTTGTGTCATGAAAGGACATTTCATCTTCATCTGACACTTCCTCAAGCTCTTGTTTCTCAACATCATCAGATGATTCAGTAGTGCTGCATTCTATAAACCATAAATGTCAAGAAATATGCATACATGGTAAGAAGCTAAAACACAAACCTAGATAATGGTGCTCACAGACAGCGGGAAATTGACCACATTATCCATGCAATATCCACAAATGACTTGATTGAGGAAATTCAATATGATGATTATAAACTGTATTTTAAACTTAAACAAAACTATCTGGACAAACATAATTAGGAGTGGTTGAGAAAATCAATCCATTGATTAGTTTTGGTCTTGACAATTGGCCACAATTATCCATGCAATACCCACAAATGACTTAATTGAGGAAATTCAATACGATGACTGTACAGTGTAATATAGACTTAAACAAAATGTAATTTGGGTGGCAAAGAAATCAATCCATTGATTAGTTTTTGTTTTGACAATATAAACTCCAGATAATATACCAAATGGTTTTCCATTTTAACTAAATCAATAAAGGGCAAAATTATAAACCACAAGCAAATAAGTAATCTTTCTATCATTGTAGAAAGAGAAAGAGTCTACCTAGTACTCCATGTAAGAGTAATCAATCAATAAAATGTCAAAGAAACCACTATGACTCAAAATGCAACCATTCGACCTAAATGATAAGTCAACATAGTTCCTAAATAGTGGATGAAACAAAAACAACAAACAGCTAAAAATGATTTCAACGAGGATTGAACATCAGCAATAATTCAACAAGGACATATTATGTAAGATTTACAGATAGAACTCAGCAAACTAATATACAAAGGATGGACTTCTACTTATACTTGCTACATTTGAAGGCTTGTCAGAGAACGAAGTATATATTGGAAGTGAAATGTGTTATCAAATTTGAATGGATATTTCAGCTAAGGTCAGATCAGAAAAGTCTTCAACCAAGCTATTGTGAGCTATGCCATAATGTTCCGTTTCCAGAGTCAATGATTGTAAAGATCTGAATATAGGTTCAACTTAATCTGTTTACTGAACAATGGATTAGCTCCATTATTGCCACAAACATCGAAAACAAAATGTGGGTAATACATAGCAAAAGAAGAGAAAGAATTAGGAGGCATATATCATACGTACCACTGTATTTTCCATGCCCTAGACCGGAAAATTCATGTTTGGTCAGTTGGTATTCAGCATCATGAATTCCAGAGCCTTCAGCTTCGATATTAGCTGCCTGCAAATGCAAAGTAAATATAGAAGATAAACGCACTTACTCTAGGAATGATTTGTTCACTCCATTAAGAAAAGGTAGAATATTTAATTCGATGTGCAGGTTCTTGTAGCAAAAGAAAATATTGAAAGGAGTTTTCAAAATATAGGAGAGTCGTGGACTTCCTTTGCCCTCATGTAGGTCCCCCTCTCCCCCAGGCAATCAAGAAAGGTAACTGTCAGAATAAGGATGTCGAGATGATAGGTGGAAAGGACATTAATACATACTGAAAAGGTCAAGAAGAACAAATTGAAAAACCAACAAAAGAGAAAAAAAATTGGTTAAAATTTTTCTCTCATCGATCTGTAACAAATCATAGGAAACCCAAGGATGCAAGGAAGGCATGGAGTCCTATGACAAAAGATGTGGCGGCCCTTGATAAAATCACTCAATGGTGACATAGGCTTTGTCCAGTTGATCATAGCATTAATCCACAAATTGACAAAGCATAACAATAACTAGAATATATACCTCTAACTGCCTTAATGTGTCGAGCAAATTGGATCGTTCTGCACAAAGAACTTTAACTTGTCCTTGTATTTCTGAGAATTCTGAAAGCATAATCTGTTCGCAGTCCTCTACAAGGCTCTCGTTCATCCCCTCATCAAGTAAGCGCTTTTTAAGCCTTTCGGTTGACACAGATAAATCATTTGGTGGTAAAAGGGAGAGACTGTCACTCAGTGGTCTATGTGGAAATAAGCTCCGAGTTGAGCGCAAAGCTTGTATCCAAGCCACCCGATCTCTCTTCGAATCAGTTCTCAGATGAAGGGTCTTCGTGGCAGTAAATATGTAAAACCGCTTGTCATCAGACTTGCTCTCCCGGAACGATGAGATCTGCTAAAAATTTCAAAAAAACAACGTCTATAAATAACACAAGTGTATGTCACTTAAAAATTAACATAAATTCACAAAACAAAAAAAGTCAACAGAGGAAATAGGCCTACACATCAGATATTTTCTATTTAAGATAATGTAGATTATTAGCTCTGCCGAAGATATGTATTGAATATAGACAGACCCAGATGAGGCTCGGTCCAGCCCAAGTGGTGTACTTCACCCTTTTACAACCAAATTCTTACTCATCATTTTTAAACTCCTAATTACACCAACAGCATTTTGACGGGGACGTCATGCAGTAGTACCAGTTATGTAAACCCAAACCCAAAACATCGCCAGACCCAAAAAGCTAAAAGGGCTATAGAATGAACACGAGGTGGATTCGGCACTGAGATCTAGTAAGGGATATATATATATATATATAGGCTGTGAGTGAGAGATTTTGCCTAAAATCACCAAAACAGTAGTATGCCCCTTTCTTTTCTTGTTTCTAAACAGTAATAGCATAGACACGAATATTCAAACAGTGAAACCCCACGCAATGGCCTCAAAGTCCCCACATTTTTCCTTTGTTTATATGCTACAAATCAGACCCATACCTGAAATATTTTAGTGACTTAAAAGCAACCACTAACCATTCAAACCAAATTAACCCCACAACAAGTAAAAGCAAACAAAGTTAACAAACACCCAGAAGAAGGTAACAAACAAAAACCCATTTCAATTGCACAGAAAACATAATCCCCGCCAGCTGATCGCAGCACTATTCCACATTTCCTTTTTTCCAAATAAAGAAATGCTTCACGTCTTTCTATTTGCCTGTAGTATTATATTTTAAGAACGAAAGGGCAGTGGCATCCCAAAAAGAAAAAGAAAATCTTCCTCACCTCGAGTAAAAGAAACAGTACCAGAAACTTTACAACAAGGCAAGCAACAAAAAGTTATAAAAAAAATACGACCAAACTTAAAGAGGATGAGATTGCACTGGGAAATAAGGATTAGGGAAAATCTTAGAAAGAAAGCGTGGAGAAAGAAAAAGAGCAGAAATCAAGCAAGAAGGATATGAGAAAGAACATATGAGAGCTCAAATCCGACCAATGCCGATCGACTCCTGATGTGACCAGAGGGCAATAACTAGGCCTACAAGGCTACAACGTAGCCTATCCATGAATCCCCCTCACCACCTGCTGATGTGACCCACTATACATTGACAACCAGTTAAACTGTAAAAAAGTTGAAAAATGAAATTGAAATTACAAAACCGACGAAGAGAGAAAGGTTGTCACAGAACCCCACTGAGATCACAGTAAACAACAAAAATGACGAACAATGCCAGAATCCCCTGGTTCATACGCTTTTCTCTCTCGGATAACAAAGCCTTCTATACTCTTTCGTGGTTTTTTTTTTTATTTTTTTATTTTTTTATTTTTATTTTTTATCTGCCAAAACAATCAGAAACAGCATGAAATATAAACCAAGATTTTGCCTATAAAGGAAATCTCTTCCAGTGCAAATACCGCCAAAAGCGGCGATTCGCGATCCGCAGATTTTCTCGTGAAATTAAAATTTTATAATACCTTGAGATGGACAATGCCAACATCTTTCCGGTGCTTCCGTCTCCCACTGTCCATTCTCGAGAGCCGATCGGCGGATATTTCTCCGATCAGCCTGACGTCATCGGTCGCCGGCGCGAGGAGGTTCAAATTCTCCGGCCGCCGGATTTTGGCGTAGGACACGACGCCGTTCCTCAATACGAACCACCTGGATCTCCACCCCTTGCCGTAATTGGTCCACTTGTAGAGCACCCCGGCCACCGAGCTCTCCGATCCCCCCGCATTACCGGCGGATCCGCCTGGAAACCCCGCCGGCAAGCTCCTCGCCCTCCACAGAGACGACGATGCGGATCGGTCCCCCACACTCCCGCCGGGGCTCTCCAGCGATATGCAGCACAGCGGATGCATTTCCTTCACTCGCATTTTGGCAACACAAAAAATAAAAATAAAAATAAAAATAAAAAAATGTCGTCTCACATTGAGTTTTCCATTGCACAGCACAGATTGCTACAGCTACAGCTAATGCTACGAAGAACGAGCTGAGCGCTGAAACTGAGAGAGATTTTGACGGATTTTCTATAATAAGTAGCGCTTGTTAGTTGCTTCAATTCATGGCAAAGGGATATAGTACAACTATATTATATATATATATATACACACACACGTATATCTATATATATATAGTTATAATATATGAGAGAGAGAGAGAGAGAGAGAGAGAGGAGACGGCAATGGAGGGGGAGCAGTTGGAAATAAACGCGGGGGGCAGAAAGGTAATTGAAGAGCTGCCGAATCAGAGTTCGAAAGTTGAGAAGGACTTATTCTTGGATTGCTTCGTTTTGCTTTAGAAGAAAGAGACTGTGAGAGAGGGAAGGAGATATTGGTGAGTCCTGAGACATTGGGGGGGGGGGCAATTAAATGAAATTATCGGTAAAATATCGTGTGTGATTGAGCAAAGACGAGAGGAGGAGGGAGGGACTGTTGCAGCGATTAATGGGGCGCTGTTCCCAACGCACATTTACTGCCTCCTCTCTAAATCTAATCATCAGTTTTACCATCTTTTCAATTAACTATTCATAGCCCAAACAAAAAGCCTTTTTTTTTGCCTTTTTTTTTTTTTTTTTTTTTAAATTTGTTGAGTTTGATTTAATTTAAATGTTATAAACTTTTTGTGATATATAAAAATATGGTACAATTGAGGAATTGTTCCCAGGTTGCCAAATTTGGGGCCTTATGTTTCACTCGAGTCTCTGATTTACTTGTTGCCATCATTTTTCTCAGCATTCAATAGCTAGTTCACCCAGTACACGTACCTCCACCTCCTGCCTCCTGCCTCCTGGCAATAACTCTTAATTGCCAAAAGAGTGATATATGAATGAGAATTTTAGGTATATTTTTGTCATAAAAAAAAGTAAAAAAACAAAAATACTCTTCAAATATAATTAACTGAATATTTTTTAATTCAATTTAAATCAACTGAAGATAATTCAATTCAAATATTTTTCTGTCATTTTTTTTTTATTGAAACAAACATTTCTCTTTATGAAAATCATGACTGTAATATATATATATATATATATATATATTAAATTATGAAAAGAAAAAAAAAATGGTAATGGATGCAAGTTATATTTTGAGTGGCTGTCGAGATGAAGTTGAAATACTCACGAAATCCGGGTGTGATACTATTTATGAATAGTATTTTTATATTATTTTGAGTGGCTCGGCTATATTTTTGGTATCTTTTTGCTGTTTGTGAATTTTGATAGTATTTAACACTTCTTTCAAGAAATGAGATAGATACGTTGGAATAGTTGTTTACCAGGAATGGAATGGTGTCCAAATCCCTTTTGTACTTTTAAGTATCTATTTAAACACTATTTTGGGCAAGTCTCCTAATTACTAATGGTTGCCTAGAGAGCATTTCTTTTTTTTTTTTTTTACCAAAATTTATGTAACTTTAAAAATTGAATTTAATATATATATTTTTTAAAGGTGAATTTAAGATTGATCATTATTGAATTTTGATTTAATAGTAATTTATAAGTCACATCACGAGTCCACTCACTTAAATTCAATAAAAGTCGATTCGAACACGACTTATTTAATTAAACGATTTAAACCTCTCAATCATAATATAACTCATTTAGATAAGCATGTGACATGACTCGACCCGCATAACCTATTTAATAAACAAGTTGTGTTTGATTGATCCAAACACGACCCATTTGATCAATTTTGACCTCTATATGAATTTAAATTAAAAATAAATAAATTACTTTCTATGAATTTTAACCTTTTAGTATTTTGATTTTAAATTGTAAAAAAAAATATATTACATAATTTAATTATACGGATTATGCGGGTCATTTACAAGTTAAGCGAATTCACCCAAAACTAACTGGTTTAATAAACAAGTTAATTCGAACGGAATTAACTTGAACCCAATTAATAGATGGTAGAATATTAGGATTTGTTAAATAAGATAATTTGTAGTAGATAATAGTAATACCTCCTATTTTTACTCTTACTGTGGCTTCCTCTTGCTTCTTGTAGGGGCCCCTTCGGCGCTGGTCCGCGTCTCCTTGTACTCTCTGAGTTTCGTTTCGTGTATTCTTATCTTTAAGTAGGTGTGCAAAAATAATATCTATAAATTTATAATCAATTTTTTATGTTTGTTTTGGTTTGAGATTTGGAAATGTACGATTTTAAAAGTTTGATTTTTAAAACAGAATTAAGCATTTGATAGAATCTTTAAAATCGCAGTTTAGTCTTTATAATTGTGCGTTTTCAAAAAAGCACATCCTTACTTGCAATCTCAAACAATTTATTTTTCTGTAATTTAGTTTAAAATTGTATTTTTTGCCTATAAAATTACAATGTCAAACGCCATATCATTTAAGTAGGCGTGCAACTTGAATTGAGCTTAGGTACAATAAAACAACTAGTTGTAATTTTTAGATTTAGCTTACCTGCTTTATAAAAATTACTATCTCTTTCTCATAAAAATATAGAATTAAATTGTATCATTGTTAAAAAAAAAAAAAAAAAAAAAAAAAAGAAGCAATTATAATATATCAATTAATTGTAGGTGTGTAATATAACCATTGGTTGAATATCATTAAGATGTAGGTGGGTGACCTACTAATTAAAAAATAAAGAAGAAACCATGCAATAATTAATTAATGTTGGCTACTTTTGAACTAAACTAAGCTTGAAAAAATAGTTGCCATTAATAGTTCTCACATAAATAGGGTTTGGTATGAAATTTTAATTGATGAATTTATTATCAATTACTCTCAGAACTTTTATAAAAATAAAATAAAATAAAAAACGACATTCATTTTTATTAAAAAATCGGGCTAATAGGTTGCCAAATGCCAATAACCCAGATTAAGGAGCAGTCTCTCGAGTAATACTACAAGTACTTACTCTTGTGTTACTATAAGAATGAGATCACTTCTAAAATCACCATTAACCATGTGATTGATCATAATTAAATTTTGATCAAATTGTAATTTTAAAAGTCACCTCATTTTTATAATGACACAAGGAAAACACAAAAGCAACTTCTATAATTACTCGTCTCTCATATGATAAAAGTACTAAATAGCTTAGCTTTTATTTAGAAATAAATAACAAACAAACAAAGAATAATAAATATTATCACGAAAAGTGATGAGCTTCAAGTGGTTCAAACAGTGAATTCTACGGGTTAGAAACTGGAGCCGATTTTGACAACTAGTGAAGGATATTCAGATGATTATTGCATCTTTTCCTCGTTGGCATATTAATCATCTTTTTCTCATTAAGTCCGTCATAGATGAAGTTTAGTTAGAAGAAATTTCTCTATGATAATAATATAATTTTTTTTCAAAATTAATATGATAAACTAATGGGGCCAAAAGCGGATAACCAAGAAATGGCAGTTTGGTTAAGTAGGAATCTTGGAGTTGGAGGGGAGCCCTATGGGCTAATGCTATGGCTCCGTAGGCTTTCAAGTTGGTCAAACCTTAATTAAGCTTCCCAAGATAACTTCCCTAGCTATCATTTCATTATTTGCCTTAGCTTAGCTGTTGCAATAAAGCCACCTTATCTGTCATCTGTTGAAGTATCAAGCCTGTAATCCACTCTTGCCCTAACCACTTGAAAACGACTCTCACTTGCCCCCCGCCATTTATTTCATACATTATATGTATAGCAAAAGCCTAACAAAACTGTCAAAACCCAATATGAAAATGACTTTCAATATTCCTCAATCGGATCAACATGTTATATATAATACATGATATTAAAAGAAAAAAATTTGCTGGGTTCTAGTGGAAAAATATTTGAAACTCTATGCCTTTTAGCTAGCGGGAAAAAGAAAAAAACTCTGTTCTTTCTCTTTGAACGAAAAAAGCAGTTGTCTTTCCTCCTCCTCTTTTCCTTTTCTTCAGTTTTATGCTTTTCTTTTTGTTGGGTATCTCTTTTCAGAAGAGAACTCTTATCTCTCTAGAGCTTGCTCTAGATCTATCCTGACTCTCAGTAAACAAAAGCTGCATCTTCCACTCCTTTCCGGCCGCTTCTCCCCCGTCGTGGATCGTCTCCTTTAACGTTTTGCCGACCAGATCTATGGAGTTTTGAAGATCGACCTTTTCAAAGCCCGATCTACTCCTCCCCATCAGCCCTTGGCCGAAACGCACTCCTCTACCAGCATCCCCGGCAATCCAGTTGCCTGGCGCTGCGTTCTGTGCCCCATTCCAACATTGACGCACCGGCGAGTGGACCACATGCTCTTGCATGTGGATCTTATTGGCCGGCGCATGGGTCTCACACGTCGTGCAGTTCACCACCGATGACCTCCTCCAGAGTAATCACTGTTTTTTGAGTTTATGCTGTTATGTAACTTTCTGTTGTTGTGTTGCTTATTAGTTAACCCGAACCAGATGAGACTCTTTGGAGTTGATCTTTTTTTCTTTTCTTTTTGGTTTCTTTTCGGAAACCTTTTTTCCATAGTTATTTTTCATTTAAATCTCCATGGCTTTTTATGAAGCCTGTTTAGATATTTGGTAGGAGTATTCGTACTCTCAATGGCAATATCTATCACTAGTACGCGCCGCAGCAAGGGGTTTTCTCGGTCTGCATTCGCATCTTTTTTTCCCCTTTATAATCTCATTCCTGTTTTTTTAGATCTGTCCGGTTGGGGTTTTAATAAGCTTGCATTTCTTTCTTTCTGCCCTCGGTAGCCTCTTTGTTTGAATGAGTGTTGATTTGTTAAAAAAAAAACAAAAATAGATATATGAAATGTGGACTGTCATCCATTTGTCACCTGATCATCACCATCCTTGTATAAACTATGCTTTATATTTTTCAATTAATATAAGCAATTTTTGGATGGCCTCGCCTTCTTACTAAACTAAGAAAAAACTATCGTAGAGATGCCGGTGAGCAAGGACCCCTTCAATGCTTAAGTCAATAGTATTAATAAGTTACATGGAGCCTGATTTTGTATTTGATTCCCACCGGACCTGATTTCCCATTTTGGTGGTTTGACCCAGTTGAAGGTCATATTTATAGTCGCTTCTTACTAGCACTTTGTACGGATGTATTATTGATGCCTTATGTATCATTATCTCTCGAAAATAGTAAAACTTCGCTAAAACTATGTGAACCTAGCTTTTAGTGATAGACCACGTAAATTTCTAAGTTTTATAATTGCTTATTTTTTGTGTTTTTCTCAATTATTACATCTCACCAGTTTTAAAAAATAAGATAAATTTCTTAACAAGTAGAATATTTGAGAGGGAAACCGGAGTGAAGAGAGTAGGAAGAGAGGATGTGCTCTTTGTCCAGTACAATAACATTGTTGTCAATGATGCTTGATTTTCCTTGTAGGGTGGATTGATTGATCGAGGAGGGTGTATGTATGGTTTTCTTATGAGGGTGTGATTGTATGATCTGATGGCCAAGTAAAAGCTTTTAATTATAAATTATAAATGGTTATTTATATTCTCTACTCAATTTTCTATATGATAATAAATTTATTTTTAATTAAGTTATTTATAGGCATATACATAAGAGAAATTTATTTTGTAAAAATGATTTGCTTAAAATATATATTAAACATTTATCACCCACATAAGTTAACCCGGTGGAGACAAATATGACTTTAAAAAACTTGAAGGTACGTGGGGTGAGTGGGCCAACAACTCACGAGAATACTAGTTTGAGAGGAAAAAAAAAACCATATTCCAAGAAATACCAAGTAGTTTTGGAAGTAAGCATATGTATGTTGAGAGTTGGAATTATATTGATGGATGATAAAAGTGACAACAACAGCAAAACTACCGATGGATGTTGTAATGTAGTGAGAGAGAAGGAGTCGGTCGGTCGGTCGGTCCACAGTTAAATTACAACAAATACAAAGTAGATCATCGACTTTTCAACATTTGCACGAGACCGGTCCAACCCCTTGGGGGAGGTGGCGAAACAGTTCTCTGACACGTTGCAGTAACAGATGGAACAAACAACAGGAATATATTGGCTGCTCTCTCTCTCTCCCCACATGTGGCTCGCCATCCCACTCCACACCCTTCCCACGCACCTTTCTTTTCTTTTCTTCTCTCCAGGTCCCCCTCTCTCCCCCTCTCTCTCTCTCTCTCTCTCTACTGCCTCATCTTTAAATACTCTTGCCCTTTTTAGGTATTAAAACGTATAAAAATATGACATATTATCGAGAGTGATAGAAATATTTTTTCTTTGAAAAATGTTTTTTTTTTTTTTTATATGTATTTCATTCTTAAATATAAGATACTATAATTTTAATAGGTGAAATTTTTTAAGCGTTTTAATTCCTATAAACGGCCTAAATTACATGATTGGTAGACTTCACAAAATCTCACCAAACTTTCACGCATTTTGAAAGTACTACCGAAGTTTAAAAACTCTTAATTAAGGATATCAAACTTTCAATTATTTAATTTTTAAAAATTTTTTGTTAAATCTTTTTAAAATTTCCAAAATACCCCTTTTTTATTATAAAAATAAAATAAAATGAAAAATTGTAAAGATTTAAGCATTTTTTTTTAATGAAAAAAACACATGGGTATTTGAGTATTTTGACAAAAATTAACAAAAAATCATAACGAAATGCGATAATAGTATCAAAATGAGCGAAAATTTATAAGAATTTAATGAGATTTGCTCTTACATAATTTAAAAATCTATAATTACTCCTCTTTAAATATTTATACACCAAAGTTGGGGATGGAGATGATACCCAAAATTCTTATGAGAATATTATAACATACAAACTAATTTACCCCTTTCCCTATTTGATTAAAAAAAAAAAAAATTATTTATTTATTTTTGAGCCTGGAGAGTTGTTGTATACTTGTATGCCAGGAAATTGGAGTTAATTGAAGCACAGCATCGAGCTGCTTTCACACATGACGCCATGACGGTCCTCCAAGACATGCTTTATGACGTACGTTTATGGAGGGGCCCATAAGATGCGTTAGAATAAGATTGTCAATTTTATTACACCAAAAAATGCTTTCAAGAGTGCAACCCAACTGCTTGCCAATTGCAGATCCAAATTCATACATCTTAGTCGCGACATAAACAACATGCAATATGTCTAAGAGCATTACTAATTAGGTAGGTAATTTTGATATGATTCGCGAACTCGACATAAATATAATACGAAAAAAATAGGTATTAGGTTTAGGCTTATCAGGTTCAAGTTACATTCGTATCTAACGGGTCGATCCAGCGTGACCCGCCAGACCCGTTACAAAAAAAAAAAAAGCAGTGCACTAAGACTCTAAGTTAACCCTAAGTCCCTAACTAAGTCTAACCCAGCCGCCAGGAACTTCGCAGCAGCAGGCACCCCCCCCCCCCCCCCCCCTCTCTCTCTCCGCTTGGCCTCCTCTCTCTGCACTCTGATTTTATTTCTGACTCTCTTTCTTACTCTGATTTTGTTTTTCATTGGTATTTGGGATTATGGTTAAACTAGAGATTTTGGGTGCATTTGAAGATGATAAGGCAGGAACGAACGTCAAAAGTGAAATAAAATTATTAGATTTACAACATCAACTCTTCCCAGAACCGCCTATTCCTCTAATTTCCGTTGGTTCCTCCCTTCCCGTTCAATCTCTGCAGATTTTACCCATCTGGTTTCTCTTCTTCCTGTCTTCCTTGATTTGTATAACAAAAAGGGGGTATAATTTTGTAGTTTATTTATTTTACTTTTTAACTCTCTATCTCTTGTCTTTTTTTCCAAAAGAGAAAAATGCTCTGTTTCTCAAAATTTTTCTATTTTATAAAATTGGATATTTGATTAAGACCTACAGCTACAATATCCTGAGCTTTGATATTTTCTGGCTTTGTTTTGCCAAAATTTAGTTAAAAGTCGAAGAAAATGGAAGCTACCTTATCATCTTCAATTCTTATGATGTTAGATTCTGGTACTTAATAATTAACATATATGTCTACCAAATATGACTCGGTTATTTTAAACGGGTTAAACGGGTCGTGTTGGGTTACCCGGTTATATTATGTGTTATAACTTATAATTGTGTCAAATCCGATAACACGGGTCGTGTTCGTGTATAGGTTAATCGTGTAACGGGTCCTCGCAGGTTGTAAATGGGTCGTGTCAGATACCTGTTTTGCCAGTCCTGCTACTAGCAGTTCTCTTTGATTTTTTTTTTTTTTTTTAAGTTAAGGGAATAAAATTACTTTTGCTTCCATATGAAAATATATTTCACAAAAGCTTCCCTCACCTTTTTCTATACTATTAAAATATTATTTCTTTACAAAATACAAGTTCTCACACACTCTCATTTTTTTTTTTTTTTTTTTTTCGCAAAATTCGAACACAATCCCCAATTAAAGACAAAAAAAAAATGAAAGGAGAGAAGAAAGAAAAATGTTTATATTAAAATAATGTATAGGGAACCACTTTTGGTTCTTGACATCCTCGTTGGGGCCACGTCATGCAATGCCCCAGTACCACATGACCTGGCCTTACTAGGTGGCTTTGATACCATTTGTAATGGCCCAAAGAAAAGCGCTAACCACATTTGCGCTATCACCCCAACAGGACTAGTCAATTTGAAGTTTCCTTAGAACTTATTATAAAGCCCAGTTTCACCTAGTAACTAGGCAATGTGGGACTTAACAATCATGACTATCTTTATAAATCACCCACTCTATGTGAGTTTTTCCTCATCTTTCTAGTATGGGACCGGGGTGTTAGAATTATAATTAAAACTCTTTAAAATCATTTATATAGCATATCTTATTTAGAACACATTCAATATAAAATTTTATACATGCATTGTCTTCAAGATACACTTAAAGGATTTAATTTTTTTTCACATTTTGGAATATTACAAATACATATTGCTTTTTTTTTTTCAATCACACTATCATGAGAATCATGTGTGATTGCGCCCGAACCACAAATCCTGATAAGCCTAGTGGGATAGTTCGGAAGAAAAAATGGGACGCTTTTCAGGGGATAACTACTATGCCACCTCATTGTTGGGAATACGTATGCAAATCAAAATTTTCGTAGCAGAAAGAATCATATTCGAATGCCTAAGAACAGCTTTATGAAGAACATATGAAAAACAGTTGCTATTTCAATTAAATAGAAAGAACAATGATTATTTACTTGAAGATCTATTGCCACGCCTTGGCTACGAGTAAAAACTTTTTGCTTCTTCTAGGTCATTTCACTAGCTTTACTAAGGTGCAAAATTGGAAGATAATGCATATTGTTCCCATGTGAGACGCACGTGGGATAATTTCCGTCCACTTAGACGGAAATTAGTAACGGAGGGTCTCTATTGCAAATTTTTAAAACAATAGGGGGTACATTGAAAATTTTTAAACATTGGGGTTCAAATTGAAAAACACCTCAAACTTCAGGGGGGTGAAGTGAATTTTCCCCATATTCCAAGAACACAATTGATCTCAAGAATATTGAGACCTCTAGATCTTCTCACGAATGACTGATAATAACCAAGAGAGTGTGAGCTATTGCTTGGCTCTTCAAATATTAAACTTTTGTTATTTGTAAGTTTACACAAGAACTAATAATTTTCAGAGTATATCTACAAATTATATATCAAGAGAACTTGGAAGTGATGATTGAGAACTTAGGCTCCTTCTTATTTATATGCTAAGTAGGGAAGCAGAGACTAGGATCTTAGTAATGTGGGACTAGGATTAAAAAAAAAACCTAAAGGAGGTGGGAGAGGCAACCGTCGGGATAAGTGAGGAAGTTCTAGATCCAGTTCTCGTCAGAACTGGGATGTTTCCCGTTAAGACGGGAAGCCAAATTTTCAAGCACAAATAAGTTCCCGTCCTAACGCAATACTTCTCCCGTTATAATAGAAGGAACAACATTTCTCGTCATAACAAGAAAGGACCTTGTTATGACGGGAATTACAAACCAACTCTCGTTATGATTAGATTTCCTCCGTTAAGACAGCAACATAGAAAATCCTCCTCTATTTTGTTTTTCAAACAAATTGCTTTGGGTGACACACACACAAAAAAAACTTTCTCAAGAGTCTAACAAAAGATTCAAAAGATCAATTAATCCTCTGGTCACACAAGTTGGATAGACACATCCACAGATTTAATTCTCAATATAAGAAATTTGATAAGTTAATCCAATTAAGGTAAAGTCAGTGAAGTGTGTGAACATTTCAAAAACAAAGGACACACAATTCAAACGTCAATAGTCAAGATGTCTAACAATGCATTGTTTCTTTCTTTTGACAAAAGTCAAACCCTTCTTCTCTAATTCTTGTGCCAAAAGTCACACACTCATTCCTCCTCAATTGTCCAAGTTATTTATTTGAAGCAGTATCAATCCCTTGGGTGTTTCACCTTTTACCGCAATACATAGATATCGGCTTTTTTTATAAGGATCAAGAAACTAGACATCATTTGAAGTCCAAAAATGTTAAGGCATACATGATCTTTGATCAATTTACTAGTCATTGAAGGAGGTGATGCCATGAACATTTGAGAACTCAAACATATGAGGTCAATTTGTAAAAGGTCAAAACAAAGTTTCAAATTGAGTGGACATGAGACACTTAAGAAAAATGAACATCTTCGTTTTAAAACTTGTGCTATAAAATAAATGTCTTTGACAGATTGACAACTAGAAAACTTCCTAAGGAATCACTTCATATGGAAGAACTCAGACCAACAAGGTTCACAGTGAATCCATTAGTCAACAGAAACATCTTGATGTATCTCACAAAAACAAACACATGATAAACAAGTAGGAGGAATGCTGTCTTAACACAGGGAACACATCATCAAAAAGCTTCCAAGAAAAAAAATCAGTCAAGAACCAACTAAACAACACAGAGATGCAATCACTGCAACTCACAATACATGAGCTAGAACACATAATATCACAATAAGCAAGGAGAACTAGCCATGTAACCCCAACCCATCCTAGATAGGACCCTAATTACCTTCAAGTTTGTTCAATCTAAAGGTAATGTCCTTCATAAGAGAAATGATTTGGTTAAGGGAGTCATTGTGAGTCTCAAACTCATAATCATTGGAGTTCTCCCTGATTGGAGATTTATGAGAGAGTTGATTGCAATAACGTCGGATATGACCTCTTTTGCAACAAGAATAACAGGTGGGAACTTTCTTTTGGAAGGGAGCTCCCTTCATAGGAGCATGAGAGCTTTGTCCACTGGACCCTTTCATTTCTACAAAACCTAAAGGTATGTAGGTATTTCTACCCTTACCCTTGTCATTATTGATAAGTGCTAAAATATACATATTTTAGCCCCGTAATTTATGTGTGTTAATCCTTTAGTTGTGCTATTTTATGTTGTTTTACTTCCTTTTTATGTTTTTGTCTGTTTTTAGGTGTTTAAAGGAAAATGAAGCATTTCTGGAAGTTTTGAGCTCAAATGACCAAATTTGGAAAAAGCTGGAGTTCGGATCGAGCGCACCACACATAGGCTCGAGCACATCAGAGGAATGATCGAGCGCAAGCAGCGATCGAGCGCAAGGCATAGTGATCGAGCACATACGGGCGACCCAGATGCGGAAAGACTTATTTTCCACTTAAAATTATGTTTTCCCAACCCTAATTGGACTAGGGTTTTGTTCTCCAATTTTATTAGGTTTCCTAGGGTTTCTAGGTCTTTCTAAAGCCTATAAATAGACTTTTAGGCCTCTTAGAAAATAGACAATTCCAGAGAGAGAAATTGGAGGCTACTTCAAGAAGCGTTTTCCGGTTTCTTCTTTCAGTTTTCTTTTTATGTTTTAGTTTTAGTTTCATTATGTGTAACTAACCTTATTGTTAGGGCTAGATTGAAGCCATAATCATGTCTTTTTAATTTAATATTACTGCCTTTGTTTCAATCATTGTGGTTTAATTTAATTGATTAAAATCCTATGTGATTGAATTCTCCATGTGAATGTGCCTCATCATTATTTACATGTATTTGGAATCTGTTAATTAAGTCAATTTAGATGACCGAATCTTAGGCTTAATAAAGTGACAAAAGAACCTCACCATGGGTTCTTGGCTTAGTCAACATGGGAATTAGGAGTAGATACCATGCCCTAGGACTCATGTATTTGTCGATCTCCATAGAATTATGTTTCCCTAAGGAACAACTTAGTAGATATCATGCTAAATCATTTAGGGAAGAAACGAACTAGAGTAGATACCATGCCTAATTCATTGCTTAGGGGGATCAATATCTTAAGGTATAGATACTATGCCCTTAGGTTGACAAGCATTAAATATACCATATGATTAGAACATTGGCCTAGTATTATCTTAATTAGTATGATTTGTGGTGGATGTCAAAACCCTAATCTTTTCATTATTTTTATATCTTTTCACCATTGCAAATCTGTGACAATTTGACAATTTAAATTGGAAAATCAATTCTAAATAAAAACAACAATTCTCGTGGAAATGATCTCGTACTTGCACTCTTACCCACGTTTTGATCTCGTGCACTTGTGAGTAAAACGTACCAAGTATTTGCCTAGTAATTTAGGTGGGTATTTGGCACAACAATTATCCTCAAGTCTATTTAACTCAACATGTGAAATATGTGAAGCAAGGACAAAATTTATCAATTTTTTTGAAGCTACCATAGTCGTTGAAGTGGAGGCATCTTGATCATATCCAATTCCATGTTTGTCACTGAAAGGCTTTTGCATGCTCAGAATGGTATTCAATTTTGATGATGGGGATTCATTGTGAGGGTCCTCTTTCTGGGCATCTTCAGAGCTCCTAACCCCATCCATTTTTCTCACCAACAACTAATTTTCATCCTGCAAACTTGCACAAGTTTTGTTAGCATCAAACAATTTAGTCATCAAGGAATTATTTTCTACCTTTAGAGATTTTTTAGTCTTGTAGGCCGATTCTAGCAGATTTTGAAGAATGTTTTCTTCTTTAGCAACAACTAGTTGCTTTAACAGCTCCTTGCACTTTCTCCTAGCATCTGTGCAGTTTCTAATAAGGGTGTTATGGGACACAAGATAACTGCTGCTCTTCACTGAACCTTCATCTGAGTTCTCTTCATAAGACTCACCATGCATCCATGCTAATGGAGAATCACTAGAACCTTGAGTAATGGCTGGAAATGCCATGTAGATAACTTTCTTCCCTTTTTGGTCATTTGACTCTGATTCATCACTCA
The DNA here is from genome assembly GCF_965113065.1 of Corylus avellana. Lineage (NCBI taxonomy): Eukaryota > Viridiplantae > Streptophyta > Magnoliopsida > Fagales > Betulaceae > Corylus > Corylus avellana. The sequence goes on from NC_142492.1 coordinate 29,090,454, forward strand.
AGGATGCATTCATGGCATTTTCTCGAGCATTCTTTAGGTTCCCACAATCAGCCCTAATGTGACCAAACCCTTGACACTCAAAGCATTGAGGAAAACAAGTCTTCTTGTCTCTGTTGGATTTATCTCTTGGATCCTTCTGAGATTCTCCTTTGATAGCCTAGTCTGATGATCTTCTTCCAATCTGTTTGGCATTCCTCAAATATTTATGGAAGTTTCTAGTTAGCATAGCTATAGGCTCCGAGTCAGATGACTCATCATCGCTTGATTCTTCATGAACCACTTCCTTTTCCTTCTTAGTGATTTTCTATGCTATGCTTTTAACTTTAGGGGAGAATCTCCTACTCTCATAGGTTATGAGAGATCATACCAATTCATCAATATCGAATGATTCCACATCCTTGCTTTCCTCATCAGCAGTTATTTTAAGATCAAACCGAGAAGGAAGTGACTGAAGAAATTTTTCAATCACTTTAACTTCAAAATTCTCTTACCAAGTCCTCGCATGGAGTTCACAATCTCACTCAAATTGGTGTTGAATTCTCCAAATGTTTCATCTTCCTTCATGCTCACAGTCTCAAATCGAGATGTCAACATTTATAGTTTGGCCTTCCTCACTCCTTTAGATCCTTCATAGGTCTTCCAAGAATATCCTATGCCTCTTTTGAGGTCTCACAAAGAGTAATCTGTTGAAACCCATTCGACGATACGCAGTTGAAAATGCAACTTAACCCCCGATTATCCTCTAGACTTAGTAAGAATAACATGCTTCCCAGCTTGTCTCCATCTTGACCATCTTCGGAAGACTTTCTTCTTCAAGTTCACCAAACCCACAAATTTCTTGTCATCAAACGAATCAAGGCAACATGCCAACAAACAAGAGCAAAGGACAGCCCAAGGCTATATCACATCCTTTCTTGAATCAATCTCCCAAGACCCAGTGCCCAAAGAGCTATCAACAGAAAACCAGAAAAAGCTTAAGGGAGCTAAGCATCTAAAAAAAAAAAAAAAAAAATGCCATGGTTGTTTCACCTGATGGGAAGTCCAATAAATTTTGAGATGCAGAATCATTTATGTATGAATTATTTTGAAGCCTCATGATTATGTGTTAGTTCACTTTGCACTAATTGGAATTTGTTGTATATCAAACTGCCATTTGTAAGTGATTTAACTGATTTCTTGGAATTTTGAAGATGAGGTTTTATCTTTTTAAGCTTGCCAATTATTGATAACCATTATTTCAGTGATGCTTGATTCTTTGAATACCATAATGCTAACAATGTTTGTCGGTATCATTCCTATTAAACCCTCACGAGACTTCACTCGTCCTCTAGGGATGCCTAGGGGTTTAAAATGTTTGTTTATAGGCTAAATGCAATCATACGTCTCACGAAAGAAGGAATTAGTTAGTTGTTTTTCAATTTATTTTCAGTTTTGTATTGCTAAGGGACTAGCAATATGTAAGTTTGGGGGTGTGATAAGTGTCGAATGTTGCACATTCAAGCCTCTTAACTCACATATATTAATTCCTTAGCACTATTATCTATTTGATTTTGTTGTGGTTAAACTTAACCAATCATAATAGAGGACCTATATGATGTGGTTAAGTTTAATCAAATCAATGAAATGATTAAATCGGAATTTATCTAATTGGAGTTAAAATCGGATTGGATTAAATTTTGGATTTAGCATGTCTCTATATTTTGTCTATAACTTTCAGCTCAAGTATCTGATGGAAGTGAAACTAGTGGCATTGGAAAGCTAAATCAAAATAATACAAATCATTGTGAAGTAATATTTTCCTAATTTGGACGTGTGCTATGCCAAAATCGCCCCACAACATAAGGATGAAAATCTTGACGAATCCTATTCCAATTTGTACTAGCATATCTTCCTAAGTGGACTAGGAGACTGAAGCACAATTTTTATGGGATTTCTAAGGCTTCTAAAGTTTATTTTACACCTTATAAATAGGTCTCTAAGCCTTAGAGAGAAGGTGTGCTTACTTTTAGACAGAAAATATCTTCTTGGAGGCTTGAAGAGTTGAAGTGAAGATGAACAAGGCAGGAGGTCATTCTAGCACCACCATGAGCGGCTAAACTTGTAATAGGGTGTTGATGTAGCGCTTCCCAAGTAACAATGATTTAATTATACTTTTAATTTATGAATTTTCTATATTCGTGACAGTTGTATAACTTAGAAATTTGGTTTTAACGTTTATATTCAATCATTATGAAATTCTTCTCTTGTCTTAGAAAGCTTTTTATCTTGAATCAACTCAATCATTCATATCTTTTGTGATTATATGTGTTGAGACAGTTATCAACCCTGGTAGCAACTGGATTCCAAAGCCGAAGTGGGGGGTGTGTGGCCGTTCCACCTCCGATGCCTAAGTTAGAATTTGAGTAGAAATTAGAGTAGATAATAATAGAGAGATAATAAATTGAGAGTAGTTGAGTATAGAATTCATCGTGTCTAGTGTTGTGGTAGGCTTCTACTTTTATAGAAGTTGTGAGTGGGTGAGTCCTTATGGGACTCTCACTTGACTCCCTTGATCTTTGGAAGTGGTTTTAACCGATAGATATCCTTCAAGATAATCTTGAGGAGAATGCATGGAAAGAGTATCATGTATCTGGACTCATTTCAGTGAGATCTGGTTGGTTATCTCAAGATCCAGTTTATCATTCCCAGATTTGGTTTGTTGGAGAATAGGTGTGCTTCCTTGATTATCAGGGTTACGTGATTCTGCATGCAACAAGTTGAGATGGCGTGGATCAGGCAATAACGCTAAGATTTGAAAGCATGCATTTTGGCAGCTTTAGTGGGTCGTGGACCTTCTATCATAATAGGCCTTTTATTTGAGCTTATTGGAAATATTTTGTATCAATAATATGAATGATTGTTATACAACAGTTTTAATTGACACATAATCAAGAGGGTTTGATAGGCCATGCCTAGGGAAGGCGAATTACTCTACACCCTAGCTTAGTTTAATTTAGGTAGACAATTCTTACGACCCAAAGATGAGTTATGCTTATCCCTTGATTGCGTATAACTGATTAAGCGATTTGATAGTCCATACATAGGGAAGACGAACCGTATCGCATCTAGAGGTTAGGCAGATGGTCCAACCAATTGAAGATGGATTATACTTATTTCTTAATTATGATATTTTCTTAACTACTTGAGTGAGACGAGCCCTATATCATTGATGTGTGCCAAATATTGCATATTTTGACCCCTTAATTTACTTTTGTTAATCCTTTAGTTGTGTTATTATTTGATGTTCTGGGTTAGTTTTGTGTTTTTAGTGTTTTATAGGTTGCTAAAGGAAAACTGCGGGACTTTATGCGAAAGTTGCACATTTTGGGGAGAAGCTGCCAACAAGCCTACAATTGAGCGCAGAACACTACACTCGAGCGCACAAGCGCTTGAGCCCAGCACAGCCATGATCGAGCGCAGATGCGCCCAATCTAAAGGACATCGCTCGTGCATGCCTGCGCGGGAGGGCGAAGCTGCATGCTCAAGTGTGCTCGAGCACACATGTCCGATCTGGCAACGAATTTAATTCTAATTCAACTTGTAAACCCTAGTTTTAGCCTATAAATAGAACAGATCTCAGATTAGTTTAGGGAGGCTACGAAGTACGAAATTCCAGAGGAGAAAGAAGAGAGTTCTAGGGTTTCCTAGCTTTTGGATCTCAAATTTGTGATTCCATATTTGTAAGTATTCAATTTTCATTATGAATTCCATTAATTTTGTTTTGTCTTTCTATAACATGAGAGGCTAAACCCCTAACTAAGGTTGAAGATGAACCCTCATTTATGATTAGCACTTTGTTCCATGTATGTAGTGTTTCCCAATTTAATGAATTAATTGCCCTATTATTTTACTTCTAATCAATTGGATTGAATGATTTTTGGATATCTTTTGTGATTCAAGGATACACTTGATGATTTGAGAGAATTCCATACAATTGATTGCTCGATTTTCTTTATTAAAAATTGGATATCTTTTTGTTATTTACGGATACAGTTGATGATTTAATAAAATATTGGATTTCTTTTGTGATTTGGGTTATGAATGGATACATAAGATGTTTTGATTAATTCTTTGAAGCAATAGTAAAACATACCTAAGATTAATTTGTGAGAGCTTTGGGAAATATTATAGATCATGGAACTATGTTCTATGAATTTGTAAGTGCGGATTTCAAAACCCTAGTGCTTCGTCATTAGATTTCGTTCACTTTAATTTGTTTATGCTTTTGATTTTTTTTTCAAACAATAACCTCTAAAAAAATTGGAACTAGGTAAGGGTTTAATTACGTTAGATTTAAATTTGTTATCAAGAATACAAACGATTCGTGCACTTGCGAGTTAAATAAATTTGCACAACAAGTTTTTGGCCCCGTTGCGGAGGAATTGTTCAATTTTTTAAACCAATGTATTTCTAAATTAGTTTTATTCTTCTACTAGTTATAATTAGGATTTTATTTTTTTGCAATTTTATTCTTGTTACTAATAAAAAAAATTAAAATTGAAAAAAAAAAAGATTTTTTTTTAGTCTCTATTTTGCTGCTCCGGACTGCATTTGCCCCTGCACACCTATATAAGTGCAATCGAGAGTAGCCCTGCTACGCTCGAGCGCACCTGTGGCCAGAACATCTGAATTGTGCGCACTTGCACATGATCATTAGCTCAATCACTCCTACAGATCAGCGCACCTGCGCTTGATCCCACATCACCTATGCTCGAGTGCACCTACTCAGTGAGCAGCCCTTGCAGCAGTTCCATAGATTTTTGCCCTTTTTTTTGGTCCTTTTCGTGAGTTTTTAGTTTTTGTTTGCATTAATTTCTCTTTGCAATTGTGTTTAGTTAATTTAGTATAGTTTAATTTAGTTCAATTCAGTTTAGTTTTTAGTTTGTTAGATCATATTTTCATGCTCGGTCGTAGATCTTTAAATTTGGAGCTAACCCCTTTTGATCCCAAGATTGAAAGAACGACGAGAGAGAATCTAAGACAGCCACCAAGATGGGAGAACGAGATCCACCCAAGTCCCTCAGGCAACTGTTTGCACCCACCACTACCAACATACCATCATGTATAGTGTTGTCGGCTACCAATGCCACTCACTTCGATTTGAAGCCAAGTGTAATCAATACCCTTCCTTCATTTAGAGAGTTAGAGAACGAAGATCCATATGTTCATGTGAGGACTTTCTTGGAGATATACGACTTGATTAAATTGCAAAATTTCTCAGAAGAGTCAGTGCGTCTTTGGCTATTTCCTTTTTCCCTATGTGATAGGGCAAAAACCTAGTTACACTCCAACAGGCCAGAATCCATCACCTCTTGGGAAATGCTGCAAAGCAAATTCTACAACAAATACTTCCCAATCTCCAAAATCAATGATCTCCGTCAACAGATCACCATTTTCAAGCAGAAAGAGGGGGAGAAATTCATTGATAGCTAGGAGAAGTTTAAAGAGCATACTACGAAGTGCCCACCACACGGTTTTGAGAATGAGAAGATTGTTCAATATTTCTATAGGGGATTGACTCAAACAAAGCGTAACCTGCTTGAGTCTATGAATGGTGGAGAATTCTTAAATCTTACGAGGGATGAAGCCTATAAAACTTTGGTTGAACTGTCCGAACGCGCACAACAATGGGACTTTCAAGATAGTTTTGGTAGACAACTTTCCGCTCCCAAGACGGGAGGCCTCTACGAGGTGAAGGACGATACTGACATAAAAAGGGAACTCAAGGATCTCAGGTGTCAGCTTGACGCTATGGCCCTAAACAAACCAATAAATGCAGCGGATACTTACCAAGTTAACGTAGGCAGATTATGTGCCAGCCCAATGCACTTCACTCAAAACTCCCCATCTCTGTCAACAGTTGCTGAGTACTCGACAGAGCAAGTCAATGCCTTCAATGAGTACAGAAAACCCACAAGTGGACCTTATGCTGAGACTTACAATCCGGTGTGGCGGAATCACCCTAATTTCTCTTGGAAGCATAATCAGCGACTTAATCAGGGAGGTACGTCCACTCAAGCTTAGAATCAGTTCCGACCATCTCACCAAGCTCAACCGCCTACTTATCAGTCCTCCACTCAAGTGCCACAGCTTGCACCACAGTCATCATTGGATGACACCTTGAAAGCAATCATGCAAGAGTTGAAGAATACTAACATGAGCAATAATCAAGCTATACAAGAGCTCAAGAATTCCAACTCCTAAGCCATACAAGAGCTGAAGAATGCCACCATGACCAATAGGAGAAACATACAAGAACTTAAGAATGAGTTCGGGGACTCAAAGAACTTCTCTCATCAAGCTGTCAAAGATGGAAGGGCAAATTGCCAATGCTACAATCATACCGGTATACTTAACGCTTGCCAACCTAAGGGCATGGTATCTACTCCTTAAGCTATTGATCTCCTTAAGCAACGAATTTGGCATGATATCTACTCTAATTCTTTTCTTTCTCAAAGGATTCAACATGGTATCTACTAAATTGTTTTTCAAGAAAGCATAAATCTATGAAAACCAATAAACATATGAAACCTAGGGTAAGGTATCTACTCCTGGTTTTCCATGTTTATTAATCTACGAACCCGTGATGAGGTTCTTTTCTCACTTTACTAGGTCCAAGACTCGGCCATCCAAATTGACACAAATAACAAATCCAAACACATGCATATGTTGATGAGGCACATTCATATGAGAAATTCAATCAAATAGAAAATAATCAAGTTAAGTATCCCAAAATATAATTACAGCAAATGCGCCAATATTGAAATCCTAAAGAGACATGATTAGGGCTTCAATCTAGCCCCTACCAAAAATATTAGTTACACATAATGAAAATAAAAAGGAAAAGAAGAAACCGAAAATACGTCTTGCTTGAGCCTCCAATTTCTCTCCCAAAACTCCTCTATAAAATTCTCTAATTTTCTCAATGCTTAAAGGTCTATTTATAGGATTAGGAGAACCCTAGAAGCTCTAGAAACCCTAGGAAAAGCGTGGTTCAATCTCCTAGTCCAAAAGGGAGACTGCCTAATCTGATGTGGAAAAAGGGTTCTGCTGCATGTGGGCACTCGAGTCTGCTCGATCCCATGTAGGTGCACTTGAGCGCATGCCTGTGCTCGATCCTACCTCTTGTGCGCTCGAGCTTGGCTGCTTGTCTGATCGAGCGCTGGTGCGCTCAATCCTAGTGGCTTGTGCGCTCGAACACTAATGCGTTCGAGCCTAGCTTGGCCTGCGATCAATCCCATAGCATCCAGCTTTTCCAAAAATGACTTTCAAGTCTAAAACTTGCCAAAAACGACTTCTTTTCTTCAAAATCCTAAAAACTGCACGAAAACACAAAAACTACACAAAAGATCAAATAATAACAAAATTAAGAGCTTAACATATGTGAATTAAGGGACTTGAATATGCAATATTCAGCACTTATCATTCGCCCCTAAAGTACCCGAACGTTCGCTGACTCTCTGAAAAGTAATTTTAACCCATTCTCTACCTTTTTCAACGGAGAGTGTGCCCCAAGCCTCTATATAAGCCCCTACCATCGACCCTCAGCCCCTCCTCACACCAAAAGACCATAACCCTAGAGTGATGAGTGATTTTGAAAGAGAAGGAGGAAGCCTTGGTGGAGTTTTTCCATCATCAAGGTATTTTCATGTCCAATCCCTTAACCTTCATGTTATTCTTACTGCTTTCTTAGTATTACAAGTTTTAACAATGCCTTGACAAGTTCTTGTACCTATTTTTTCACAAAGACCAAAAATGTTTTAAAGAGTTTTCAACCCGCCTTTTATTGCTTTAAGTTTGCATGTTAGCATGATATGTTACTTTGCATGTGTCCATTAGGAGCCTAGGATGAGATGAACCACACCCTAGAAGCATAGGACCTTATTTGTATGGCCGAGAGCTTTTACTCTTTGGCCGAACGTTCGCCCCTGAGGTCGAACGTGCCCGAAGAGTAGGACATGTTAAGTGCTAAAATATTCATATTTTTAGCCATTAACTTACATGTTTTAATCCTTTTAGTTTTAGTTAATTCATGCCATTTTAGTTCCTTTATGTGTTTTCCTTGTTTTTGTAGGCTTCTGGAAGAAAAGGAAGTAAATCTGGAAGATTTGGGCTCAAAGAGAGAATCTTGGAAAAGTAGAGTTTCTGGTAGTGTGATCGATCGCAGGAGATTTGCGATCGATCGCACTTGCGATCAATCGCACCCGTGCGGTAGAGAATTCTAGAAGCTGCGGACAAACTCTCTTTCCTTCCATATTAGGGTTTTCCAACTCCCACTTGTAATAGGAATAAAACCCTACGAATTTCCTAGGTTTACTAGTGTAACAAGGACTTCTAAAGCCCTTTAAATAGACCTCTAAACCTTGAGAATAAAGAAGCTGGAAAACACACTTTCCAAGGAGAAGAATTGGAGCTTTTCAAGTTCAAGTTTTGGGTTTATTATTTTCCTTTCTTTTATTTTCTTTTATGAAGATGTTTAACATCAAACTTATGCGTAACTAATTTATTTAGTAAGGTTAGATTGAAGCCCTAGTTATGTTTAGTTAATATTCAATACTGGCGCCTTTGTGATGATCATGTTGTAGTATTTAACTTGATTAATTCTTGCTTTTATGCATTGCTCATATGTGTGTGCCCGATCAACATATGCATGTAGCATGGACTAGTTAGTTAAATCAATTTGGATGACTGAATCCTGGGTTTAACAAAAGTAACAAAGGAAATCCACACCGGATTCTTGGGTTAATCAACATGGGAAACCGAGAGTAAACACCCATGCCCTAGGCCTCATGTGTTTGTCGATTTCCACAGAATTATGCTTTCTTAAAGAACAACTTAGTAGACATTCATGTTAAATCCTTTAAGAAAGAAAAGAATTAGAGTAGACACCCATGCCTAATTCATTGCTTAGGAAAATCAATAGCTTAAGGAGTAGACACCCATGCCCTTAGGTTGACAAACATTAGATATACATAATATGATCAAAGCATTGGCATATTGATATATTATCTAAATATAATTAGTGGTGGATGTCAATGCCCTACCTTTTTATTATTATCAACTCAAATCCAATCTTTGTTTTATTTTACTTTTGAAATTTATTTTAGACAAAATTTAGCAGTCCTCGTGGGAATGACCCCATACTTGCACCCTATACTACTATGTTGACCTCGTGCACTTGCGGGTAAAACATACAATAATTTGCCTATTAATTTAGGTAGATATTTGTAACAACAAGTTTTTGGCGCCGTTGCTAGGGATTGCGGCAAATTTTGTTTAGAATTAATTTCCTTTAGTTGTGTTATTTTAATTTTCAATTTTCAATTTTGATTTTTCCGTTAATTTATTTATTTTTTAAAATTTTCTGTTTTTCTAATTTTTTTTTTTTCGCAGTTCCTATTTTGCCTTTGGAGGTGCGCTCGAGCGTCCAACCAGGGCGATTGAGCGCACCAATGCGATCGAGCGAACCTTATGGTAAGATCGATCGTACATCCAAAGAGCAGCACAGTTACTGCACTAATTATAGATCTGATTTTTTTTTCTTTTCTTTCATGCAGGGTCATTCGAGAATGTCTTATAATGAGACAAATTTCTAACAAATTTAATGGGCATAAGAACACATCATTCTCTAGACCACGACCACTATTTTGATTCCTGTAACCCAACATGGAGCCAACAGTCAAATCTCTCGTGGCAAGCTCAAGCTCCCAGAATTCATGCTTAACAATCTCATGGACTGCAACATCACTCATATCAACAATTCTATGATCATGCATAGAATTGCATGATCATAACTTTTGCTACGAGTCTCGGAATTGTGCATGCGACCCCTCCGAAAAGCTCTTTTCGAGACAAACATCATGGTGTCCATTCCAATATTTTTGAGTGCCTTCTTGGGATTCGAAAATCTAAGATTTCCCTCTTAAGATGGTGTTTCCAATGCTTTCTCGTCCTTTAGGAATTATTCCTGAACCTTCACACCGTAATTGATCACATACTCATTGGTTACCATGTATAAGCTGATTCTTCAATTCTACAGGCATCGGTACCTTTGTTGAACATTCAGTGCAATAGTAAATTCTTAAAAAGTCAAAGGTCTTACACTTTACCCAATGAGAACCAACCCTAACATCATAATTATAGTGTATTTTACCCTAATTTATTTTCGGGGTATTACACAAATAGTGGGCTATTGTAGGTGAGATCTGAGAATCACAATGCCAATTGTTTTCTTCTTAGAAAGGAGGTGCCAAAATAAAAGAGAAAAAAGAAAAGGTACTACTATGGAAGAGAGAAAATAGAGACCAACTGTCGTCTTGTCCCAGCAAAAGAAGAGTTTGTATTTCTATTTTTTGAATTTTCTTTTGGGGAATAATCTCTATTGTGTGATAATGAAATTTAGGTGTATTGCGGCTTCGGGTTCTGAGTGATTTTCTCTCTACTATATTTTTGTATTCTATCTTTTATAGTGAATTTGTTCGGGATTGTCTCTGCCAATGGATGTACCTCACATTGAGGGAACCACTTAAATGTTGGTGTTATTTTGTGTGTGATTGTCTTTGCCTTATTTACCGTAATTGTGATCGTTTTTGCACAATAATGATCATTAGAAAAAAGATAAATTTTGAATAATATTATCATTAGGAAATGACAGTTTCAAAAATATGATTGTTGGTGAAAGAGTAAAGAAATAATAGTTAAATGAATTAGTGAAAATAGATAGCTAAAATATTGAGTCAAAATATAAATACTTTAAGAAAATGGGTAACCAAAATAAAAAAAAAATATTTGTTGAGCTGAATACAAATACTTCTTCAAAATATGGTCTGTCAAATTTGGCTATGATCTTGTCAAGTTTCTTTTTTCCCCAAATGTTGTCAAGTGGATATGTCACATTAGTGTATTCAAAAAGGTAGTGTGATACACATTAAAAACAAGGCTCTGATTGATTGGTCCTTAGGACACATGGGGTTGTTCTTTAGTTTACGTCCAAAAAAGATATTTAGCTGGTCTAAGTTTGCATCATGTGCCTTTTATATGGATCTTTTAAAAAAGAATATTTTTAATTTCTAAAATCAGACACAGATCCTTCTATACATATAGATGCATTGATAAATAATGTATCATTTGAGAATATAATTCTTACTATTCATCATAAAGAAATTAAAGAATAAAATTTCAAAAGATACAATTGAAAGGAATGGGAATATGGTTAGTACTAGGTTTATATCTTATTAATTAACCAGAAAGTAAAATGTTGACTCCATAGTTTTTTTTTTTTCTAAGCTGTTGACTCCATATATAGTTTATGAGTAAGCCCCCCAAGAATAATATTAAATAAAAATAATAATAAAAATAAAATAAAAATAAAACTCAAATAGGATGAATATGGTGTTAAATCACCATTTGTTCCAAAAATTTAAATCACAACTTATCACAAAAGTTTAAGCTAATAAAAAAACAAAAAATTATTATTTAATTAATATTTTAACTTTACATGTGGTCGGACTTAAATTTTTTCTTACTAAGTGAGGCTAAACACATATAAAATCTAATTCAAATATGAGATGAATGATAAAAACAAAATTTGAAATTAAAATATTTGTTATAATATATACTATATTAAATTACCACTTGTACTAAAATATAAAACTTTTAAGATAAATAATAATTTATCACATAGGTATTGTACTTAATCAAATAATATATATATATATATATATATATATATATATAACATCAATCCGAGAGAAAATCAAATGTCAGACACTCACCCCTAAAAATAATGGTGTCATCTCTTTGTGAGACCAAAACTATCCAAGTTATCTCCTACCACGTGTCTGCATTAACTATTAAGAGTGTGTTAAGCGGCCCCACTAGAGCTTAAGATAGTCCCAATCAGAAGTTCATCTTGGAAAGGCAAAGTTGGTTTGGTAAGACTCACAAAAAAACAAGAAATCTCACTTCACAATCTATAAACCACTCCTTTTTATTTCTTCATGCTTTTGGAAGGCAACTTGCAGTTATTTGAGATGGGTATAATGCTTGTTTTATGCTATCCATAACATTAAATAATGTCCTTAATAGTGAAGCTTGTGTTGAAAGGAGATAGGGTTTTGAGGTTGATGGCTGTGTGGATCCACGTGCTCATGTGTTGATAGGGGTGGAGAAACGCCTTAACACAAGCCATTTGAATCTTGATGCATGTGAAGTCACCATATATACACCTCTTTCTCTCTCTCTCTCTCACGTGTGAGTGTTGGCTAATTGCACTCATTAGTCGCACTAGATATGAGCAATAACAGTCATACATATTAAAAGCTAGCTAGGATGGACAAAAGAAAGGAAAATAGTTTAAAATGCTTTTCATTTTCAATCGCTTTCCTTATCTTGCTTCTCTTCCATCTAAGATCAACCATGGAATCTTAAAAATATAGGGTGATTAGAAAGAAAGAAAAAACAAAAAACAAAAAACAAAAAAAAAACACAACCTACAAGATTTTAATTGACGCAATTAGGCCTAGTTTTTGCAAGAAAAATGATAAAAGATCATTCTTCGACTCATTTTTTAGCTATTTTTGTATAGTAGACGGGTGAATCTATAATTAAATTTGTAAAATAAATAGTTAAAAAAATGAAATGTGTCTCTTTTTTTGCTGTGCATATTAATTAATAAAAAAATACAATTAACATAAAGTGGATATATAGCTCTCACACCACACGATTTAATTGTACTATATGCTTTCATTTTTCAAGATTTCTCCCTTTTGACTAGTCTCCACTCCAGAAACCAATTTCAAAGATGAAGGACAATCAATAATTATTAATGTACAAAGGTCATAGTGGTGAACTATTGAAGCCTCAGCCACATTCAAGTAAACAGGTTAACAACGATGAGTCTTTGCAATCTGACGAGAAAAATGATTATCCTTTCCATTTAAATTTCTTTCCATGGGAGAACATACTAGAAAAAAGAAAAAGAGTAAAAAAGAGTGTAAATTTATCTTTTTCTTTCTTAATTACCTTCTTTTTTTAATTCTCTGAGTTTTATGTGACCCTTCTAAAAATACTGGACTGGATGAATGTCTTGTTTATTCTTATGTGGGCATTAATGAGAATTAGCTTTTGTTTGTACATTTGGAGGCACGAGTGTGAGAGCATCATTTCCAAGTTGTATGGGATGGTACACTCTTCATTATTAATTTTGTATGCATAAAAAGGAAGCTTTATGCATGTTAGGTATCTAATTAATGATGCTCCCAACTGATGTTTCAAGCAGGAGACAAGAAGGCATAAAAAATATTGGGAGAATTTTAGAAATTGACAAAAAAATAAAAAATAAAAAATAATGTGACTCATGTGAGTTGTACACCTTTTATACTCGGTGGTTTTTGTATTCTTTTCTATTATATACTTTAGCATGTGCTGTAAATTATCTAAAAGGATCACAAAAAAAAAAAAAAAAAAAAAAAAAAAAGATAAATTTAATTTAATAAAGAAGCTTCTGCTTATTAAACATTCTTTGATATCCAATTTAATTTCCATTGATGTGATCTTGGACCAGAAGATCCATTGATGAGTAGATGTAGGGTTGTGGCTTCCATGCATGTCCAACTAATTGATGCTTGAATATGCCGTATGTCAGTACCTAGCTAGCTATGACCCATGTCCTTTAATCATCCATGTCTAGCATATATATATATATATATATGAAAAATGCTATATATAGTTGAAGCATGATGAATATAATCTTTGATGGTCCATCCATGATCCATCCATCCCCACACCCTCTTCATTGCTACACAAGGTGAAGAAAACTTTTGAGAGAAACAAATAAATCACATGGTTTATATATAGGATAGGGTGGAGAAATTCAAAGTTGAAGACCAAAAATAAGATATTTAGTGGGCGGGTGGGGCATCAAAGTTGGTGATGAGAAAATAATAATGAATTATGGGACGCAACGCTAGGGTGATGAGGGTGGGAAAGAAGAAACAACCGGCAATCAAATCCATGTTTCTCAAGTACCAAACAATGAGCCATTTTCCGCCATTGAGATCGCCAGAGTTCCAGTTGGGAAACAACTCATTGGAGCACTAGCAACCGGCCCCCACAGCTGCTCATGTCCTCTATGCATGCATGGCGCAATGCTTGTATGCTCCCCTATCCTATCAAAATATGTGTCACACCAGCAAACCATGTGCCTGCACCTGCCCATACCATCTTTCTTTCTTTCTTTAATCCCACCCTAGAACTTTCAACTATATTCATTTTTCCTTGTTGGTGACAGGGGATCATCGACTTGAAAGCTCTGCTTTTTTTTGCTTTTTTCTTAAAGTTGAAGTCTAAGTAGAGCTGTGCATATTGATGAATATTAATGGAATCTTCAATGGTGTGAATGGGAAATCTTGAAGTTTACTCTACATTCTTGAATAGTTGTGTCTGTGTGTGATTGATATGATGGATCATATATATATATATATATATATATATATATATATATATATATATATGGATGCTATTGGCAGGAAAAGATCTAGAAGATGCTTAAAGTAAAACCTTTTTTGTCAATAATTAATCGTGTTTCATGGAGTACAACCAATTTGTAGGATGCATATATAGGAAGGTACACTGGCTTTTATTATATAGAATTAATGGTTGCAAGTGTACAACCAATTTGAATCCATGACAGCTAGAGCTTGATCTACAGTTTACTGCAAGTGTAGCTTTAGTCACTTAAATGTATATCTCCTAATTCGTAAGCAAAATTAATAATAAAAGAGACCTACTACGTATGTATAAATCTTGTACATCAGCATTTATGTATGAAAAGGGATAAGATAAGGTTGAGTTGGAATGTAATTCTAACTCATTAAGATTAGATTATTTAAATTAGTATTCGTTTATTTGAACTTAGGATTAGGATTAATTATGAGTTCTTATCAATTTAGGTGTTATCTTATTAGATTATTGTATTTCTATTTAAAGGTCATTTGGTTGTTAATGGGAATCGGACAATTAGTCAAATTGTGGTCTTCTCTTATCCTGAGTGGAGTATTGTCGTGTTCTTCTACTCTAAATGAATAATTATGTTCTCTCATATCAATGTACATCAACATATGTACAAGAGATGTATATAAAAAAAATAAAAAAATTCTCATAATAAAAAATTAACTCTGAACAAACCACAAAATTTAATTGCACACAGTGCTTTTTCCTTCCCATATTCTTTTGAGTTGAACTTATCACAACCTGGGGAGAATAAATACTTCTCACAATCAGGGTGAAAAAATATTAACCAAGAAGCAACTCTTGGTAAAGAGCACCACTGCATCTATAAAATGATGCAGTGGTCCATAGTTAGGTTGCCTTTTGCCCTCTCCAGAATTCTCCAATGTAATAAGCATCCAAATGGGAAATTATTGTCTCCAATTTCGTTCAAGATCCATTAGTGGTATCAGAGCCTCATCTTAGAGCCTGTTTGGGATTGCGTTTCAGAAATAGAGCTTTTAAGTCAAAAAGCGCTTATTAGCAAAAGCTTCATTTTTAAGTTTTTGTCAAAAGTACGTTTTGGCAATTTTTAGGCTTTTTAAACCTTTAAAAGCGCTTTTAATCTTTTTATCAAACGAGTGCCTTTTTTTGTTTCAAACGGACCTTTTGAATGTTAAACAGACTTTTAAACCCCTCAAAATCCCAAATAAGCCCTTAATGTCTCAAGAGGGAGAATCCTATCACATGTTGTCCAAAATAGACAAGACAATCCATAGATAAGTTCTTGCATTTTATAATTTCCAACAAGATTTTGAAAACTCAAGCAAGCGACCTTTGCAAGAGTAATGCTAGGGACCATCTTTTATTCTCCTAAAGCTGATGTACCTTTTAAAATCACCATTAAATTTTAGATGAATCATACTTGAATTTTGATCTATGGTGATTTTGAAAGCCACATCAGCTTTACGAGGATAAAAGATGATCTCTAACATTACTCCATTTGCAAGTAACTCTTGGAGGATTGCATAAATTGTACGACGTTCAGGATGAATATTGGAGAAAAATCTCATAAAATCCTCCATTGCAGAAGACAAGGGACGTTTTGCAGAAAGTTTTTTCTATGAAAAAACCAAAAACAAATCCTCCACTGGGCATTGAGGATGTTAACCCCAATCTAAAATTTTCTTAAGAAGTCACTAGAAGAGATGAATGTTAAAGTATTGACTAAATAATTAAATTTATGTCTTCCTATCAGCTAAAGCTTTTGGGACAAGTGATGACTTAACATGGTATTAGAGCCAAAAGTCTTGAGTTTGAATCCTAACTCCACAGTTTACTTCCCTCACTTCAATTAAATATTTCGCCTGGTGGGTCTCACCTATTAAAAATGAGTTTAAGCCTACACGTAAGAGGAAGTGTTAAAATATTTATTAAATGATTAAAATTCAATTCTTCCTATCACCGTAAGCTTTTGGAACTAGTTATAATTTTAACAATAGAAAAATATATATAAATTTAATCATTTAATCAATACTTGAACATAGGAAAGTTCACAAAATTTGTAGTCTTGTGTTTTGAATGCGTTTGTGCGTCGAAAGGTTGAAGAAGACACAATGGTTGGTCAAACCGATGGAATTGGACAATGTTGTTTCGAGCCCGAGGTTCCTATCTCTTAATGCGCAAGACAATGTTGTTTTTGTCCAAGCCCCAAACGACATCACTCCACATAGGTTATTAGAGCCGACCAAAAACACACACATGTTGCCGTTTTGGGCCCATCCCTTAACCCCAAAACAAATATTTTGCATTATATTGATTTTTGAATCTTATAGAAAGAGATACTGTTTCATTATACCAAATTTTGTGGAGAGGGAGATTAATTCTCTTTGTCGCTTTAGGGGTCTAAATTCATTGAGAATTACAATGACCATTGGTGAAAGTCCAAGAGATCTATGGCCTCTAGATTTTTATCACTACACTTATTTGAGAAATGTTCGAATGGTAGATAATGAAAAAAATAGGAAAGTCGCTTCATCGTCGTTCAAATGATCCATGTTAGTAAAGCCCATCCTAACAATCTGAGGACTATTCGAACAATGACAATTTGCAAGTGAGTCAAATGAGGCAAAGTAGCACATAAATGAGAGAGCTTATTTAAGGCCATAGGATAAACCTTAGATGCCTTATTTTTGTTCCTCATCATCCTAAACACCACAGAGAGAGAGAGAGAGAGAGAGAGACGAGTTTTGGAGTCTTTATGCAGAAAGGTAAACTCTTTGCCCTAGCCTTGTAGTATTTTGTTGTGCAAAATACTACCTAAATTAATAGATAATATTTAGTACGTTTTAACTCGCAAGTGCACAAGATCAAAACAATAGTATAGCAAGTAAATACGAAATCATTCCCACGATGATTGGTAAATTATGTTTAGAAGTAATTTCCTATTTAATTAAAAGATAAAATTCAATTGTCACGATTGAATTCAATAAAATAAAAGATAAACAAGAACAAAAAAGGATTAGGATTTTGATATCCACTGTTGTGCAAATTTATTTCACTCGCAAGTGCACGAATCAATTGTAGTTTAATGGATTGCAAGTGCGAGGTCGAACCCACAGAGAATTGTATTTTTGAAAGAGCAATTTAAATCTAAACTAATTAAATCCTAACCTAGTTCCAAAAGGGTTTTGAATTTTGGTTTTAAAAATTAAAAGATAAACATAAACTAAATAAAACAAAAGATAAAGACTAAGGTTTAGGAATCTACACTCACCGAATCATAACAACATACTCCATATCCATCAATATTTATCCGAAGTTCTCACAATTTAAATCTTATGTATGATTTACTATGCTTCAAAGAATTAATCAAAATCATCCCATGTATCCATTCATTGCCCAAATCACAAAAGGAATTCAAATTCAATTGAAACACCAGATGTATCCGTAGAACAAATCACAAGGGATATCCAATTTTTATGAGTTAAAAACCAAGCAATCAATCATATGAAATTATCTTAAATCATCACATGTATCCTTGAATCACAAGAGATATCCAAGAATCACTCCACACATTGATTAGAAGTAAAACAATTGAAATATAAAACTCAATAAAATCGGATAAATAAAGACTTACATAAAAGTGATGTCATTCTTCATCGGTGAGGCTTCATCCCCAACCTTAGTTGGGAATTTAGTTCCACATAAAAATAAAATCTAAACCTAAACCTAAACCTAAAGAAAAACTAAACAAAAGAATTTTGCTCTCTAGGATTGTGTCCTTTAATTGCGGGGCGATTTTGGATTAGAAACCGTCCAAATTAGGAAAATCATATTTCATAATAAATTGTATTATTTTGCGTTAGCTTTCCAATGCCATTTGAATCACTTCAATCCGATATTTGAGAAGAAAGTTACAGTCAAAATACTGAGACGTATGCAAAATCTAAATTTGAATCCGATCCGAAATCTTATCCAATCTGATCTTTTATCCAATTTAATCTGATTTAACCTATTTCTTGGATTTGGTTAGACTTAACCACATCATCTAGGTCTTTTCAAAGTATTCTTTCTTCCAAACTTTGCATTTTTCCCTTTAAAACTATAGTTTTTCTTCAATGACCTACAAAATACTAAAAACATAAAACTAACACAAAATATTAAATAACGACACAACTAAAGGATTAAATAATGTAAATAAAGGGGTCCAAATATGCAATATTTGGCACTTATCATCCACCACTAATTATATTCAATTAATATAACAATATGCCAATGCTTTGATCATGTTATGCATATCTAATGTTTGCCAACCTAAGGGCATGAGTGTATACTTCTTAAGCTATAGATTTCCCTAAGGAACAAGTTAGGCATGGGTGTATACTCTAACTCTTTTCTTTCCTAAAGGATTTAGCATGGTATATACTAAGTTGTTCTTTAGAAAAGCATATGTTCTATGAAAATCGACAAACACACGAGGCTTAGGGCATGGGTGTATACTCCCGGTTCCCCATGTTGATTAACCCAAGAATCGCGATGTGAATTCTTTTGTTACTTAAGTTAAACCCAGGACTCGGTCATCCAAATTGATCTAACTAACTAGTCCATACCACATGCACATGTTGATCAGGCACACACATATGAGGAATTCATGCAAGCAGGTATTAATCAAGTTAAATAGCACAACAAGATCATCACAAAGGCGCCAATATTGAAATATTAACAAAACATAACTAGGGCTTCAATCTAGCCCGAAATAAAATATAAACTACATAATAAAAATAAAAGGGTGGAAGAGAAGAAAAACTCAAACTCCTCTTGATTCAGCCTTCAGTTCATTTCCACAGCTTGTGCCTCTTTCTCCACACCTATTCCTAGAGGTTAAGAGGTCTATTTATAGGATTTAGAAGTCCTTGTTACACAAGTAAACCTAGGAATTTCGTAGGGTTTTAATCCTATTACAATCGGGAGTTGGAAAACCCTATTATGGAAGGAAAGGGAGTCTGTCTGCAGCTTCTAGAATTCTCCAGCGCACAGGTGCGATCGATCGCAACCCGTGTGCGATCGATCACACTACCAGAAACTCCAATTTTTCCAAAATTCTCTCTTTGAGCTCAAATTTTCCAAATTTACTTTATTTTCTTTCAAAAGCCTACAAAAAGGAAGTAAAATGACCTAATTAACCAAAACCAAAGGATTAAAACATGCAAGTTAAATGCTGAAAATATGAATATTTTAGCACTTATCATATTTCGGTTTTTCTCACATAATTAAGTTATTTTCGTAAGTCTGTGTGTGAGAGTTAGGATATTTGGTGGTAAAGTTAAGGTTTTCTTATAAAAGGTTCTAACTTTAGGGTTATAAACTTATATTTTGAAGAGGATGTGTCCTAGAACGTTTTCAACCTTGCAAAAGAATTCTATTTGTAGCTTAGTAAGGATGTTTGGTGATACTTGTTTAGCGCATTTTTGGTGCTACTTGTTTAGTGTTTGGAAATAAAATGAAAGAATGATCCACTTACTATCAACGTGAGGATGCCAATGTTGTTTATAAAATGTGAAGGGACTGGAATCCAACCACTTACACAAACGCACAACACTGCAACAATTTAAACTAGAGTTATATAGCAATTAAAAATATCAAACCACACACAATCATCACAATGATTTTGCTTAACAATGTGGAAACCCTTTGAACATCTCAAAGATAAAACTACTACGGCGCTGCCAAAACCCAAAAAAAAAACTCACTATAGAAAAATCAATGTACATGCATAGTAAACTTACAACCCTTGCAAAATTACTAATACAATCTGCACACAAGCAAACTCCTCGCTTGTCTCCTTGTGTCCCTAATAGACTCCAACTCTTTATTGGCGAAACTTTTACATGTGAACTCCATATCGACCCACAATAGACTTCAATCGGTTGAAGGTATGTATGGTGGTGTGGTTTGAATAAAAAAACTCCAAGATAGGGAAAGCATTGAAGGCTCTAACTAAACTATCTTAGCTCATCAGAAGATTAAAGCAAAGATCCCTCTTAAAGAGCTCTAGAACACTCTTTTGATTGGCTTGCTTAACTTTGAAAGTGGGCATCCTTAACTAAGGAACAAAAATACCTCCATCAGTTCCTAAAGTTGCCCAAGAAATAGGTCAACTCTCCAATCATGCTCATCTCGAAAGCTTTCTTCATTTTCGAGGCAAAATTATAAGCATGCAAGTCAACAGTAGCACCAAAAAGTATGTCATCCACTTATATCCAAGTAATCAACATATTCTTGCTGCTTTTACAGATGAACAAAGTACAATCAACTTTGCCTCTAAAAAAGCCATGGTCTAGGAGATAAGCAATGAGTTTCTCATACCATAATCTTCATGCTTGCTTCAATCCATACAAGGCTTTCTTTAACTTGTAAACATGATCCAAATGAAAATGATCCTTGAAGCCTTTATGTTGCTCGACATGGACTTCTTCTTGAAGGAGACTATTTAAGAAAGCGCTCTTTACATCCATCTTATATAGCTTGAATTCCAAATTGCAAGAAATACCTAGTAAAATCCAAATTGACTCAAGTCTAGCAACTAGTGCAAAAGTCTCATTAAAATCAATGCCTTCAACTTGGGTGTAACCTTGAGCTACTAATCTGCCTTTGTTTCTCACAATTGTACTACTATTGTCAAACTTATTCCAAAGTATCCATTTGGTACCAATGACATTGTGCTTAGTAGGTCTAGGAACTAAAGTTGAAACATCATTACGAGTGAACTAATGTAGTTCCTCATACATTTCATCCACCAAACTCTCATCATTCGAAGCCTCCTTAACCTTTTTAGATTCAATGTGAGATAACTAGCACATGTGAGACACTTGGTTGACTACTTTATTCTTCAGCCTTTTTCCTTCATCCAAATCACCTAAGATGTTTTATTTTAGATGATTCAAACTTATTTGGGATGGAGGTTCTTTAGACAACATTTTATGCTTAGAAGTTGATGGTTCTTCACTTTCAGAATTTGAACCCGATTTTTCGATGCTATCTTTAACAACCTTCTCCCCGGCCCTCGGCCCTCACTGTGTGCCTCTATGGTATCATCATCAACCACCATATTGATGGACTTCATCATAATTTCATTTTTCTCATTGTAGACCCTATAAGCTCGACTTGACAAGGAATACCCAATAAATATCCCTTCATCACTTTTATTGATGAACTTAGTAAGATTTTCCTTATCTCGTAGAATGTAGTACTTGCTTCCAAAAATTGGAAGTACTTGATAGTTGCTTCATCTCCCTCCATATTTCATATGGGGGTTTTTTTTTTTTCGGTTCCAAGTCTTAGGTAGACCCTATTGATTGATGATGTGGCAGGTTGTGTTAACGGCTTTTCCCCTAGAAGTGAGTGGCCAAATTCTTGAAGTGAATTATTGCACATTTCATTTCTTGGAACACTCTATCCTTCCTCTCAACACATTTTGTTGTGGAGTGATGGGGGCTCAGAATTCCCACTTGATCCCATGCTCTTCGTAGTAGTCTTCAAAGGCAACATTTTCAAACTTTCATCTGTTTTCTAATCTGAAAAGGCCCACATAATATCTTCTCAACTTTTCCTACCTTGGCCAGCACAAGATGAGTTCCTTCTTGAAAGCCTTGGTAAGATCCCTAAAGTTCAGGTGCCCCAAGAGTTGATGCCACAATTCAACTTCATCTAACTTGACACTGTTGCAACTTATAGTGGTACCTTTCCCAACTCCATAACAATTGTCAGATGCTCTTTGTCGTCCTAAAATCCATTACCCATTATCATTGAAGACATTGCACTCTTTCTTGGAGAATTAAACCACTAGGACATCACCATAATTTGGTTGTTGCAGAACAATTTTGCCTTGAAGACTTTGACATAGAGGACCTCGTGTAGCTTTGGCAGATCCTGAATCTTGATGGTGCCCTTGCCTTTGAGTACTTGTGACTAGCTGCCATCTTCAAAAGTGACATTACCACCCATGCACTCTTTCAGAAGTTTAAAGATAGATTTGTCCTCCTTTGACATGTGTTTAGAGTAGGCATTGTCGAGATACCAATGACAGGTATCAAGCACTTTAAGAGCAGTGTGAGCAACCAAACAAGTGTGGTCATCATTTTTCACTCAAATTCCATTAGAATAAATTAGAGACAAGTCATTAAGTCTAGTGCTTATGAGCTTGACCTGCTCAATCAAGGCTGTTCTGATTTTCCTAACCAAGTTCGTCTCTCCTATGAGCATTCCATTGAGTCCTAGGTTCTTGGGATCTTAAAAGAAAGTAATTTGGTCTAATGTGACCTGTGATCCCACAATAATGAGAAAAGCTTGTTTTCTAAAGGGAATTATAGATTTGTGTTTCACACAATCATGCATTTTAATCCAAGCAAGTTTTCAACCTTAAAATCCCCAATTTCACAAGCTTAGCAACATGGTCTTTGTTCTTGCTAACATAAGCATGTGAGGTATAGGCAACAAGTTTACTCCAATTCAACCTAGAAATCCTAACTATACTTTTCAATCTCTCACTTGTGAATTCGTTATAAAGTATCTTGGTTTCACACAAATCTTTTTTAAGAGAATTTATCCTGTCAATTAACAAAGCATTCTCATATTTAAGAACATTGCAAACATCACAAGCATTTCTCAAATCAAGTACCAAGCAACTTTTTTAAATGTCAATTCCTTTGAGCTTTTAAAAAAAAAAAATTTAAAAATTGTTCAAATCAACTAATACAGAAAAATCCTCAAAGAGGTCGTAATAGGAAATTTTCAATTCATCCATTTCCTTAGAGTCACTAACGGAAAATTCTAAAGGATTAGAGTCACGAGACTCTTGGATGCTACTAGCAGACATCGTGAAAGCCTCAAAATTTTCAAATTGATACCATTTGTCGCTCGTATCAAGTGCATTTGTGGGTGTCAACTCTATGACAATATAAATAAAAATAAATAAATAAAAAAAGACCCGGGACATGAGTCTAAAAGTGAGTGAATCTCGCTCTCATACCCAATTGAAGGGACTGGAATCGGACCTCTTACACAAATGCACAATAATGTAGAAATTCAAACTAGAGTTAGTGAGCAATTAAGAATATCAAACCACACAAACAACATAATGACTTTGTTAAGGAAGTGGAAATCATTTGAACATATCAAAGGTAAAACCACTCCGATGCAGCCAAACCTAAAAAATCACTTACTATAGAATAATCAATGTATATGTATAGTAAAACTTACAACCCTAATAAAATTACTAAGACAATCCACATGCAAACAAACTCCTCACTTGTCTCCCTATCTCCTCGATAGACTCCAACTCCTCATTAGACAATCTACTACACCTAAACTCCTTACTGACCCATGGTAGACTTCAAGCGGTTGAAGATTTGTATAGTGGTGTGGTTTGAATCACAAAACTTCAAGAGAGGGAAAGAACTAAATGCTCTTAACTAAACTCTCTTGGCTCATCATAAGATCGAAGAAAATGTTCCTTCTTAAAGGACTCTTAACCACTCTTGATTGGCTTGCTTAACCTTTGAAAATAGGCATCCTTAACTATTTAGCTCAGTACCAATCAGCTTCAGCTTAGTGCAAATATCCCTAGAACGTAAAGATGGCCAGAAATGCTCACTATGGTTTCATCACTAGCTTTTAGTGATAGCTCACAGCGTCAGCACAAACTAGGTGATAGAGCTTTCTAGACTTCTTAGAAAGCAAGCAACATTAACATAGACCAGGTGTCGGTCCAAGAGACGGAACTATTTGGAAGTCCCTGGAGTAGGCAGCATTAACACGTCATAGTGACTATCCAAGTGACGGTGCTCTCGAGAGTCCACTAGGACAACTAGCATCAACACATCAAAGTGACGGCCTTGGAATGTCGAGTGTTGCAAGCTGAAACAGAACAGAAACAGAGAAGTAAATGGAAAACTAAAAAAAATATTTTTCCTTTTGATAAAAATAGAATTAAAATTAAAAATTAAAATAACCAACTAAAGGAAAATAATTTTAAACAAAATTTAACACAATCCCCGACAACGGCGCCAAAAACTTGTTGTGTCAAATACCCACCTAAATTAATAGGCAAATACTTGGTACGTTTTACTCGCAAGTGCACAAGATCAAACGATAGTATAGCAGGCAAATACGAAATCATTCCCACGAAGATTGGTAAATTATGTTTAGAAGTAATTTCCTATTTAATTAAACATATAAAATTCAATTGTCACGATTGAATTTAAAATAAAAGATAAACTAAAATTAAAAAGGATTAGGGTTTTGATATCCACCACTAATCAGACTAAGTAAGACAACAATATGTCAATACACCAATCATACCGGTATATTTAATATTTGCCAACCTACGGGTATGGGTGTCTACTCCTTAAGCTATTGATCTCCCTAAGCAACGAATTAGGCATAGGTGTCTACTCTAATTCTTTTTTTTCTTAAAAGATTTAGCATGGGTGTATACTAAGTTATTCTTTAAGAAAGCATAAATCTGTGAAAATCGACAAACACATGAGGCCTAGGGCATGGGTGTCTACTCCCGGTTTCCCATATTGATTAACCCAAGAACCCGGTGTAGATTTCTTTTGTTACTTTTATTAAACTCAGGACTCGATCATCCAAATTGATTTAATTAACTAGTTCATACCACATGCATATGTTAGCCAGACAAACACATATGAGGAATTCAAGATAACAGGAATTAATCAAGTTAAATACACCAAAATATAATTGTAGCAAAGGTGCCAATATTGAAATTATAAATAGACATGATTAGGTCTTCAATCCAGCCTTAATTAAACTATAAACTACATAACAAAAATAAAAGGTGGAAGAGAAGAAAAACCCAAACTCCTCTTGATTTAGCCTTCAGTTCCTTTTCAGAGCTTATGCCTCTTTTCTCCACACTTTTCCTAGAAGCTAAGAGGTCTATTTATAGGATTTTAGAAGTCCTTGACACACTAGTAAACCTAGAAAATTCATAGGGTTTAGTCATATTACAAGTGTGACTTGGAAAACCCTAATATGGAAGGAAAATGAGTCTGGCCACCTCTGATGTGTCTCCAGCGCACGGGTGCGCTCGATCGCACGTCTGCGATCGAGACTCTTCTGGTGTGCGCACGATCGCACTTGGCTGCACTCGCTGCTTGTCTTCTCTGGTATTGCACTCGATCGTAGGTTCCTTGCGATCGATCGCACTGTCAAGAACTCCAACTTTTCCCAAATTCTCTCTTTGAGCCTAAATCTTCCATATTTACTTCATTCTCTTCCAAAAGCCTACAAAAGCATGGAAAACACATAAAAGAATTAAAATAGTATAAATTAACAACACTAAAAGAATTAACACATATAAGTTTAAGGGTTAAAATATGAATATTTTGGCACTTAACAATGACGGTGCTCTCAGGTTGATCCTTAATGTCTTTATCCACGAATTTCGTTAGCATCGTTGGTAACAATCCAAATGATAGTCTTTACAATTTAAACAAAACTTTTTACACCAAAGATTTGAGTGTTAAAAAGTTTTTCAACCTAAGTTTTGATCATCAACTAAGGCCAATTTCTAAGACCTAACAAAAATATTTATATCTTTCCAATTCATATTCATTTTATATTTGATGTAGGAAGTCATAGGTATTACTAATGTTCAACATTTATAGCAAAACTCTCAAGACATTTTGAATGCTAGGCAATTAGTCTCTACTACAAAATGACTCATCCAAAAATTAAGAGATGAAAATTGCAATTTTTTTTTTTTTTTTGAGAAAGTCGTCTCTTTCTCCAAGCAGTTTGAAATTGATATTCCAAATTTGAATGCTCGTTATATTGAATACTGAGGTTGTCACCAATGAGATCACATTACAGTGGAGTATCATTATCATTTGACATATATAATGCTACCACAAACTTTTAATTGCAAAAGCATAGTAGGTTTGGTGAGGGAACAATGAAACTTTTGACACTTAGTTCAGCTTTAAATCCAAATTATGCCTATAAATTATTTAGCATTCATGATATACATGTGAAATTTTAAAAGGGGCTTTACGCAACCCACGATTCTGACCCCAAACATGCAACAAAATAAACTAACTCACAGCAGTTTAGAATATATCATAATAACTAATGCAATTCTAAAAATTAAGCCAACAAAATAAACAGCTACAACACACAGAGTTTTGTTAATGAAGATGAAAACCTTGCACCAAAGAAAAACTTCTCTAGGATAGTTAACCTAGGAATATTTCCACTATAGATTAACCAACTACAAAGAATAATAAAACTTACACCCCTTGTAATTCTACTATGACAGTCTGTAGGACGACCCTCTCCTTAAGTGTCTCACCTGCAACAAGTTACCATATTTGCTAGTCTTCTGAGAGTGCAATCCTTACCAATCACCACTGATAGACTTCTGTTGTATTTTGTGTAATCATAGTTGTTGCACCTTTTGCTTAAATCTTCAGTTCAAGAGTTTCATACAAACAACTCTTGACTCACATTCAAGAACTTCTATGGACTTGTCTCTCAATGCTCTCAATGAAGCCTTCAAATTTCGTGTGTCTAATAGAAGTACTAAAGATTGAAGCAAAGCAGTCTTTTAAATAGCAACCATGCATTTTGCAATGACAATGTCCACGGGTACTTAAGGTGACCAAACACACCTAGGGTATTGTAACCTTAACTACCTTCCATGTCCAAACATCTGTCCTTGGTGTATGGACATTAGGTAAACATAATGTTTGCATCCGTTGTGATATTCAGACAGGTCAAGGAACTGTAAAAAAAAAAAATTAACCTATGGTGTCCGAACATTCATGTCCATGTCTGAACATCTCTTAACCCGAGAGCTCATGTTTGCAACAATGTTTGGACGAGCAACTAGTGTTTGGTGTTAATTGCTAAAATATTCATATTTTCAGCCCTTAACTTACATGTTTTAATCCTTTAGTTTTAGTTAATTAGGTCATTTTAGCTCTTTATTGTGTTTTCTTTGATTTTGTAGGTCATTGGAAAAAAAAAAAGAAGAAATTTCAGAAGTTTTGGACTTGAAAATGAGCTATTTTGGATTTTGGAAGGCTCTGGTAGAGTGATCAATTGCAGGGGAGCTACGATCGAGCGCACTACAGGCGAGGATGGCAACATGCAAGGCATCCACGATCGAGCGCAGGCACGAGGAGGATCAATTGCAGACCTGCGATCAATCACACACGGGTTGCAATCAAGCGCACCCGTGCGTGATGGCCAAGACAGTCGCCAGCCCTGTTATGGAAAGAGCACATTTAGGGTTTTGTAGCTTAGTGCGAACTAGGGTTCAAACCCTACGATTTTTAGGGGTTCTAGAGCATTCCTAAAGGCCTATAAATAGACCCTTAAGCCTCTAGAATATGTATGCTTTGTAAGGAGAAGAATTGGAGCTCTTCAAGTTCAAGTTTCGGGTTTATTCTTTTCCTTTCATTTCCTTTATTTTATGAAAATGTTTAACATCAACTTCATGTGTAGCTAATTTATTTAGTAGGGTTAGATTGAAGCCCTAGTTATGTTTAGTTAATATTCAATATTGGCGCATTTGTGATGATCTTGTTGTGATATCTAAATTAATTAATACATATTTTCATGAATTCCTCATATGTGTGTGTCTGATCAACATGTGCATGTGGTATGGACTAGTTAATTAAATCAATTTAGATGACTGAGTCATGGGTTTAACATAAGTAACAAAAGTAATCCACACCGGGTTCTTGGGTTAATCAACATGGAGAACCGGAAGTATACACCCATGCCATAGGTCTCATGTGTTTGTCGATTTCCACAGAATATATGATTTTCTAAAGAACAACTTAGTATACACCATGCTAAATCCTTTAGGGAAGAAAGAGTTAGAGTATACACGTATGCCTAACTCGTTGCTTAGGAAAATCAATAGCTTAAGGAGTATATACACATGCCCTTAGGTTTGACAAACATTAGATATACATAGCATGATCAAAACATTGGCATATTGACATATTAGCTAAATATAATTAGTGGTGAATATCAAAGTCCTACCTTTTTATCATTGTCAACTTAAATCCAATCTCTTGTTTTATTTTACTTTGAGAATTGATTTTAGACAAGATTCAGCAATCCTGGTGAGAATGACCCCGTATTTGCACACTATACTACTGTGTTGTCCTCGTGCACTTGTGGGTAAAACATTCAATTATTTGCCTATTAATTTAAGTAGGTAATTGTAAACAACATTTAAACAGCTTATACTAATGTTCAGATGTCTCTTCAACCCAAGAGTGGGTGTCCCTTGACTTGTTCAGACAACCTAGGGGATAGTGACTCCCTGGGGCTTATCATGTCTAGACAACCTAATTAAGGTTCGGACATCTTCTCTTGTACTTGCATTTTTTTAGCAATATTTTCTTGAATGTTTTCATCTGCAGGCTTAAGTACAATTCTACGCAATCCCTAAAAACATAAAATAAATCTCATGGACACCGAATGAGCCAATAATAAAAACTAACAAAATTAATTTTAGATTTTAGTTGAGATATTTTTAACTTGATATGCTTAATAATCAAAAAAAAAAAAAAAATTGCCTTCCATTGCGGAATTATGTCGATGCTTAACGGAGACAAAAAAATCAAGGACACATCATCTTATTGATATATTGATTCATCTTGTTTTGACTATGCTAGTATCTACAACAACTATCGAACGAACATTTTTAGTTATGAAAATTGTTAAAACAATATTTCATTACAAAATGGAGAATGAGATTCTTGCAAATAATTTAATTGTCTATATTGAAATAGAATTTCTATGAGCTTCAATTCAAATTCAATACTTGATGATGATTTTGTTAAAAGAGTGTAGGATGCAATTTGATACTTTATTTTTTATATTTTTTTTATTTGTACTAGTACCTATATGTTAACTTATTAATATATCAATCATATATATATATATATATATATATATATATATATGATGTTTGATAGATATACTTTTTTGTGATACACATTGTATATAAAATAGTATAACACATATTATGTTATAAAATATATCAATTTTGAATTGTGTAATTTTTATATATAATAAAATCATAGTTTATAAAAAATTTAAAAAAAAAATTAAAAATTATCTTAAGATAAATTCCTAACTCGGCCACTACCTTATATGTGTTTGCCGAAGGACACCAGAAAAATCTCAAACTATTCATCTCAAAATTAACCTATAACATTCTTATTTTTTACATCACATCAATCACTTTTTATTACTATTCAAATAAAAAAATCACTATAAAACAATTTATTTATTTTTTTCATACAAAACATTTTTACTTTTTTTTTTCACATTAATCAAATTTACTACAATTACAGATCACTTCATTTTTCAAGTCCAATGACAAACGTAGCCTATGTTTTATTATGGTTGAGACACTAAAAACAACGCTAGTTTAAGATCTTAACCTAAAAGTACCTCTCTCTCTCTCTCTACAAGTAAACAGAGTGAGCCTAAGATGATGACAGAGCTGCAAGTCATGCGGCACTGTCTGCATGATCATCTAACTCTTCCAACGTTCCTACTTGAAATGTTGTCAGTCTTTCTTCAGACTCCGAATCCGTCTGCCCAGGTCCTCTGCTTGTGCCAGTTCTGAACTGTGTACGCACATCGATAAAATGGAAATCCATGTAAAACAATTTCCCATCCCTCTGCGATCACAATTTCACAATCCAAGCTTTTCAGTCAGAAAGGCATCAAACTCTGTGCTGATGAGCACCTGCCCAAAATCTGTTTAGAATTTATCATGCCCAGTGTCACATGTTTCAATCACCTTTATGGGGCTGCGCTCCCAGGCTGTCTGTATGTAGACTGTAGAACATTTGGGTTCATCATTATCTATAGCAGGCGTGCCACCTCAGAAATTGTCCTAAAAGTTACCACATTGAACAATGAGAGGCTTAAATAAGCATCTTGATAAACCAAAGTCAAACAAGTCGTGAACAATTTGATTGTCTTTTGTCCCATACAATCAAAAGTGGGGATAATTCAATCAAAAGAGGGGAAATAAAGTGTTTATGACCAACCTTGTACACAATTTGACCAAAGCATTCTTCGAGGCTAAACTGTATACCAAGCATTTTCTTTGGTTTTTACCCATGCCATAGTCCATTATCAATGTATAAATTTCTCTTTTTTTTTCTGCATCAAGTTTAGTACATGAACGTTTTCTCTGAAATTAATTACCGAGGAATTTCTCCCTACATAAACAAGAGGACGAAGCCTTAAAACTTGGCGACAATAAAATGTTGACACGCGAACTTATCTCATCTACAACGATAGACAAAGGCCAAACCCAAGAGGAATCATGGTATTTTGTTGTTGGTATAGAAAATACTTCCTCCCATTATATAACATTGCCTCTAATTATGATGTTCAATCAATCAATCAATCTGAGAATGAGAATGAGGGGGAAGGCTCAAGCCCACAAAAGACTGGATTAAAGTTCAAATTAAAGGAAAACTTTTCTGTATTCCAGAAAAGTTTGCCTCACCCAACTTAAAGCCTGTCTAGCCTTTGACACATGCTCTCACCAGGGCTTCAATGATTGCCTGCTCCTGTTTAAGGTCTCCTGCATTCCAGAAAAAAGTCTGGGTTAGTTCTGCAGGAAAGCCGGTATTTCTGGATTTCAAATAACAATCATGAACAGAGAAAATAAAGAAAAGCAAGCACGCACGCACGCAGGTGCCCCCACAAATTGACAAATTCAAACAAAATTACCTTGGTCTTTTCGGAACAGACCAAAGATTCCAAGTTTGGTGTCCATGGTAGGACCCTAGCAGAAGTGGGTGTAGACTATAGCCTAAATTATTACAATCGACAAGTACCAAGGACAGAGACCTCAGCACAAGCAATTTCACATTCTTGATTAAGCTGCTTAGTGACATCAATAAGAAAAAGATGTAAAAACAAACAACCACCACTAGTCTTCAATGGCCTAATGGTATAATGGCATATCCCCCTCTTTTCAAAAGTATGGGGTTGGATTATAACTCTTGGTGCTAAAAGTGTCCACCCCCCCCCCCACGTGTCAAGTCTATAAACTCGAAGATATATTTAGCTTCTTTTTATCATGGGTTGTTTCCCATTTCCATCCTAATAATAACAGCCACGCTGCAACCAGCAAATTTCAACGATAACCATCAGCCTAGTATTACATGATGTCTTTTTTCAAAATCAAAAGAAATGCAAATGATCAATCAATCAGTCAACCAACAACACCTTATCAGATAAAGCATATGACAGTGGGTAAAGCAGAAATTTTAAAAATG